>NW_012113697.1:5674344-5683871 GCF_000951035.1 Colobus angolensis palliatus
CGTTAGGCATTCTTTTTTTTTTTTGAGACGGAGTCTTGCTCTGTTGCCCAGGCTGGAGTGTAGCGGCGTGATCTTGGCTCACTGCAACCTCCGCCTCCCGGGTTCATGCCATTCTCCTGCCTCAGCCTTCCGAGTAGCTGGGACTACAGGTGCCTGCCACCTCGCCCGGCTAATTTTTTGTGTTTCTCATAGAGATGGGGTTTCACTGTGTTAGCCAGGATGGTCTTGATATCCTGACCTGGTGATCCACCCATCTCAGCCTCCCAAAGTACTGGGATTACAGGCGTGAGCCACCACACCCAGCCAAGGACGTTAGGTATTCTAACCTAACGGGATTCTAACCTAACGGGATGAGATGGGAGGTTGCCATAAGATACAGGTCATAAAGACCTTGCTGATAAAATAGGCTGTGGTAAAGGAGTTGGCCAAAACCCACCAAGGTAGCCATGAAAGTGACCTCTGGTGGTCCTCCCTGCTCATTATACACTAATTATAATGTATTAGCATGCTACAGGACACTCCCACCAGTGCCATGATAGTTTACAAATGCCATGGCAACATCAGGAAGTTACTCTATATGGTCTAAAAAGGGGAGGAACCCTCAGTTATGGCAATTGCCCACCCCTTTCCCAGAAAACTCATGAATAATCCACCCTTTGTTTAGCATATAATCCAGTAATAACTCTAAGTATCCTTAGTCAAGCAGCCCAAGCTGCTTCTCTGCCTATGGAGTAGTCATTCTTTGTTTCTTTTTAAATAGATTTACTTTCACTTTACTCTATGGGCTAATCATGAATTCTTTCTTGCGTGAGGTCCAAGAACCTTCTCTTGGGGTCTGGATTGAGACCCCTTTCCGGTAACATTATTATCTGAAAAACACTAGATTTAAAAAAATCTGTTTGTTAGAACTGTTTGAAAACTGTGAGTGAATAGCTCTAAATGAGATTCTGATGGTCTTTCAGAGGAGTAGGTATATGGGGTAAGCTAAGGTGCACAAATTTCCTTTTTTTTTTCTCTCTATCACCCAGGCTGGAGTGCAGTAGCAAAATCTTGGCTCACTGCAACCTCAAACCCCTGAGCTCAAGCTGTCCTCTTGCCTGAGCCTCCTGAGTAGCTGGCACTACAGACACAGGCTCTCATGCCCGGGTAATTTTTAATTTTTTATAGAGAGATGTGGTCTCACTAGGTTGCCTTAGCTGGTCTTGAACTGCTGAACTCAAGCAATCCTCCTGCCTCAGCCTCCCAAAGTGCTGGGATTATAGGCATGAGCCACCACACTTGGCCTTCCTTTTTTTATTATGAAAAATTTCAAACCTATAAACAAGTAGAGAAGATAGTCTCATAAACCCCCATTTCCCTACTGCTCCCTTCAACAATGAACAACATGGTACATACTTTTCACCTTGTTCAAAATTCCTTTTGCTCAGTCGTCACTGAATTCAGGATTTTTTTTTTTCTGGACGGAGTCTCCCTCTGTCGTCCAGGCTAGAATGCAATGGTGTGATCTTGGCTCACTGCAACCTCCACCTCCTGGGTTCAAGTGATTCTCCTGCCTCAACTTCCTGAGTAGCTGAGATTATAAGCGCATGCCATCACGCCTGGCTAATTTTTGTATTTTTAGTAGAAACGGGATTTCACCATGTCAGCCAGGCTGGTCTTCAACTCCTGACCTCAGGTGATCCGCCCGCGTCAGCCTCCCAAAGTCCTGGGATGACAGGTGTGAGCCACCACACCTAGCCGAATATTCCAGATTCTTAAAGCATCCGGATATTGGCCTCTGGGAATGCCGGGCCTTCCTGTGTTACTATTTTAACTCTGAGTGCCCAGAGAGGCTCCAGCCATGTGCCCTTTCATTTCCAAGATGGTTCTCACCAAGCCGTTTCTGCCCAGTGTGCAGGCTGCCCCACAGATCCCCCATGAACCCGTTCCTGCTTCTCAGCCTCTGACCTTCAGGTGACTGTGGGAAGGGCTTGGGAAATCCTCCTTTGTCCGACAGGGAGAGCCTGCCAGGGAAGTCCACAGGTACGTAAACGTACATTCTATTACCTCACCCAGGTTGTACCCAAAGGCTCTGGAAGGAATTTTTATTAGTCTACAGTGTAAACAAGCATTCCCTCTACCTCCCTACTCCCTGTGATACCAGGCCTGGAAGTTTCCACAGAGCACGCTGGCTTCTCAATATATCAAGTGAAGTTTCTTCTGGTCTGAAGCCAGTTCTCTGCAGAAGGCACGCTGTACATTTCCCACAGCTGGACTCTCGGCCAACCACATCCCCCAGACGGCTTTCTGCAATCTTTTCCACGGCCTAATGAAACAGGTCCCACCATCCCTGTCCTGCAGATGAGGAAATTGAGGTTTACAGAGGTGAAACCCCTTGTCTTAGGTGTGTAATTACCAAGCAAAACAGTTGGGACTCGGAGGAGCCTAATCATTGGAGTCTTCATTAATAAACGGAGAACTAATTATAGTCATTGAAGAGACTGTTCCTTTTCTATTGTGATTAATTCCGAATTTATTTTTAGTCTTCAAAAGAATGAAGACTCGTGCTGGGGTTTTGTTCTGAGAAAGAAATGCGCTGTTCCTGACAGTCTTTCTTGACCAGCCCCTTTGTCCACAAAAAAGCCAAGAACCCATGGCCAGGTCATTCCTGTGCGTTTTTTTTTTTTCTGAAGCTCAAGATTCCCCAGGGATTTATGTCAACCTAAGCCACTTTTTTTTTTTTTTTTTTTTTGACGGAGTCTTGCTCTGTCACCCAAGCTGGAGTGCAGTGACGCAATCTCGGCTCACTGCAAGCTCTGCCTCCCGGGTTCACGCCATTCTCCTGCCTCAGCCTCCCGAGTAGCTGGGACTACAGGCACCTGCCATCACTCCTGGCTAATTTTTTTGTATTTTTAGTAGAGACGGGGTTTCACCGTGTTAGCCAGGATGGTCTCGATCTCCTGACCTAGTGATCCGCCCACCTCAGCCTCCCAAAGTGCTGGGATTACAGACGTGAGCCACCACGCCTGGCAACCTAAGCGACTTTTAATGAACACTGGAGAACCATTTTTACATAATAGAGGGACACCACCTACAAGTGAAAACCCCAGTTTCTGCCACAACGCTGGGGAAATTAGGATCTGGCTTGTCTTTGGGGCAAGAGAAGCAGGCTGAGTGTGTGTAATCAAGGGTAGTTCTGTGTGCGTGCGTGCCTGCGTGTGTGTGTGTGTGTGTGTGTGTGTGTGTGTGTATGTGTGTTTCAAGAATGAAGGGACCGTGTGGCCCTGGGCAAAGGAGCCACAAGGAGGGATAACAGAGAGCCAGGGAAGGACAGCAATTTTCATAAACTTCTTTTCTAAGCTTCTCTTAGACAGCCCAGCCTTCTTTGGGTGGATTTTTCCAAGCTTCAGATATGTTAATAGCGGCGTCACATCGGAGTTGGGTCCTGGCCCTGGAGACTTTCTGCCTTTCTGTCTCTTTATGTGGCTTTGCATATCTCTGCTCAGGCGGGCTCCTTGGTGGATGTGTTACTGCTATTTAGTCCCAAAGGGCAATCTCATTTCCATATTTCTGGGCTGCTGGTAGGGAGGAGTGGGGATGGGGCTGGAACTCCTTTCCACACCCACCAAGCAATAGCAGAGAAAAAGCCGACTTCAGTTTGTGTTATTTCTGGTCACACAACTTATTTCTTCCCTTCTCCTTTTCTCTTGCTTCATGCTGCTTCTGCAAATGAAACCTTTAGCTTACACCAGGGAAGCTGTGTTTGTGAGGGAGTGGGTGGAGATCTTGGAAGACCTGGAAGAAGGTTGGGCTTTGGTTTCTCTTTCCTCTCCACTCTCCCATCCCCTTCCCCTCTCTCGCCCCTTTCCCCTCTCTTTTCTATCCTGCTCTTCTTTTCTTATTCTATATTCTCTGTCTCCTGTTCCCCACAATTTTTTCTTTCCTCTTTGATCTATTACTGTTTTCTGTCTGCCCCTAGCTTTACTTCCTCTTCCCTTCTTTTTCTTTACTTTTTTTTTTGTGTGTGTGACAGAGTCTCTGTCACCCAGGCTGGAGTGTAGTGGTGCAATCTCAGCCCATTGCAAGCTCTGCTTCCCAGGTTCAAGCGATTCTCGCATCTCAGCCACCCAAGTAGCTAGAATTACAGGCGTGTGGCACTACAGCTGGCTACTGTTTGTACTTTTTAGTAGGGTTTTTGCCATGTTAGCCAGGCTGGGTTTGAACTCCTGGCCTCAAGTGATCCATCTGCCTTAGCTTCCCAAAGTGCTGGGATTACTGCTTTGAGCCACCACACCCAGGCTCCTTCCCCCATTTTTAAACGTTGGTGGGCTTGGCCAAACAAGATGCCAATGTAAACTCTTCTTATAAATGAAGACCTCTAGGCCAGGAGTGGTGGCTCACGCCTGTAATCCCAGCACTTTGGGAGGCCGAGGTGGGTGGATCAAGAGGTCAAGAGATCAAAACCATCCTGGGCAACATGGTGAATCCCCATCCCTACTAAAAATACAAAAATTAGCTGGGCATGGTGGTGGGCGCCTGTAGTCCCAGCTACTCGGGAGGCTGAGGTAGGAGAATTGCTTGAACCTGGGAGGTGGAGGTTGCAGTGAGCTGAGATCGCGCCACTGCACTCCAGCCTGGTGACATAGCGAGACTCCATCTCAATAGATAAATAAACAAACACACTCTTAGGGTACGAATAATATCTGAAAATAAGCCCCCCTCCTTTTCCTTTGAGATAGGATCTTGCTTTGTCATCCAGGCTGGAGTGCCCTGCTATAAATTTTTGTATTTTTGTAGAGATAAGGTTCACCCTGTTTCCTCGGCTGGGCTCACACTCCAGGGTTCAAGTGATCTGCCGGCCTTGGCCTCCCAATGTGCTGGGCTTACAGGTGTGAGCCACTGCACTTGGCCCAACAACCTTTGAAATATGGTCTGAAAACCCACAGTACTCTAGGATTTTTGTTGAAAACACGGATTCCTGGGTCCCATTCCAGACCCACTAAGTCAGAATATCTGGGAGGGTGGCCTAAAAATAGGCATCCTTTCTCACATGTTTCTCCAGTGATCCTTATACGCATTTAAGTTTCAGAATCTTTGGCTGGAACTCTGGCTGAGATTCTGGATGAGAAAATCAAGGAAGGGATGGATAGAACTCTTCACACTTCCTCTTCCATGGAGGCCCAATGCCAGGTTTCTTCCGGACTCCAAGGGGAGAACTGGACCCACTTATTTCTCCAAAGTCATGATTCCAAAACGCTTATTTTCAGTACATTAACTTTCTTTCCCTTCCCAGTATCTTCTTGAAGCTGATTCTCAAGATCACTGAGAAGTACACAAAACTTCCATTATGGTGCAGGAAGACAATATTAGAACTGTTATTTGAATATTACATCTACTTCAATATTACCTTTTTAAATTTTAATTTTATTATAACATGCTTTTATTAGTTTAGTGGTTCATCCATTTAATTCATAGATAATAGAAGTAGATATCTCTGGGAGTTTTACTGATTGGGGTGCACAGTCAAAAAAGTTTGGAAAGCATCTCTGTAGAATTTAGACTACAAATTCTTTGAGATTATAATACCATTATTATTATTATTATTTATTTATTTATCTATTTTTTTGAGAGAGAGAGATGAAGTCTTGCTCTGTCACCCAGACTGGAGTGCAGTGGCATGATCTCAGCTCACTGCAACCTCTGCCTCCCAGGTTCAAGTGATTCTCCTGCCTCAGCTTCCCAAGTAGCTGGGATTACAAGTGCCTGCCACCATGCCCAGCTAATTTTCATATTTTTTTTACTAGAGACAGGGTTTCACTATATGTTAGCCAGGCTGGTCTCGAACTCCTGGGCTCAAGCAATCCTCCTAGCTCAGCCTCCTGAGTAGCTGGAACTACAGGTACAGGCCATCATGTCTGGCTAAATTATTTTATTTTATTTTTAGTAAAGATGTGTTGACCAGGCTCGTCTCAAGCTCCTGGCATCAAGAGATCCCCCCCAACCTCAGCCTCTCAGTGTTCTGGGACTACAGAGGTGAGCCATTGCACCACGCCTGTTTATTCTAAGTGTAGAGTTTTCCATTGTATAAGTATGTCACAATTTATCAATTCTCGTTTGATGGATATTGGGTTGTTTCCAGTTTGGGGCTGTTATAAATAGTGCTGCTATGAACGTTGTTGTACATCTTCTGTTGGACATATCAACATATCTTAGTTGGTTACATTCCTAGAAGGCGATTAGATGAATTATAGAGAATGCTCAATTCAACTGTACTAAATGCTGCCAATTTTCCAACAGGTATTCACCAGTGGTGTATGACAGCTCCAGGTATACCACAGCCTCTCCAATATGTAGTATTTTCTGTTCTGTGTTTATCTTCATCACTTGCTGAGTGTATATTGATACCTTCTTATGATTTAATCAAAATCAAAGAAAAGCAAATCATGCTTTTCTTGATGATTAATGAGGTGCATCTTTTAATATGTTATTGGTCATTTGGATATCTTCTTTGGTGAAATGCCTCTTCAAGTTGTTTGCCCATTTTTCTATTGGGTAGTCTATGTTTTCTTTATTGATCTATAGGAATAGTTTTATTTTAAAACCTTTTTATTTTTATTTTTTATTTTATTTATTTATTTTTTTTTAGAGATAGGGTCTTGCTGTGACACTCAGGTTGGAGTACAGTGGCACAATCATAGCTTTCTTATGCTCAAATGATCTTTTTGTCTCAGCCTCCCGAGTAGCTGGGACTACAAGCACATGCCCCCATGCCTGGCAAATTTTTTATCGAGATGGGGTCTCACTGTGTTGCCCAGGGCTGGACTTGAGCTCCCAGCCTCAAGTGATCCTCAAACCTCAGTCTTCCAAAGCTTTGGAATTACAGGCATGAGCCATCATGCTCACCCAGAATTCTTTACATAGCTGTCATACTTATCTCTCTATCCCTAGGCCCAGCACACTGTTCATTTTCTAATATGTGTTTAATACCTCTTTGAGCTGTTGTTGAATGAAATAGCACACATGAGCTGAGAAAGACAACTCTTGTTGGGTGATGAAGATCATTATGTATTTTGATTTTTACTCAACACTAACAATTTTTTGAGGTATAATTTATATACCCCAAATTTTACTTGTTTTACGTGTACAGTTTGGTGACTTACTGTGTTGTGTGATTATTACCACAAATTAATTTTAGAACATTTACATCACCCCAAAGAAACCTTGCATTTGTTTCTTTCTTGTTTGCAGCCCCAGCTCCAGGTGACCACTAATTTTTAAATCATCTCTATGGATTTGCTTTTTCTGGATGTTGCATATAAATGGAATCATATAATATATTGCCTTTTGGGTCTGGCTTCTTTCACTTAGCATAATGTCTTTGAGGTTCATCCATGTTGTAGTGTGAATCAGTACCTCCTTCTCAATGCTGAGTAAATATTCCACTGTATTGGCATACTACATCTTGTCTATCTATTCATCAGCTGATGGACATTTAGATTATTTCCACTGTTTGACTTCTGTGAATAATACTGCTATGAACATTCACTACAAGTTTTGTGTGGACATACATTTTCATTTCTCTGAGGTAGAGGCCTCGGAAGAAATTGCTGGGTCATTTGGTAAATTTATGTCTAACTTGGTTTTTCTTCCTTTTTCTTTTTTTAGACATGGGCTTGCACTGCTGCCCAGGCTGGAGTGCAGTTGTGTGGTCATGGTTCACTGCAGCCTTGATCTCCTAGGCTTAAGTGATCCTCCCACCTCAGCCTCCTGAGTAGCTGGGACCACAGGGACGTGTCACCACATCCTGTGGCTAAATTATTTTTTATTTTATTTTATTTTATTTTTATTTTTGTAGAGACAGGGGTCTTGCTATGTTGTCTGGGCTGATTTTGAACTCTTGGCCTCAAGCAATCCACCTGGCTTGGCCTCCCAAAGTGCTAGGATTACAGGCTTGAGCCACCGCGCCCGGCCTGCAACTGATGGATTATTACAAATATTCTACATGTGTCACTTTACCCATGGCCAGAGACCAGACGGAGGCTGCTCAGGTGAGATGGCTTAGCTGCAGACTAGGGCTCAATAGTGACTCTTAAAGCTTGGGCATGAGTATTGTGAAAAAGTTGCATAATGACTTTAATGTGCAGCCAGGATTGAGAACCACTGAACTAGGTGAAAGGCTCTGTGCCAGGGTCTGATTCAAAGCATAGACAGGTGTGCAAGATCTTCAGGCTCTTGGAGCCCAGCCTGACTGGTTTTGTAATGGATATCTAGGCAGGCATAGTAGGAGGTGAGGCTAGAGGAGGTGTTGTGGAGGGCCTGAAATGTACAGGCGGAGAAGTTTGTACCAAATTTAAAAGGCAATAGGGAGCCACAGAAGGCGACTGGGGGAGAGGGTAAGGAGTAGACAGAGGCATACAGGCATATTAAAGGGTCGAGCTTTTTTTTTTTTTTTAAGACAGAGTTTCGCTCTTGTTGCCCAGGCTGGAGTGCAGTGGCATGATCTCTGCCCGCTGCAACTTCTGCTTCCCGGGTTCAAGCCATTTTCCTGCCTCAGCCTCCTGAGTAGCTGGCAATACAGGCCCCCACTACCACGCCCGGCTAATTTTTATATTTTCAGTGGAGATGGGGTTTCACCACGTTGGCCAGGTTGGTCTCGAACTCCTGACCTCAAGTGAGCCATTCGCCTCAGCTTCCCAAACTGCTGGGATTACAGGCGTGAGCCACCGCGCCCGGCTGAGTCCAGCTATTTACAGGCTAAAAAAGGTATTTTTTTTTTAATGGAGTAGACTATCAAAGAAACCGAGCTTTCTTTCACTTTGTACGGTCAGTTCAAGGTCAACATTCTGCAGCACTCAGGTTCCCTGGTCCCTGGAGAGCAGGGACTGGCCCAAATGATCTTTGTAGTACCTGGCACATCGCATGGAACATGGCAGTCTCCTGCTAATGTTTGTTGACTGACTACATGAGTGTAGACTGTTTAGCCGGCCCATCTCGATTTCGGGAGGGTTGGTACCCTGGGCTTCCCTCTGTAAGTAAAAGCATTGCTGCTGTTCCTCTCACCGTTCACCTTTCCTCCATTTATCACCATTGACTGTTTCCAATTCTATCAACTACGACGCTGTCTCCTCCCCATTCCGTCCCTCCAGCGTGCCACGCTGCCACCAGGCTGCTGGGCTCAGGCGCCAGGCTTCAAACCTGTCTTTCACCCATTGTTCAGTTTCCTGTGAGTCAAGTTCAACCCCAGGTTCAACCACTACAATGACAACCACAAACGATCCCTCGCAGACACCTCGAAGAAGGCGCCCGTACGTCACGGGCCGCCAGGCCTACAAAGCAGGCACAGAACAGGGGCGTTTCCATTCCCGCGGTCCCCGGCGGTGGGGGCGCGAGTGGGAACCCCTCTCCCCAGTGACAGGCCCCTCTGCGAGGGAGCGCGCAGCCCTCCGCGGGCGTGGCCTACAAAGCAGGCACAGAACAGGGGCGTTTCCATTCCCGCGGTCCCCGGCGGTGGGGGCGCGAGTGGGAACCCCTCTCCCCAGTGACAGGCC
>NW_012113697.1:5689965-5691693 GCF_000951035.1 Colobus angolensis palliatus
GAACAACCATTGCACTCCAGCCTGGGCAACACAGCCAGATCTTGTCTCAATTTAAAAAAAAAAAAAAAAGCAAAAATAATTAAAGATTTAAATACAATTTCAAGATGGTAATAGAAGATCAGAGAGGGAGAAGGCAGGAGGGAAAATTGATAAGGGAGGAATTTATCTTTCCATCAAGCTCCTGGGAGAAAACAGAAAGCCCAGGTGTGTGTCTACAAAATTTGTGGCATCCCAAAGATGTAAGAGTTCCTACTTCTATTGTTGCTCTAGAAATCTTAGTTAAAAAAGAAGTGTTGTATAATAAGTCACTAGGACCCTTGAACTGGATAGATAAAAACAATCGCTAACATACTGGTATTTCATGTGCCAGGCACTGCTCTAAACAGTTTACATGTTTCCTCACTTAATCTTCTTAATAACTCTATGATATTTATACTACTGTTGTCTTCTTTTAGTGATGAGGAAAATGAGGCTCAGAGATGTAAGTAAATCACCCAATGACACACAGCTAGAAAGTGGCAGAAATGGGGTTTGAATAAAGGCAGTCCAGAGCCAACATATTTAACCACTAACTACATTTAACTAATTAAATTCCCGTATTCCAGTTATTGGATTCAATCTCTAATTTCAGATGGGGAAATAGACCCAAAGGTATGGGAAGACTTGAGGATTTGGAGGTTACTTGCTTGATAAGAGATCAGGAATGGGAGTTCCACTAACTGCTATTCCAGTCTTATTTCTATGAAGACTGACATTGGGTATCACCAGAGAGCCTTTTCTCTTCTTTTCTTTTCTTTTCTTTTCGAGATGGAGTCTTGCTCTGTTGCCAGGCTGGAGTATAGTGGCGTGATCTCGGCTCACTGCAACCTCCACCTCCCAGGTTCAAGCGACTCTCCTGTCTCAGCCTCCCAAGTAGCTGGGACCACAGGCACGTGGCACCACGCCCAGCTAATTTTTGTATTTTTAGTGGAGATGGGGTTTCACCATGTTGGCCAGGCTGGTCTCAATCTCCTGACCTTGTGATCCACCTGCCTCGGCCTCCCAAAGTGTTGGGATTACAGGCATAAGCTCTCATAGGCCGTGCCCAGCCTAGAGAACTTTTTCTTAAGATGCTATTTGTGGGTGAGTCACTAGGATACCTTTTTTTACTGACTGGCAGGGTGAACTACAGAGAGCAACACTCAGTGTACAATAAGCTAGAATTGAGTTCAAAGCTGGTTCTGCTGTTGACCAGCTGTATGATGGTGAGGTTTTTGAGCCCAGTTTCTTTATCAGCTTGTAGGATTACAGGAATGAAATGAACTACGTGGAGAAATTAACAGCTATTATCATTTCTGGTTGCTGCAGGAATGTCTGAGGTGGGTCACATAGAACTCAAGTATATGGCATGCTGTGTAGGCTGAGATTTCTCAAGTCCAAACTGGATCACAGTTTCTCACAGGCACGCAGAGAACTGGGGTTGCAGGTTGGCTGGAAATCAGTTGTCCTACCTTGATTCAGGTCACATCATCAGGAATGAAGCCTGAGAACAGCCTGCTGGAAGTCACATATTTTCCTGATACAAGGAATTGTATCTCTTTTAAAACTTCATTGGGCCAGCCATTTTTAATGACCGTTTTTGATATGAAGTAATGCAGCTCTGCTTTACGGGATTCTTAGCGGTGACTGTGGTCAAGAGTTTGTTTCTTTATATTTCTGGCCAAGCAAATGTTCATGACTTTGCAACTG
>NW_012113697.1:5695303-5700730 GCF_000951035.1 Colobus angolensis palliatus
TTGACCTACTTCACAGAGAACAAAGTAGCAAATTTTGACTGAAAATGCTCAGTACAATTCATCGGGAGAAAAAGAAAGAAGTGAAATGGTTACAGGGTGAGTCTGCCTGAGGATGAACCCTGTGGCAACATTGTCAGCAAGAGCCTGGCCTTATAAAAGTACAGTAGGTTGCTTTCAGGTCCAGAGGAGAACAACAAAATCTCTTCTAAAGGGATCAGTAGCATTTGAGCAAAGTTTAGGGGCTGCTGGAATGAGCTTTCATGGGCTGTCAGCAGAGTCTGTTGCAGGAACCCTCTTGATTCTGTATCTGGAGAATCCAGAGATCCCCTGCTTGTAGGAGAGGCTCAGGTGTGCCCTGTTCTGGCTTTTCCAGTCCCTTTCCTGAGATTCGGATATAAAAGAAAGCAAACATACTGCTTCTTACATGAGAAGCAAGGGGTCTCCTTGTGTCTAGCTTGAAGCCCTGGGAGAGATACATATTTTGGGAGTTCTTTGGATGGCCCCCCTTTTCCAGGAAATTCTGATGTGGAAATTTGACTGATGGGTGTCTGTCCAGTGAGGAGCATCCCTGGCTGGACTGAGCCAGCTGTGTTTTGTGTAGGGGTGAGGCTAGGTAGGTGTTAGTAAGAGCAGAGTGCTGCTTTTTCTTCCGGGAAAAGAACAATGGACCAGGCCCGGGGGACAGGCAGAATTAACAGCCGGGACAGTCTTGGGTGTATCTGTCCCATCCTCTGCCATATACAAAGGTAGGAGATCTCCGATGCCTCAGGGCCTCTCAGACCATTCCAGACTGGTAACTTGCAACAAAAGCATCCATCTGCGTGAGCAATACTTCAGCGCACCTGCTCAGCACGCTACGTGCACATTATCACCAGTTCCCCGACAACTCTATGAAGGGTGAGGTACTTCCCCCATTTTATAGACGAGCAAGCTGAATATGAGAGAGGTGAAGTCAGCTCCCCAATGAATAATGCTCACATGTTTTGTTAGCAGCTCAGATGGCTGAGTATAACCCCCTGCGCCTGTGCCTTTTTTTAAACGTGATAGCCTGGGCTCAACTATGCTAAACAGCATGTGAGGGAAGGGTCTGGATCCATGGGAAAGAGGGGCAAGCACAGCCCTTGAGGTCAGCATGTTGGTGACAGCACCGTGAAGGGGAGGCTGAACCTCTAGGGCTAAAACGAGGACAGCTGCAACCAGGAGCAACTTGGAGGATCTTCCCTGCTAACCCCAAAGTTTGGCTTTACTCAGAGCCAGCTGCGGGTCTTCCCACAGTGGGCCTGAGTCTTGTGGACCAAGTACTGGATGGGACTCTTCTCAGGGCCAAAGCAGATGCAGTTTCAGTAGGGGGGATTGTGGCATCTGGGAACCTCCTACAGGAGCAGAAAGACGTGGTACCAGGACAAGCCCAGTGGCTGGACCTCAAGGCTGAAGGCTAGGTAGAGATAGAGGATATGCAAGCAGAGTCCCGTGGGATGGAGTGAGTCCTCAAGGGCAGACTCAGAGAATGCAGAGTTGCCCAGGCTGGTGGGTAGACTGGCCAGCATCTGGACTCATGAGACTAGACAGGGGGCCCATAGATACTAGAGGTGGCGAACCTCATGAGATGTCAGCCAATGTGGTGCTGTCACTGAGCTTGCTTGGGGGCATGCAGTTCAGAAGGCCAGGGCAGCTGTTGGAGAAACAAGTACAGACAGATGGACTGTACTAGCCTCCTGGGCGAGGGATGAGATTGTGGGTACACAGCGGAGCATGGTATCGCTAATGTGCTCCCTACTACAGTGGAACTTTCACCCTGATGGAAAGAGTGATACCAGGAAACCCCGTCTTGGCAGAGGGGGGTGAGGCACTGAAAACTGTGTGCACACTGGATACTTCCCAAGGAGATCTTCCTTGTTCAGATGAAGCAAGGGGAACTGAGAGACCCAGCCTTTGCAGGAAGCATACACGGGGGAAGGTAGTTGGGAACTAACTCTAAGAGGGTCACCAGATCTGACCTGGCGGCCAGCTAGTCCATGAGAAGAGGCCAGCTTGGAGGAGGTCTTGGTTTTTGGGGCAATCTCTTTGGTCAAGACTCTAAGGAAATGGTATAGCACATACTTGGCTTCCAGAGAGCAGCTTCCAGGAAAACCTCAGCACAGACAGGGAAGTGTAGAGGTCTCTGGTAGGCCCAAGGACTCTGGCCACAAGGGTCCTTCCAATTCAGGGGGTGGTGCAGCTCTTCAAAGGATGGGCAGAGGGAAACACCTACCTCCAGAAAGGAATAGGCCTTACAGCCAAGGCCCACAACTAGTTATTAGATAAAATCAACTAGAGAAATCTTTCTTGAGGGTTTCCTCTGCTATGACGAGGGAGAGGAATTGAGAAGTCTTTTTTTTTGTTTTTTTGAGACAGAGTCTTGCACTGTTGCCCAGGCTGGAGTGCAGTGGCGTGATCTCGGCTCACTGCAAGCTCTGCCTCCCAGGTTCATGCCATTCTCCTGCCTCAGCCTCCCTAATAGCTGGGACTACAGGTGCCCACCACCACACCCAGCTAATTTTTTTGTATTTTGAGTGGAGATGAGGTTTCACTGTGTTAGCCAGGATGGTCTCAGTCTCCCGACCTCGTGATCCGCCTGCATCGGCCTCCCAAAGTGCTGGGACAGTCATGAGCTACCACGCCCGGCCGAGAAGTATTTTTAACATCATTTGAGAGACATGGTAGAGGAAGAGACCTGAGACCAAAGATAGGAGCTGTGGGAGCATGTCCTGCCAGCTCCAAGCTAGGCCTGAGATTGCCTCCATAGACTTGGGAACCCCACATGTGGGAATATTTGCACCAGCTTTCTGGAGTACATCGAGGCTGAGAAATAGCTCCTGGGGAGGGTGGATAGAGAAGCCTAGATCTCCATCCTGGGGAAGATTTGGAGAGAAAGACATGGTACCAGGACAAGCCCAGTGGCTGGACAGGTCAGTGGTTGGAGGGTCTAACAGGGTCCAGGAATTCTTGTGTGAATGGAGAGAAGAAATTAGGGACCTGGAGGATGCTGTAAGGCATCTACAAAACTTCCCAGAGCTTTTGAGAAATAATTCTAGGGGACAATGGGATTGAAATACAAACAAAATAGAGCTTTCTTTGAACTAGGTGGTATTCTTAGAATCCAGGATCTGGCTGGATAATCTGGACCTCTGGGGTACTAACAGAATGTGACACTGTTTGCTAGCAAAACTGGAATGACTGCTGAGGGTCACCCTTAAACTTGATTTCCTTCACTCTACCATTTTGGGTTTATGCCGTTGCACTGCAGGAGTTAATAAGGAGTGTCTGTGGGAGAGAGTGCGCTGTGCTATGGATAATTAAGGAATGATGTTTTATCTATTGCCGTGTAACAAGCCACTCCAAGATTTAGTGTTTCAAAGCAACGATTTATTATTATCTGTCATGGTTTTGTGGATTGACGGGGATCAGCTGGGTGGTTCTTCTGCTGGTCTGTCTCAGTGTCTCTCATGCAGCTGCAATCAGATAGTGGCTGGGGCAGAGTCCTGGAGGCTCAACTAGGCTGCAGCCTCCAAAATGTCATCTTCACTCGTCTGTCTGGTGCCTTGATGTTCTTCCATGTGGCGCCTCTCTCCATGTGGTGTTTCATTTGCCATGGCCTTTCCACATGGCCTTTCTCTTCAGCAGGGTGGTGGTTGTTATGTGGTGGGTGGCTTCTAAGGATGCAGAGGCATACATTACCAGGCCCTCTTAAGGCCTAGGCCCAGAACTGGCATATTGTTTCAGCCACATTTTATTGTGAAAGCAGTCACAGGATCCGTCCAGAGTCAGTTTGGAAGGGAGGTGGATACAGGTGTGGTTACGAGGGAGGCGTGGTTCATCGAGGGCCGTATTGCAGACTAGCTCCCTCAGAAGGCTAGGTAGAACACACATGGGACAGATGATCCATTAGTGGAGAGGTGGTGCCAGGCCAGACTGATGAGAGAGAGAACCCCAAGAGGGAGGTAAAATGCAGCCACTTGGCGGTTCTACCTCTATTGCAATCCTTGGAGGTTTTTTTTTGTTTTTTTTTTTTTGACTCTAGAGGTTTCTTTATAAAGGCCACACGATAAATGATGCAGCTGGAATTTGCAATCAGATTTGCTTGGCTCTGGGCCTGTCCACTAAGCCATTGACATACCAGTCCAGTTTTTTTTAGGCCAGGGCTGTTCAGTGCTGGTGATTCATAGACGTAGTGGATCTGAGCTCCCCGACATCTAATAGATGTTTGCTATATTACACAAATTGATTTTAATACAGAGCCTTTTCCTTTCTGTCTGCAACATGAAAATCACCCAAAATGAGTGTGACCTTGTCCCTCATGGTAGTATTTTTCAGACAGTCATCAACTCTGTTCACAAAAGGTGTAATTAGGGCTTGTGACTCAGGGAAGTGGGTAATTGTGACTGAAAAGACCAACGTGCTTTCTGACATCTTCACTAAATCATCCTCCTTGGTATGGGGGCTGTGGCCAGTATTTGTAGCTCCTGGTGTTGGAAAATGACCTTTGGCCCACCACTCTGTCAGCCTCAGCTCAGAAGGAGCCACCCCCTTTGTCACCCTTGTGTGCTGGACTGGTCAGTGTCTACCCTGCTGGACTTTAAAGCCGTGAACAAGGCGTATGGATTGAGTGGATTCAGGGCATTTTCACAAAAGTTCCCTTAGCAACAAGTCAGCAGGAATCCCTGACATCTGTTCACCACTCTGTGGATCCCTGATGTCTATTACCACCTAGAAACATGAATGAGAGGCTGACCTTCATGTACTCTTCTCAGCCTGCAAAAGCCCAGCTTTTTTCTGACAGTGTGGTAGACCTCATCTGTGAATATGGATATGGATCCCCACTTTGCTGGTGAAAGAAAATGTTTTTCGTAAACCAGGAAGCCTTGTGTACACGTAAGGTATTTTGACTATTATCAGGCCAGCCCCGGGAACATTGTTTTTGTGGTGTGCTGTCTTACTACTCACAGCAGCAAGGCGACACATGATAGACTTTCTAACAAAATGTCAGGATGAATTCCTCTGTACTTAAATGCAAAATTAGTATATTTCTTTCTCGCCCTGCAATGGCGAGGCTTCTGGGGTGGTGTTTATGCCTATGGCGAGAAGAAGTGGTGGCTGGCAGATCTCTTTGACTTTTCCTTGGCTGACCAGAACACGTTGTGACATTGTGAAAGTTTAGTTGCAGTAAGTATGTGAACTGTGAGAAGTTTTTGAGGACTCTTAAGAGGACCCACCCACCTCCTTTCTTCACGTTTACTGTCTTCTCTACCATCTCTAAGAATTTGTTTTTAGTTTAACTTTCTAGTTCTCCGCCTACTCCTCTTCTTGAGCTCAGAGCTGGTATTCAGATTCAACCCCTATGTACTCAAATTTCACATGTCAAAATTAAACTCATCATCTCTCTCCTTT
>NW_012113697.1:5702655-5706848 GCF_000951035.1 Colobus angolensis palliatus
TTTTTTAGTAGAGATGGGGTTTCACCGTGTTAGCCAGGATGGTCTCGATCTCCTGACCTCGTGATCTGCCCGTTTCGGCCTCCCAAAGTGCTGGGATTACAGGCTTGAACCACCGCACCCAGCCTTATTTTTTTTCTGAGGAGGGGAAGACAGAGTCTTACTCTGTTGCCCAGGCAGGAGTGCAGTGGTGTGGTTTCGGCTCACTGCAGCCTCCACCTCCTGCGATCAAATGATTTTCATGCCTCATCCTCCCAAGTAGTTGGGACTATAGGCCCACGCCACCACAGCCGGCTAATTTTTGTATTTTTAGTAGAGATAGGGTTTCACCATGTTGGCCAGGCTTGTCTCCAACTCCTGACCTCAAGTGATCCACCCACCTTGGCCTCCCAAAGTGCTGGGATTATAGGCGTGAGCCACTGTGCCCAGCCAGCCTTGTGACTATTTGGGGAAAAATTGAGGTTGAGGGGGACTGCAGATGCACATAACCCTAAGTAGAGGAGTATGTTTGCTATACCTGGGAGAGCCAGAATATTCCAGAATGGCTAGAGAGTGGCAAGTAGGGGGAGAGGGCGTAGGGGTGTGTCAGGGAAGGAGATAGAACCTGGGAAGTTGGGTCATTTTCTAAATGCAGTGGAAAAGCCTTTGGTTTGATTAAAGTGGGTGGCATGTTCGGATGCATTCTGGAAAGCTCTTCTAGATTGTAGGGTGGAGAATGGATTTGAAGAGAGCAGGGAGGGGAAGCAAGGAGACCAGTTGGGAAGCTCAGAGCAGGGTGGTGGAAGTGGAGATGGTGAGAGGTAGGTGGATTTGGAATGTATTTTGCAGGTAATGTCAGCAGGTCTTCCTGGTGTGTTGATAGGAGGGATTAGGGGAGCTTCAGGGGGTCTCACTTCTTGCAGGTCACTTGTGATGTACTTTTTCCCTTTTGTGTTTTCCCCATCTGTCCGTCCTTTATTCTGCCACTAGAGATCTCTTCCTGAAAAAAAGGAGGTAAAAAGCAAGGACATATTTGGAAAAAGTTCCTTAATGTAGAAAGTGCTTTTATAAATTAAAAAAAACAAACCCAAAACAAAGAGGAACATATCAGTATAAGAACGGGCAAAGAACTTGGATAGACACTTCATAATAAAACATATACAGGCTGGGCATGGTGGCTCATGCCTGTAATCCCAGCATTTTGGGAGGTTAAGGCGGGCGAATTGCTTGAGCCCAGGAGTTCAAGACCACCAACATGGAGAAACCCAAATTTTATCTCTACAAATACAAAAGAATTAGCTTGGTGTGGTGGCGCATGCCTATAGTTCCAGCTACTCAGGAGGCTGAGCTGGGAGGATCGCTTAAGCCCAGGAGGTCAAAGCTGCAGTGAGCTGAGATTTCACCGCTGCATTCTAGCCTGAGCCAAAGAGCGAGACCCCATCTCTTAAAACAAACAAATGAATGCACACACAAAAAAAACCGTATAAAAAGTCCTCAACTATTTAGTCTCGCCAGTGATCACATAATTGCAAATTTAATTTAAAAATAGCTTAAAGACAGAAACATGTAAAAAAAAAAAATGGCATTGGCAGGGTGTAAGGAAATGGTCCTGAGCTTCCTGAAGGGCCGTTTGGCACTATACCTCCAAAACGTGAATAAGTACACGTTCTCTGTCCCAGCAATTCCACTTCTAGAAATTTCGACTCAGGGAGCATCTGATATATCAGGCAAGCTGTAAACATCAGCCTGTGTTGTATCACAGCCTCTGATAGCACAAGATGAACAAGAACCTCAATGTACACCAGAAGGAACTAGGTAAAATCAGGTTTACCTGTGCTTAGCACAAGGTCAGAAGGTGCGGGAGGGGTTCAATAACTATATTGAAATGATTTATTTTATTTTATTTTATTATTTTTTTTGAGACGGAGTCTCGCTCTGTCGCCCATTCTGGAGTGCGGTGGTGTGATCTTGGCTCGCTGCAGCCTCCGCCTCCTGGGTTCAAGTGATTCCCCTGTCTCAGCCTCTGAACAGCTGGGATTACAGGTGCCCACCACCATGCCCAGATAATTTTTGTATTTTTAGTGGAGACGGGGTTTCACCATGTTGGCCAGGCAGGTCTCAAACTCCTGATCCACCTGCCTCGGCCTCCCTGAGTGCTGAGATGAAACTGAATTTTAAAAATAAAAATGTTGGTTAATGATGCTCAGTGTCTTTGTGGAGCTAGCGTAGTTCACATTTCTCCTCACAGTGAGGCAAAAAGAGATGGTGTGTCCAGAAATGAATTGCTTTTCAGAAGTAGGAACGGTGTGTACCGAACATTTTGTAAGTATCCTTTTGTGGGAAGAACAGGTAGAAGGAATACATGCTGGCCCGGGGCCACATTCTTATAAATATCCTCAGTAACAGCAAATCTTTGTCTTTTGAGGTGTGGATTTGATTTTTTTTTTTTTGGAAACAGCCAAAAGTCATTCAAAGCCAAGTCTGGTGTGTCTGTTCATGTGACTGTCTGTCTGTCACCTTGTGGCAAATAGGATTTAAGGCAGCTTACCAAAAAGCGTACAGTACAAAAAGATAAAAGCATAAACACATGAGGACATCTGTGGAGAGGAAATCATCAGATGACTCTGGAGTGAAGTTGGATGAGCAAAGAGAGTAACTGAGTTAAGTAATGCTGTTCAGGGCTAAGAAAGAGGTCCTATCTTAAAGTAATGATGAATTTGAACAGTGAATGAGGAGTAACAGAAATATTCTGAAAAAGGTAGCATTGCGGGTATGTGTGCTGTGTGGGTCAGGATGGGTTACGATATGCCACCGTAACAGTCTCAGTGGTAAAGCAACATGGGTTTGTTGTTGCTCATGTTGTAAGTCTATTGTGAGTTGGTTTGAAGCCGCAAGACCTCCAGGACCCAGGATGATGGAGCAACCAGTATCTGAAATCCTCAGGGACTGTGTTAAACAGCACATGGTTCTTTTTTTTTTCTTTTCTTTTTTTTTTTTTTTTGAGACAGGGTCTTGCGCCGTTGCCCAGGCTATAGTACAGTGGCGTGATCATGGCTCACTGCTGCTGTGACCTTCTGGACTCAAACGATCCTCCAAGTAGCTTGGACTATAGGCATCTGCCACCACGCCTGGCTGATTTTTATATTTTTTGTAGAGACAGGGTTTCACCGTGTTTCTCAGGCTGGTCTCAAACTCTTGGGCTCAAGTGATCCTCCCGCCTTGGCCTCCCAAAGTGCTAAGATTACAGGCACAAGCCACCCTGCCCAGCCTCTTCACTGCCTTCTATTCCCAACCTCTAAACCAAGCTTGTGGAACATGTGGCCCAGGATGGCCTTTGAATGCGGCCCAACACAAATTTGTAAACTTTCTATTTTGTTTTTGAGGCAGAGTTTCGCTCCCGTTGTCCAGGCTGGAGTACAATGGTGTGATCTCAGCTCACTGCAACCTCTGCCTCCTGGGTTCAAGCAATCCTCCTACCTCAGCCCCCTGGGTAGCTGGGATTACAGGCATGCGCCACCACGCCCCGGCTAATTTTGTATTTTTAGTAGAGATGAGATTTCTCCATGTTGGTCAGGCTGGTCTTGAACTACCCACCTCAGGTGATCCACCTGCCTCAGCCTCCCAAAGTGCTGAGATTATAGGTGTGAGCCACCATGTCTGGACTTAAGTTTGTAAACTTTCTTAAAACATGAGGTTTTGTGTGTGTGTGTGTGTGAGATGCATATTTTTTAGCTCATCAGCTATAGTTAGCGTTGGTGTATTTTATGTGAGGTCCAATACAATTTTTCTTCTTCCAGTGTGGCCCTGGGAAGCCAAGAGATTGGACACCCCTGCTCTAAACTTTAGTGAATGTCACCACCACCATCTGTCCACCAAGTCCCCTGATACCCCTCCCCTTACCTTTCCTCTCCTTTTCAATAGGTTAGCAAGCCTGTCCCTTCTCCCTTAGAAACATTTCTTAAAGCCTTCTCCTCCTTAACTTGCACTGGCAAATCTTTTCTGTAAAAGGCCAGGAAACATTTTAGGCTGTGTGGACCATGAGGCAAAATTGAGTTATGGCTGCCTCGGTGTGATCTGTAGTGCGCCAGAGGCAGTGAGAAGCGGTGAGAGCACCCCATATGGTCTCTGTCACAGCTAATCCGCTCTGCTGCTGTAGTGCAAAAGCAGCCAGAGATAATCTGAAAGCCAGTGGGCATGCCTGTGTTCCAATAAAACTT
>NW_012113697.1:5707723-5709020 GCF_000951035.1 Colobus angolensis palliatus
GGGGTTTCACCGTGTTAGCCAGGATGGCCTCGATCTCCTGACCTTGTGATCCACCTGCCTCGGCCTCCCAAAGTGCTGGGATTACAGACATGAGCCACCATGCCTGGCCAGGCATGCTGTCTTCAGGGATCAGCAGATGCATTTAAAGCCTGGAACTGAGATTGGTGGTTCTTCAACAGGGAGCCCTTGGGAATGTGCTGTTCCCTCCAGGGTGACTTGGGCAGGTGGCCTTTTTAAGGAGACTTCAGGTTCACACTTAACGTTTTCTATTGAAACCATCCAGATATTTAAGATTCCTCATTTTTTCTCAGATGCCTCAATTACTCCTCCCTCCTCATTTGCTTGTCAAATGCACAGAGGACTCTAGGGTTAGTCAACAAAAAACTAATTAAGTTGTAAAAATTCTTTAGAGATGCTATTTTAAAAATTCCACAGAAATGAGCCCTCGTCCTAATTCAATCATGAGAGAAGATCCTTATTTTAGCAGTGGATCATGGAAGAGTGTCATTGAGCCATTTTTTAAAATTTTTTATATAATTAGGAATAGAATGAGAAAGCTTAACTTTGAGTTATTTAGTTTAAGTCTGCTGCTCTCATTTAGCAAGTGTTTTATTGATAAATAGCTACAAACATTTGTTGTGCATGGAGTGACAATACAGCCATGTTAAGTGGGAGTTGGTAATCAAGGACGTGCACAAAACAAAATCTTATCTGGAGTTTGGTCTAATATATTCTTTGTTTTTTGTTTTGTTGAGATAGTGTCTTGCTCTGTTGCCCCAGGCTGGAGTGCAGTGGGATAATCTCCACCCCCCAGGCTCAAGCCATCCTTCTACCTCAGCCTCCTGAGTAGCTGGGACCACAGAGGCACACCACCATGCCTAGCTCAGTTATTTTTTTGGAGAGACAGAGTCTTGCTATGTTGCCCAGGCTGGCCTCAAACTCCTGGGCTCAGGCTGTCCTCCTACCTTGGCCTCTCCAAGTGTTGGGATTATAGGCATAAGCCACTGTGGCCAGCTCAGTCTAATATTTTCATATTATAAAGAAGGCTTTGGGCCGGGCACGTTGGCTCATGCCTGTAATCCCAGCACTTTGGGAGGCTAAGGTGGGTGGATTACCTGAGGTCAAGAGTTCGAGACCAGCCTGGCCAATGTGGTGAAACCCTGTCCCTACTAAAAATACAAAAAAAAAATTAGCCCGGCTTGGTTGCATGTGCCTGTAATTCCAGCTACTCAGGAGGCTGAGGGAGGCGAATTCCTTGAACTCGGGAGGCAGAGGTTGCAGTGAGCTGCTGAGATCA
>NW_012113697.1:5710080-5713301 GCF_000951035.1 Colobus angolensis palliatus
CGTCTCTACTAAACATACAAAAATGAGCTGGGTGTGGTGGCGTGCGCCTGTAGTCTCAGCTACCCGGGAGGCTGAGACAGGAGAATCATTTGGAGGTTGCAGTGAGCAGAGATCACACCACTGCCTCCAGCCTGGGTGAGATATAGCGAGACTCCGTCTCAAAAAAAAAAAAAAGAGTTTTTATAGAGCTTGATCTCTAGCCTCCCAGGGCCCCCCTTTTCCTGGAGGTCAGCAGGTGGGGCTCAAAAATCCCAACCCTCTAATCCTCTAATAACTTGTGGTTCCTGGTGACCAGCCCCCACCTAGGCTATCTGAGGGCCCCTACCCTAAGGCACCGTATTAGCATCAACTGAAGTGTGATCAAATGGGCTCATTTTGAATAATAAAAGACATTCCTATCAGGAAATTCCAAGGGTTTGAGGAGCTCTGTGGCAGGACCTGAGAACAAGGACCAAATATATTTCATATTACACTATACTGGGATTCTGCATTTCCCACCAGCTCCCAGGTGATGCCACTGCCTCCAGTCTGCTGGCCACAATTTGAGTAGCAAGGTGTTTGAACACCCTTAGGGGTTTCTGTGTTTGTCTGCAAGACGTGTTAAATCCTGGAATTAGATTGGATTTAGTTTACTTTCATTCTTTCTTTTCTAAAGTGGATTATATGAGGCTACGCAGGGTCATGGAAAGAACATAGGTTTTGGAATTAGACCTCTGTGAGTATATTTAATCTGAGGACGGAGATATGGTGGCTGGTGTTCCTGTTTGACCAGAGGGGTTTCCTTGATCACGAGGTGGAGGTGGGCCTCAGGGAGGCTTTCCTGGGGCCAGTGCCAGAAGCCTGGCTAAGGAGGAAGTGCAGGATTCAGCTGGTGGAAAGGCTAGGGGGCAGGGTCTGGACTGCAGTATGAACCAGGACAACAGAGAGGCAGCCTGGGATGGTCCTACCAGATGCCAACAGTGTTAGGAAAAACATGTGCAACGGGGACATGGTCTCCACATCTTGAGACAGTTTATCAGTTCCAAGGGGTAACTGGTTGTTTTGTGTGGTTTGGTTTGTGAACTGGAATGTGAGCCCTGCAGCTACTCCGGGTATGGACAGCTTAGACAACAATGTTCAAGGGTTGGGCAGAAACCCCTGGGAGGTGGGGGCAGCGGAGTGCTTGGCAAGAGGGTGGCAGGTCTGGGTACAAATCCCAGCTCAGTCCCTGCTACCCGTGTGAGAGCCCAGGCAACTTGCGGAATCTTTCTAAGTCTTCCAGGGCTCCTCTGAGTATCAGGAGAGCCTGGTAGAAGAGCTTTGGCACCTTGTACACACACACTCTGTAAGTGGAGGTTGCCTTCCTATATGCTCTGGTGATCAGAGTTGGATGCCGACAGCGGCCTGTTAACTGGAGTTTCACCGGGGGCACACGGGACGGATGGTGTTGGGGACATAGGGCGATCGCTTTCCAAAGGCCCCTCTGAGGTCATACTGCAAGACTGTCTGGTGCAGCATTGTGGTTGAGGCACAGATCACTTGTGAGTCTTATGAAATGCAGATTTGGATTCAGTAGGTCTGGGGTGGGGCCTCAGATTCTGCATCTCCAACAAGTTCCCATGGGATGTGGCTGGTATTGGGATAACGCTTGGGGAGTTGCATACAAGATGGTATAGCATTTTCCCAGGGGTTTTCAGGGCATAGGTCCTACAAGTGAAAAAGCAAAGGAAGCTGCGGCGTCTGGCCATTGCTAGTTTATTTGAAACTGCTAGATAATGGTTGCTGCTGCTCAGGCTGGGCTAATTAGTCTTAATTGCTTCTTACCTGGGTTTGATGGGCCTCTGGCTGCCTGGGCACTCCCAAAAGAGAGAGTCTTTTTGTAATGAGGAAAAGGCTATTTATTGGGAGAATTGAAACTCAAGAGGCTGCTGAAGGACTCAAGCATTCGTTTCTGTCTTTTTTCCTGTTCCTGGGGCAAAGAAAAGGTTTGTTTCAAGGGGCTGGATGGAAAATCTCTTTTTAAACTGTTGCTGTGGAGCTCAGAATCTAATCCTGGGCCGGTGTTGTAGGGCTCTACACTGCAGATGGTGGTGGTGCCACAAAGCCGGTGCCTCCTGCGGCGCCTAGATGGAAGTCTCAGGTCCTTGCTGTCGGAGACTTAGTCTGAATTTCTGCTGTGCGCCCTAATGGGAGTGGCTGTCCGTTTTATCCCCTAGTGATGTCCGTCTGTCACCGGGTGAACCCCAAAACTGGGGCTGAGCCTGGGAGGCCACGTGGTTTCTTGGCTTCACACAGGAAATAATTCAAGAGTTAGCTGACAGAGTAAAGTAAAAGCAAGTTTATTAAAAAGTAAGGGAATAAGGCTGGGCGCGGTGGCTCACACCTGTAATCCCAGCAGTTTGGGAGGCCAAGGCGAGTGGATCACCTGAGGTCAGGAGTTCGAGATCAGCCTGGCCAACATGGTGAAACCCCATCTCTACTAAATACACAAAAATTAGCCGGGCGTGGTGGCAGGTGCCTGTAATCCTAGCTACTCGGGAGGCTGAGGCAGGAGAATCGCTTGAACCCAGGAGGTGGAGGTTGCAGTGAGTCAAGATCGTGCCATTGCACTCAAGCCTGGGTGACAAAAGTGAAACTCCATCACACGCACCAAAAGTAAGGGAATAAAAGGATGGCTATCACATAGGTAGCAGCATGGGCTGCTTGACTTGATTGTTATTGTTATTTCTTGATTATATGCTAAACAAGGAGGAGAGTATTCATAAGATTTCTGGGAAACGGGCAGGAAGTTCTGGGAACTGAGGGTTCCTTACCCTTTCAGACCATATAGGGTAACTTCCGGACATTGCCGTGGCATTTGTAAACTGTCCTGGCGCTGGTGGGAGTGTCATTTAGCATGCCAGTGCGTTATAATTACCCTGTAATGAGGACGACCAGCGGTAGCTCTGGCTGCCATCTTGGTTTTGGTGGATTTTGGCCGGCTCCTTTACTGGATCCTATTTGATCAGTGGGGTCTTTGTGACCTGTGTCTTGTAAAACAAGTCCTGCCAAATTCCTATCTCATATCCTCCAAAGTGATGGTGTAGTGATTTTTGTAGCCAGTTTGATCATGGAACCCTGCTGTTTAAAATTTTTCATGGGTTCTTTGTTGCCTTTACAGTATAACATGCCTTAGCCTTGTTTACAAGCCCTTCATGACCCAACCTCTGCCTACCTCTCGAGCTGCATTGTAGCTGTTTATT
>NW_012113697.1:5714513-5716057 GCF_000951035.1 Colobus angolensis palliatus
AAATAAATAAATACAAAACAATAAAAATCACCTCCAGGCATCTTCCACATGGATACAATAGGTAACAAGATTGATTGGGGAACAGACTGTGTGTGACTCAAATAGAACATCCCTGCTGCAGGGCAAATAGTTCAGATTCCATGAAGTCATTGTATATATAGAGCAGCAGACCATTATTATTTCCTGCTGGAGACAAAAACAGGCGTTGAAGAAATCGGCCTCCTTTGGGATTGATCTGATTACCGGGCAACTGCTAGGATAGGATGGGGGTGTTCTCGATTTGTGGGCATCTTGGCAGGCAGTTTGGTGCAATGGTGATGAGCGTGGTGTTTAGAGCTGATCAGACCTGGGTTTGCATGCTGGCTGTATGAGACCTTGGGTATAATATTGACCTTTACTTCTACCTCAGCTTCCATAGCTTTTTTTTTTTGAGACGGAGTTTTGCTCTGTCCCCCGAGGCTGGAGTGGTTTCGGCTCACTGCAACCTCCGCCTCCCAGGTTCAAGTGATTCTCCTGCCTCAGCCTCTCAAGTAGCTGGGATTACAGGCACCCACTACCATGCCCGGCTAATTTTTGTATTTTTAATAGAGATGGAGTTTCCTCATGTTGGCCAGGCTGGTCTCGAACTCCTGACCTCAGGTAATCCGCCCACCTTGGCCTCCCAGAGTGCTGGGATTACAGACAGCCATGAGGCCCCACGCCCAGCTGTTAGTTTCCGTATCTTTAAGTGGGAATAATAAGGCCTACATCAGAGGATTGGTGTGAAAGTTACAATTGTTTTCCTTAATGTCAGTGCTCCACTGAGAGCTTGACATCAGTGCTCAGTATTTGCTGATGGCCACTGCCATATTACATATTTTGCATCCATTGCTCAGAATGCTGGTCATTACTATTTACCTTTATTATTTATTTTTTTGAGACGGAATCTCGCTCTGTTGCCCAGGCTGGAATGCAGTGGCCGGATCTCGGCTCACTGCAAGTTCCGCCTCCCGGGTTTACGCCATTCTTCTGCCTCAGCCTCCTGAGTAGCTGGGACTGCAGGCGCCCACCACCTCGTCCAGCTAGTTTTTTTGTATTTTTTTAGTAGAGACGGGGTTTCACCGTGTTAGCCAGGATGGTCTCGATCTCCTGACCTCGTGATCTGCCCGTCTTGGCCTCCCAAAGTGCTGGGATTACAGGCTTGAGCCACCGCGCCCGGCCTGCCTTCTTTATTAATAAAAGAATCCTGCTCTCTTGGAGTGTCCTTCCAAACCTCTTGGTCACTATTTTGGGTGGGGACCTTGTCTTTCTGACCCCTGGCCACTGTTACCTTAAGTCAGTTTCAATCTTGGTTCTTCCAAGCCCCTGTTTGTCTGGTTTTAGCACCGTCATTGAAGGCATCTTTGCCCAAGGAAGTCACAGCCCTTTTGTGGATCTTTGAGCTTGTTATAGTGTATTTGGACCACAAACTTAAACCAAAAATTCCTTTTCATGGTCTCAGTCTCCTCCTATCCAGATCCTCCCTGCCTGTGATAAAACGTGACCAAGAATCTTTTTTTTTTTTT
>NW_012113697.1:5716382-5721566 GCF_000951035.1 Colobus angolensis palliatus
GTTAGCCAGGATGGTCTCGATCTCCTGACCTCGTGATCCGCCCGTCTCAGCCTCCTAAAGTGCTGGGATTACAGGCTTGAGCCACTGCGCCCGGCCTCGTGACCAAGAATCTTAAGAGGTTAAGGGGATTAAAGGGGAGGAGAATCTTATCTTAGATAAGGTGAGAGATAAACCAGCATGGAAACACAGAGTTTTCTGCAACAGATTGCATCCAGGATCTCCTGAAATATCTCCCTGCTTGGCATGAGGGAAAATACTCTCCTTTCATTTGGTGTCATAGGACCTATGAATTTTTTTTTTTTGAGACGGAGTTTCACTCGTGTTGCCCAGGCTGGAGTGCAATGGCGTGATCTCGGCTCACTGCAACATTCGCCTCCCGGGTTCAAGCGATTCTCCAGCCTCAGCCTCCGGAGTAGTTGGGATTGCAGGCATGCACCACCACGCCTGGCTAATTTTGTGTTTTTAGTAGAGACCGAGTTTCTCCGTGTTGGTCAGGCTGGTCTTGAACTCCTAACCTCAGGTGATCCTCCCGCCTCGGCCTCCCAAAGTGCTGGGATTATAGGCATGAGCCACTGCGCCTGGCCAGATGTTTTCAAATTGATGTTTCTTGTGACATGGCAGAGGGGACATCGGTTCCCTCTTTCAGCCAGCCAACTACAGTTTTTGAGCTCTGTTTCTGCCCCAGCACCTGTCTGTCCTGGCTGTGTAATTGGATCCTCCAAGGTGGTGGTTGCAAGGCTCTCTCTGCTCACCTTTTTTCTCTAATTCCCTCTGTTAAACAGCGAACAAAGAAAAACCCTCCGCTGTCCTGCCATGACAGCCTACACAGGGAAGAGGGCAGAGATCTTCCTGTTTCTGATGACTCCTTGCTTTGAAAAGAGGAGGCAATGTTTGCTTGTCAGCAGGAAAAAAAAAAAAAAAAAAAGGTGGCAGGGGAGGGAGGGGAGTTGGTGGTGAAGGTCTTTCAAAGATTTGCCTGCCCCTCTAGCCAGATTACTAATGCATGCTGATTAGAATGTGTGCTAGGAGAGACGGTGAGCTGGGGTTTAGGGGTGTTCACAGGAGAGGTATGAGACAGGCTCCGTGTATGGTTTTCTGGAGCCCTGTGATGGGCGTGGCTGTCAGATCCTGATAGGGTTTAGAATTTCAGATGGGCTTCTTTTGCCTCACCTGGGAGAAAATAGCCAGAGTGGACATGAAGCCAGGCTTCTTCCTTGTCTATGCAGAGTCCTCTATGTGGAGTCATTCAGAGAGTGTGGGGGTGGGGGCGGCCAGTCTGGGAGATGTTGGTAATGGACCTGCCAAGGCATTGCCAAGCACTCCGCGGGCACCACAGAACCATCTCTGGCCTAAGCCCTTCGTCCTGGTCCAAGAAGCCAGTGATACTTGGCGTCGCTGACTGGGAGGCAGCGGAGCTGGGATTGCCTGGAATCCCCCATCTCCCAGCCCTGGTGCTTGCTTCAGGGGCCTGGATGAAGCAGCTGCTCATGCTGCTACATACACTCCCAGGGGACTGTGACTCAGGCTCTGGATCACTCCCTCTAGGAATCCCTCTGGTTCTGTGAGACCCAGTTTGAAAACCCAGTGTTAAGTGATGCTAAATGCCGACTTTCCTTCCCTGCCTGTCAGTTTCGCTCTCGGGGGTGCCTAATGGCGCCAGTGCTGACCTAATGTGGCCGGTGTTCTGTTTTGTTTCTGAATGGTGTGCTGGAGTGGTCGGGGTGCTTTGTTACTGTGGGTGGCTGGTCTGCTTTATTATTAGTCTTGGGGAAATGATTTCTGAGAAGCAGTAGAAGGTGTAAATTATGCTTCACTGCAAATCGTCAAGACTATATATATATTCAGCTACAGCTGCAAGTCTCTTGCAAATGAGGACTGATGTGAGATGCAGCCAAGTTGGAAAGGGTTATGGTGCAGACAGGCAGCTACATGATTGATAATCATGCAGTCACCTGTACTTGGCTTTCTATGGCTTGTGGTCTGGGGAGAAGAGCAGCAGTCATGCTTAGAGGCTATACTCCATCTGAGAAGGCTGGAGGGCAGCAGTGAGAAGGTAACACCTCCATAGCAGCAGACACAGTCTCCACTAACCTGGTCCTTAGTAAATATCTCTTGTGTTTCCACTGAGCCGGGGACCCCACACGTGGCATCAACAGCATCCTCTCCACACCCAATCTCCACTGGCTCCCCATCGCTTGAAGTGTCAGGACACTCCTCATCTGGGCCTTGCACAAATATGGACCCTGTACAAACTGCACCTGACCTCCCTCCCTCTCCAGCCTCCTTACTTTCCCTGTCCTGGGGAGCGGGAAGCACCCTGACACCTCTGTGCCTTTGCTCGGCTGCAGCTTCTGTCTGGAGGCCCTTCTCATCCCTATCTAGGAAATGATGACCTTCATCAAGATCCAGCCCACGGACCCCTTCCTCTGTGTGGCCTTTGCTGTCCTCCAGGCAGAGTCCTTCTGCTGGCTTACATGGAGACTTCCTGCTGGGATGGCACCAACCACTTGGGACTGTGATGCCTTCTTTATTTGATTGTTTCCCCCATTACACTCTGAGCTCTGCAGGGCCAGGAAAGCCACTTCCTAAACCTTTGTAACTGCTCTGGTCTGGCATGGTGCTTGGCGTCTCTGAAGTCTGGCTCAGTAAGTATTTGATAACTGGATGGGCGAATCAAAGAGGATAAAGGGAGAGCTTGCCTTAAGAACTGGGGACATCTTGTCTGATTTTGGTTCACGGCTTAACCAGCTTGGAGTCACAGACGGCCAAGGTTGGAAGTAGTATAGCCAGGTCATCTCGGAATGCTAACCATTAAGGGAAGGTCACTGGGTCCTGGAGAACAAGGCCATTGAGCCCCAGGTCAGGACTCCCAGGATTGGAAAGTGAAAGGCAGCTGGGATGCTTGGAGTGGTCCTCTCTCCTCATCTCCTTCTCAGTAGGGCTGCGGCAGGGACAACTGGGTGTACCTGAGGGTCCTGAGTTTTAACTACAGGACCTTCCAACACCTCTTCCACAGAGTTATTGGCTCTTTGGCCTTGCAAAGTTCATGTAAGATCTCTGACCTTCAGTTTCTTCATCTGTCCAAAGAGGTGCCACCACCTTACTCATGTAAGTTCATCTTACATGAACTTTGTGCTACCCATTCAGGGTGACTGGAAGGATTTTGCAGGTGGTGGTGGCTGTGTACGGGATTTGAAGTTTACCGGTGAGCTGATGATGAATGCAAGCGCTGCTAAGGGACACTGTGCAGGGAGAAGAGTGGGGGAGTCTCTCCCCAGCCCTTGTACCCAGCTGTCCCGACTCAACCACGTGGCTTGGTCTAACCCCTCACCTCTCTGTTGTGGTCATCCTTTCTCCTCTGGCCTCTTTTTTTTGTTTTTTTTTTTGAGACGGAGTCTCGCTCTGTCGCCCAGGCTGGGGTGCAGTGGCGCGATCTCGGCTCACTGCAAGCTCCACCTCCCGGGTTCATGCCATTCTCCTGCCTTGGCCTCCCAAGTAACTGGGACTACAGGTGCCCACCACCACGCCCGGCTAATGTTTTTGTATTTTTTAGTAGAGACGGGGTTTCACTGTGTTAGCCACGATGGTCTTGATCTCCTGATCTCGTGATCCTCCCGCCTCGGCCTCCCAAAGTGCTGGGATTACAGACGTGAGCCACTGCGCCCGGCCTCCTCTGGCCTCTTTGAAGTTGCTTCTGAGGACTTCTCCTAAGACCTTCTCCTCTGTCCTCTGCTATCCGATTAGGAAAGCTTTGGGAATTCTCGACCCAGACAAGCTTTAATCGTTTGCAGTAAGAGCTCTGTTGCCTCCTTCATCCTTCCCTGCCTTCAGTTGAGCCCCTCTAAGACTCCAGGTATGTTCTCAACCCTGGGATATAGCCGAGAATGAGATAGAGTGGACAGGACTCTCCGTGGGAAACCAGACTGAGTGATCACGGGGATGTGCCCGGCGCAGTGAGGGCCTGCAGGGGGCAGCTGGGGCTATGGGAGTGCTCAGGGATACCATGGGCTGAGTTGGGACCCACTCCCCATTCGTATTTGAAGTCCCAACCCCTAGTACCTCAGAATGTGACTGCATATGGAGAAAGGGTCTTTAAAGAGGTAAGTTAAAATGCATGGCCAGCTGTAGTAGCTCATGCCTGTAATCCTAACCCTTCGGGAGGCCAAGACAGGAGGATCACTTAAGGCCAGGATTCAAGACAAGCCTGGGCAACATAGCCTTGGCTCTACCAAGTACAAATAAAAAGAATAAAAGAATTTTTGACCATGCTGTTGTAGGTCAAGGAAAATAACTAACTAACTAACTAAAATGCGGTCATTAGGGTGGGCCCTCATCTTGTATGACTGATGTCCTTGTAAGAAAGGGAAATGAGGACACAGATACATACAGAGGGAAAACCAGATACATACAGATACATACAGAGGGAAAACCGTGTGAAGACATAGGGAGAAGATGGCTGTTTGTAAGCCAGTTGGAAGGCTTTTCCAAGCAACCTTGAGCTTGGATTCTTGGCTTCTAGAACTGTGAGAAAATAAATTTCAGTGATTTAAGCCACCCAGTCTATGATTCTTTTTCGTGGCAGCCCCAGCAAACTCACACAGGCCCCTTAACCTGGGTTTGGGTAGGCAACTTACTTACATAGTTCTGTATGGGATCAAAACCTTGAAAAAACATTGGGACCTCTAGGGACAATTTGCGTATCCCATTTTTCTTCCTAACATGTATTCCTAGCTAAAGGGCCATATAGTTCACTTCTTTACCTTATTATATGTCTCCTTCATTAGAACGTGAACGCCAGGCCAGGCATGGTGGCTCATGCCCATAATCCCAACGCTTTCGGAGGCCGAGGCAGAAGCATTACTTGAGCCCAGGATTTCGAACCAGCCTGGGCAACATAGTGAGACCCTCATCTCTACAAAAAATAAAAGATTAGCCAGGCGTGGTGGCATACACCTGTGGTCCCAGCTACTTGGGAGTCTAATGTGGGAGGATCGCTTGAGTTCGGGAGGCCGAGGCTGCAGTGAGCTGTGATTATGCCACTGCACTGCAGCCTGGGTGAGTGCCAGAGTGAGACCCTGTCTCAGAGAAAGGCATGTGAGCTGCATGAAGGCAGAGCTGCATCTGGTCAAAGCCCGTGGAGGCACTGGCACGTGTCTTTTGGAAGAATTCTGTCTGAACCAAGGG
>NW_012113697.1:5722276-5723907 GCF_000951035.1 Colobus angolensis palliatus
GGGTCTGTTTAGTGCTCACCCTGCAAGGTGACTTACTGTTGGTTCTACAGACTGCATCCCCTATATCCCTCTAATCTCTACTCAGTCCCCAAATGTGATTAACATGTGTTAAAAATCAGAGAAGAAAGGTTCCTTTATTAGCTTTTGTTTACACTGGGTGGACTGAGCCACAGACGATATTAAACTAAGTTCTAGCAGCCTATGAGTTTAAACGTTGTCACCCTCCAGAGGGTTCACTTAATGAGGCCAGGATTCCATCATTCCAGTGTCCTGAATGCCTGTGACAGTGCCTGGCCCAGGGTTGGGCACTTACTCATGTTATTCACTTATTCATATCTGGGAATGAACAATTCAGCCAGTATAAAGGACAGATAAGTACACACCGAGGATTTTCCAGGGAGAGATCAGCTGGTTTTCCTGTGAAGACGTCAGCTTCATCCCTCCACCGTCTCCCTGTGCTCATGGCTCTGTTCCCTTTCCAGGCTGCTGCTGGTTCTTTCTTTGGGTCTGCAGCTACCCTCACCCCCATGAAAGGCAAACCCAGCATCTTGTTACCTCCTCAGTGTAAAGGAGAGAGGGTCTTTTTTTTTTTTTGAGATGGAGTCTCGCTCTCTTGCCCAGGTTGGAGTGCAGTGGTACGATCTTGGCTCACTGCAAGCTCCGCCTCCCGGGTTCACGCCATTCTCCTGCCTCAGCCTCACCAGTAGCTGGGACTACAGGTGCCCGCCACCACGCCCAGCTAATTTTTTGTATTTTGAGTAGAGACAGGATTTTACCGTGTTAGCCAGGATGATCTCGATCTCCTGACCTCGTGATCCGCCCATCTTGGCCTCCCAAAGTGCTGGGATTACAGGCGTGAGCCACTGCGCTCGGCTGAGAGAGGGTCTGTTTTTATATCTCAGAGCTCCTTGGGTCCCTGATTTCAGGAAACTCCTGACTTAACCTAGGAATCATTGCTTCTTCTCTTCATTTTTTTCACTCCCTCCTTCCTACCTCACTTCTATTTTTAAAAAAAGTTGTGTTAAAATTCACATAACCTAAAATTCAACATTTTAACATTCAGTGGCGTTTAATACACTCACAGTGTTATACAACCACCACTATTATCCAGTTCCAGAAGAGTTTCATCATCCCCGAAAGTAACCCATACTCGTTAAGCAACCACTCCCCATTCTCCTTCCACCCACCTCCAGCATCAGGCAACCACTAATCTGTTTTCTCGCTCTGTGCGTCTGCCTATTCTAGGTGTTTCACAGAAATGGAATCCGAATGGGTGGACTTCGTGTTTGGTTTCTTTCCGTTGACATGATGTCTTCAAGGTTCATTCGTATAGTAATGTATATCAGTACTTCATTCCTTTTCATGACTGAATAGTACTCCATTGTATGGATATACCATGTTTGTTTATCCATCCATCAGTTGATGGACACTTGGGTCTTTCCCATGTTTTGGCTATTGTGAATAACACCATCCACTTCTTTTTCTGGTCTTCAGTTCTGCCTCTAGATGCTGAATCTTTTTTTTTTTTTTTTGAGACGTAGTCTCGCTCTGTCGCCCAGGCTGGAGTGCAGTGGCCGGATCTCAGCTCACTGCAAGCTCCGCCTCCCGGGTTTACGCCATTCTCCTGCCTC
>NW_012113697.1:5723984-5727778 GCF_000951035.1 Colobus angolensis palliatus
TTTTTTGTATTTTTTTAGCAGAGACGGGGTTTCACCGTGTTAGCCAGGATGGTCTCGATCTCCTGACCTCGTGATCCGCCCGTCTGGGCCTCCTGAAGTGCTGGGATTACAGGCTTGAGCCACCGCGCCCGGCCTAGATGCTGAATCTTTAGTCTTTTGTGGAGACTACATGGGTTACTGGCAATGGAAAAGGCACTTGAGAAATAAGAAGGTAGTCAGTGACTGGCTCTGGCTACAAAGCGCTTCGTTAAAGTCTGTCAAGCCTTAGTTTGCTTGTTTCCTAAACGGGTGTAAAATTCCCTGCCTTGCTTACTCAGCCCTGCAGAATGTTGTAAGAGGCCCAAGTCGTAGAATGCGAGGTTAAGCCCTTCCTAAGCTATAAAGTCAGATGTCAAGTGATAGTTCTGTATGTTCCTCATTTTTTCTTTGTCTCCCTTTCTGTTTCTTTTCTTTCTCTCTCTCTCTCTCTCTGCTTCCTCATTTCTCCTTTTGCTAATTGCTGCATTTGAATTCAGTTTTCCTTTCTTCTTTCCTCTGCTTTCAGCTGGCCCGGGGGCAAAGTTGAGAGCAGTACAGAGAGTGTTACCCACAGTGCTGTGCTGGAGGTGAACAAGATGATTGGCTGCCCCCTGGGGAATCCTTGGGCAGGGCAGGACATGGGGCAGAGGAGGGAGGTTAGCTGCACTGGCTGGTGGGTGATGGGTTGAAGTCAGCTAGGACCGGACCGGAGGAGTGAAATGAGGGCTACCATGGTGGGCCATCCTGTCTGGCTTAGATATAGAGACTTCGTTTACAGACAGCTTTGAGGCCTTTTGCGGTCCAGGAAGTAGCCCGGTTGATGGGTAGTTACGCAGATATTAGAATCCAAACAAGCAGACCCAAGGGACACTTAGGGGAAAGGAGCAGATGGAGGTGTATGCTTTTCTTAGTATGTTGCTTTTGCGAATGCTAAATCATCCGCTGCCCTGTGTGTGCTGTTTTCCCAGCTGAATCTGAAGCTTCTTGAAGATAAAAGTGATGACGGTCTTTTACATTTGTGCTTGCTCCTGGTGCCCCTCAGAGAGTTCTGAGCATAAGTGGCATTTGCTATATGTGTTTGAAACTTCACTTGTTTAGTCCTGTAGTGGTTATAAAGGGCTTTCATGTAGGATTTCTCATTGAATCTTATCAACAAGCTGGCGAGGTGGATTTCGTTTCTCAGATAAAGGTAAGGCTCAGAGAGGTCAAGGAACTTGTTCAGGACACACAGCCAACCAGAGGTTTCAGCGCTGCTTAGGACCAAAGCTCTTCACTGCTTCACCTGTCCCTTACAAAGACTGCCTGGTTTTTGTGGCAGATAAGAAGCATGTGGCTGTGATTATTTAGAGAGATAGGAAATGAATCCTTACGCAATTGGATCTTGTTCATTTTCGAGATTTTTCCCCCTAGCGTCTTAGAATTTTCGAGTGCAAAAGAAGTTCTGTAAAAGTTGCAGGTGGCCTTTCCTGTTACTCAAGCACTGTAGATTCCTTTTGTCTCAACAAACTTCAGAGACGCTTCAAGGAAAGCCGATTTCCTGCTAAATTGATGTGTTCCTCATTTGTTACCAGAAGACCTGATTTAAGGAGCTATTCTTGGTGACAGGCAGGGAGCCAGCTGTGAATGGGGTTGTGGGTTCGCTGTCAGAGCCCTGCTTGGACCAAGTTACTGAGAAGTCTGGCTCCGACTGGGTCTGGCAGGAGGGGCTGGTGTGTTGGAGTAAGCGAGCCTGGGGAAAGCTTGCCTGGAGGAAATTCGGTCAAGATGTTCAGTTTTAACACCTCTGGGTTTCTTCCAAACCAAAAGAGGAAAAAGATTCTGACTTAAGGGATGAAGGAAGTTTTAGGATTTTCCGTGAATGGAACTCAGAGCTTGATGGATCCTGGATTCTTTGTGGCTCAAGTGAAGCTACAGAGAGAGAAATGGTGCCTGGGAGTTGGGAGGACTTTTGCCCTTGGCTGGGCCTTAGGCAAATTGCTGAGCTTAGAAAACAATTGATCCCAGTAGTTCGCTGGCTCAGCCACAGAAAGTGCCAGCTGGCCTTTGAGTTGTTCGGGGATTTGTGGTGGTATTTGTGTGTGGCAGAGGGATACTTCTAAGCTCAGAGACCTCCTCCGAGGTGACAGAGCTTCTGGGCAGAAGATGTAAGTTTAAAAGGCCACTTTCTTCCTCATTGGAACCTTTGAGCAGATTTACAAGATAAGGGTCTCATTCACTGAACAAATGCTTATTCAGTGCCAGCCGTGTGCAGGGCACAACCTGGAAAGCAGGAGATGTAGTAGTAGTAAACCCACAGACATCCTGACTTTATAGAGTTTACATTTCAGTTAGGGGTGACAGACAGCAAGCAAAATTAAGCAGACTGTATGGTGATCTAGAAAATGTGTCATTTTAAATGGGATGGGCAGAGAAGATCTCATTAGGAGAGGACATCTGTGCAAAGCCCTGGAAGACACGATGGAGTAAGCACACGGATTGCTGGGAGAAGAGCATTCCAGCCAGAAAACAGAACGGCATGTGCAAAGGCCCTGAGGCCAGAGCATTCCTGGAGTGGTCAGGGAACAGCAAGGAAGTCAGTGTGGCTGGGGCAGAGTGAGCGTGTGTGGTGTGGGGAGTGTTGGAGATGGGGACAGAGAGGTGACCAGACTAGGGGGTGGGTGGGGCCAGGGCATGAGGGCTTTTGAGATCCTCACAAGGACCTGACGTTTACCCTGAGTGCCAGGGGAGCCACTGAGCAGAGGAGTGACTTGACCTGACTGGATATTTACAAGGATCACTCTGCTGCTTTGTTAGGAATGAATCATGAGGGGGATGGTGGGGGGAGCAGAAGGTAGAAGGAGGGAGACAAGTAAGGTGGTTATTGCAGTAATACAAGCAAGAACTGACGCTGGCTGTGACATGGCTGTCACCGTTGCATTTTGGATGTATTTTGAAAATGAGACCAATGGGATTTGGTGATGGGTTGTGTGTATAAGGTTTGGGAGAGAGCTCAAAGTGAGTTTCAAGGCTTTTGGCATAAGCAAGTGGGAGGAAGGAGCTGGTTTGAAATGAGAAGGTGAGGACCGGAAGCAGCAGGTTTGGGAAGGAAATCAAGAGTTAAGTTTGAGATTCCTGTATATGTTCAAGTAATGATAGTGAGTAGGCATTTGGAAAGAGGACTCTTTAGTTCAAGGTAGGTATAAATTTGAAGTCGTTACGGCGTAGATGGTCAGATCGCATAAGGAGTGGGGTGGATAGAGAAGAGGTCTAGGGATGGGGCCTGGAGGCACCCCAAAGTAAGAGGACTGGGCAGAGAAAGCCAACTGTAGAGGAGAAGGAGCAACCAAAGGATGGGCAGAAAACCAGGAAACCAGACAGTTCCTCCCTGTCTGGTTCAGTGAAGGCAGCCATGGAGTCATTGGGACATTGACCTTACCTGCCGCTCTCAAGGAATGGAAAACCCTCAGGGACCGTCAGCACACCCTAAATGATATCTGAGATATGGTCGCAGCCTCAGGGATGACGCACACTTCCTGGGGTTGTTAGCATCTGTTTCATTACGAACAGCGTAAACAGTAGCATGGCTGTGTTTGCGTGTCCGTAACCCCACCCAGACTTCACTAGCAGGCTTAGCCCACAAGAAGTTTTAGGGCAGGAGGTACTGTCTACAAGGTTTTACATTGTGCTGAGTGTAAATGTGAATTTTTTAAATTATTAATTATTATTATTATTATTATTATTTTTTTGAGTCGGAGTCTTGCTCTTGTTGCCCAGGCTGGAGTGCAATGACACAATCT
>NW_012113697.1:5728088-5728570 GCF_000951035.1 Colobus angolensis palliatus
ATTATTAATTTTTTAACCACACAATTAATATATAAATTACACCGTACATCCTCAGCAGGGGCGATATCACCCCAAAGGAGGAAGAAATGGGTTCTGAGGTGGTAACAACGTCCTAGGGCCCGTAGTGGTTTGTGGCTCTCCAGTGGTCCACAGTATGTAAACAGACATGCAACCTGACTGTGATATTAAAATTTCATGGTAGTAGGGGAGTGATTAGGAAGGAAATATCTTAAAAAGCTCCTTAGAGAGGGTGATAATGAAAAAAAGGTTGAAAAACCCAGAATTTTTCTAAAGCGCCCTTGAACTGCTTCCCTAGGCCCCTGTGGAAAGGTACTCTGATGATTTGTGGTTTTAGTTCTTTTATTTATTTTTATTTTTATTTTTATTTTGAGACAGAGTCTCGCTCTGTTGTCCAGGCTGGAGTGCAGTGGTGCATTCTCGGCTCACTGCTAGCTTCACCTCCCGAGTTCACGCCATTCTCC
>NW_012113697.1:5728696-5732320 GCF_000951035.1 Colobus angolensis palliatus
GTGTTAGCCAGGATGGTCTCGATCTCCGGACCTCGTGATCTGCCCACCTCAGCCTCCCGAAGTGCTGGGATTACAGGCGTGAGCCACTGCGCTCGGCCTAGTTCTTTTAAATAATGAAAACCAAGCTATTATTTCTTAACTTCTTTTTTTCTCGTTTGATAATACATCTTGAAGGTTTTTTTTCTTTGTTGTTAGCATGTATATATCAGTGGTTATTTATAAAAACTGTGTGGTATTCTATAGTATGGATGTAGCATACTTTATTTTCTGTTCCTTAGTTGATGGATATTTTAAGTGCTTCTATTTTTTTCTCTTTGCTATTAAAAGTACCATGGCAAAGAATTGAGCCTGTAATCCCAGCTGCTTGGAAGCTGAGAGTTGGGAGTACCTTGAGTACAGGAGTTACAGTCCATCAACCTGGGCAACATGACATAGTGAGAGGCCAGGCGCAGAGGCTCACACCTGTAATCCCAGCACTCTGGGAGGCCGAGGTGGGCAGGTGACTTGAGCCCAGGAGTTCAAGACCAGCCTGAGCAACATGGCAAAATCCTGTCCCTGCAAAAAATACAAATGTCAGCCAGGCATGGTGGTGCATACCTATAGTCCCAGCTATTCGGGAGGCCAAGGTGGGAGGATCACCTGAGCCCAGAAGGTGTAGGCTCCTGTGGGCTGTGATTGTGCCACTGCACTCCAGCCTGGGTGACAGAGCAAGACCTTGTCTCAAAACAGAACATATTGAGACCCCGTCTCAAAAAAAAGACACAGAAAAAAAAAAGACCTTTGCAATTTTTGCACAAGTACCTGTGTTTGAGGACTCTTCTCGAAGGTGTCAGAAGAAGATGATATGCTTGGTTATAGGGCCAATGCTCTCTAAACAGGTTGAAATCTTACGAAGGGGATATGAGCCCAGCCACCACCTCACCCCAGGCTCAGTAACCGGCCCTCACAGCCCAGCCCATTGTCTCCTTAATCTTTTTGACGCCCACATGAGGTTTATATTTTTTTCATGCTCTACTCTAGCTATGAGAAAACTGAAGTTTACAGATATAACTTTAAACAAGTTAGAAATAGACAAGCGGAGGCTGGGCGCAGTGGCTCACACCTGTAATTCCAGCACTCTGGGAGGCGGACGGATCACCTGAGGTCAGGAGTTTGAGAACAGCCTGACCAACGTGGAGAAACCCCGTCTCTACTAAAAATACAAAATTAGGTGAGCGTGGTGGCACACGCCTGTAATCCCAGCTACTCGGGAGGCTGAGGCAGGAGGATTGCTTGAACCCAGGAGGTGGAGGTTGCGGTGAGCTAAGATTGCACCATTGCATTCCAGCCTGGGCAACAAGAGTGAAACTCTGTCTCAAAAAAAAAAAGATAAAAGAAATAGACAAGTGGAAATAGTAGATTGGTTTAGTCAAGTTAGAAATAACTAGAAGGCCACACAGCAGGTAGTGGCAAAGTGAAGTCCCAGAGTAGGGTCTTCACCCATCAGCTCGTGAGAGGACAAATGAGAGACTGTTGGGGGTCTCTGGAGTCTTTGATCGAACGTGCCTGCGGGGGCTGTCCCAAGGCCTAGCTCATGGAAACCTGGGTCCTGGCTTTATCAAAGTGCTGGTCTTTTTTATTCAGTTATGAGTTCCTTATTTTGCAAACACGAGAGTGCTTGAAATTGTTTTTATCGTGTTGTATTTTCACTGACTAAGCAGAATAGGCAAAATTTTTACTTAAAAAATTAGTTCCTAATATATTAAGTAAAGGCTACAAAATACCATGTATGACAAAATTCCAAATCTGTAAAACCAACGACGACAAAATGTGTGTGTGCCCATAAAAGAAAGTCTGGAGGAAGATTCATTGGGAGGTTAATGATTGTTTAGTTTCTTGTTTGGGCTTTCTGTGGTCAGAAGAATGTAATACATTATGAAAGGGAGGCATCAAGACATATTTCACTAAAAAGCAAAAGGAAGAAAACTAGAGAAAGTGAAGGCTGTTTTCCTGACTTGGTATGTGCAAACTCTGATGCCTGTTTGTCAGATTGGAGTTCTCCTTGGGAGTGAGTTGCAGGAGATCCGTTGGACCCCCACCCCCTGGAAAGGAGCTGGTGGAGGGCCTGATGTGGTGACTCACGCCCGCAATCTCAGCAGTTTGGGAGGCTGAAGTGGTAGGATTGCTTAGTCCAGGAGTTCAAGACCAGCTTGGGCAACATAGTGAGACCCCGTCTGTATTAAAATTTAAAAAATTAGCTGGGCACGGTTATGTGTGCCTGTAGTCCCAGCCACTTGGGAGGCTGAGGCAGGAGGATCTCTTGAAGCTCAGGAGCTTGAGGCTGCAGTGAGCTAGGATTGCCCCACTGCCCTTCAGCCTGGGTGATAGAGTGAGAACAGCCTGACCAACATGGAGAAACCCAGTCTCTACTAAAAATACAAAATTAGTTGGGCGTGGTGGCATACGCCTGTAATCCCAGCTACTTGGGAGGCTGAGGCAGGAGGATTGCTTGAACCCAGGAGGTGGAGGTTGTGGTGAGCTAACAAAAAAAAAAAAAAAAAAGAAAGCCAGGAGTCCTGGGTTCCTGGTGCCTTTTGCTGTGAGACCTCTGCAAGGCCGGCCAAGGGCAGAATGACCTTCCTGTGTAATAGGGAGGCATCCTGAGGTCTGGGTAGGACCCTCTGGGTGTTACCTTTGGATGGGGCAAGGTGACAGTATGTCTGAATCAGTGCACGCAAGTGTCCTGTTTCCAGATCCTGAGAGCCACTGGCTTTCCTCCAGGAGAGCCTCAAGTCTTATACCCTATGGCAGTTGCAGGATGGGAGACTGGAGTAGGGGAGCCTCTATATAGGAGGGGTAAGTATGGTGTAAAAATCAAGCAGTGGATCCTCTGCCTACATTTACTTTGGGGGTGCAGTTTTATTTTAAAATGTCTGGAGGGAAAAGAAAGGCTTGAGGTTTTAAAGGCAGTCTTGGCAAAAGCCGATGTTTTTCAACCATTGGACGAAGCTTGCCTGCCTAATGAGCAGTCTGTAGAAATGGACGCCTAAAAGGCATTGCTAAGTGAAAGAAGAGGAGGTGGAGATCGATGAGGGCACCAAGCTGGTGCCACAAGAACTCTTTAGTCAAGTTGAAACAAAAGCTCCCATGGCAGCACGTGTGCTGGGCTCCTTTTCTGTTTGAGAAACAGCAAGATGAAATTATGGTACATCTCTAGGGAATGAAGAGTTAAACTTTTGGCCAGGTGCGGTGGCTCACGCCTGTAATCCCAGTACTTTGGGAGGCCGAGGTGGGTGGATTGCGAGGTCAGCAGATCGAGACCACAGTGAAATGCCATCTCTACTAAAAACACAAAAAATTCGCCAGGTGCAGTGGCGGGTGCCTGTAGTCCCAGCTACTTGGGGGGCTGAGGCAGGAGAATGGCATGAACCCGGGAGGTGGAGCTTGCAGCGGGCGGAGATCACGCCACTGCACTCCAGCCTGAACGACAGAGCGAGACTCCGTCTCAAAAAAAAGAAAAGAAAAAAATTTCTTTTTTTGTGATTTTTAGTAGAGACGGGGTTTCACCATGTTAGCCACGATGGTCTTGATCTCCTGACCTCGTGATCTACCTGCTTCGGCCTCCCAAAGTGCTGGGATTACAGG
>NW_012113697.1:5739432-5741910 GCF_000951035.1 Colobus angolensis palliatus
GGTGTGAGCCACTGCACCCTGCTTTTTTTTTTCTTTTTTCTTTTTTTATTATTATTTTCACAGGATCTCACTATGTTGCCCAGGCTTGTCTCAAACTCCTGGACTCAAGCAGTCCTCCTGCCTCAGTCTCCCAAAGTGCTGAGATTATAGGTGTGAGTCATTGTGTCTGGCCTCTTTTTCTTTTCTTTTCATTTTTTTTCTTTCATTTTTAAAGAGAGACAAGATTTTGCCATGTTGCCCAAACTGGAGTGCAGTGGCTATTCACAAGTATGATCGTGGCTCACTGCCACCTTGAACACGTAGGCTCAAGCAGTCCTCCTGCCTCAGCCTCCCTAGTAGCTTGGACTACAGGTTCACGCCACCACACCTGGCCAGTTAAACCTTTTCTAGGACAATTTTTTCTGAAGAGAAAGTCCAGTCGTGGCCATATTTCTTTTTCTTTCTTTCTTTTTTTTTTTTGAGACAGAATCTCACTCTGTCACCAGGCTGGTGTGCAATGGCACGATCTCAGCTCACTGCAGCCTCTGCCTTCCGGGTTCAAGTGATTCTCCTGCCTCAGCCTCCTGAGGCGGGGACTACAGGTCCGTGCCAGCATGCCTGGCTAATTTTTGTATTTTTAGTAGAAACAGGGTTTCACCATGTTGTCCTGGATGGTCTCGATCTCTTGACCTCGTGATCTGCCCACCTCGGCCTCCCAAAGTGCTGGGATTACAGGCGTGAGCCACCGCGCCTGGCCCATGGCCATATTTCTAATCCTGGCTGCACCGTGCAAAATTAACTGGGCAGGGATACCCAGGCCACACCCAGACTGATGACATCAGACCAGGCGAAGCTCCCCAGGTGACTGCAAGGGGGGCAGTCAAAGGTGAGAAACTGAGAAATCTGAGCTGGGGCCTCATAGGAGGCTGGGGGATTGTTAATGACAGCTGTCATGTCCCAAGTGGTTTCGTTGCACTAGACAGTGTGCTAAGTGAGCACGTTATCTGCATTCTCTAATGTAATCCTCACTCCACGAGCAAAGTGCTTTGAATTTGTTCGTTTGACAGGTGAGGACTAGAGTACCCTACCTAAGGGCACCCAGCTAGAAAGAGGTGTCCCAGGTCTCTGTAACTCTGTATCAGCTCTAACCCTCAGGGTAAAGCCACCTCATGGGGAGAGTCTCAGGGGCTTGCCTGGAGAATGGGAATGCCAAGGATGGCTTGGAACCAAGGGCTTGTCAGCACTCAAAGTATGACCCTATCCCCCAACCCAGGTGGAAGAACTGAGGTAAGATGCAGAAGTGATAAAGAACAGGCGATATTCGGGAGGTACTAATTAAAAATATGTTAGATGCCTTTTTATTTCTTTCAACTTTAATCTGTGTATTTCTCTCTAAAGCATTTTTGTAGCTAGATATTTTGATTTCTTTAAATCTTATTCTAATCTATGTTTCCTTTTCTTTTCTTCCTTTTTTTTTTTTTTAATTAAAATTTTTTTGGCCCAGCCTGGTGGCTCGTGCCTATAATCCCAGCGCTTTGGGAGGCCAAGGCAAACGGATCCCAGAGGTCAGGAGTTCCGAAACCAGCCTGGCCAACATGGTGAAACTGCCCCCCGCCGCTCTTCTCTACTGAAAAATACAAAAATTGGCATGTTGGCGCATGCCTGTAATCCCAGCTACTCGGGAGGCCGAGGCAGGAGAATCGCTTGAACCCGGGAGGCAGAGGTTGTAGTGAGCCGAGATCATGCCACTGCACTCCAGCCTGGGTGACAGAGTAAGACTGCATCTCTACAAAGAAAAATAATTTTTTTTCTTTGTAGAGACGGGGTTTCACAATGTTGTCCTTGCTGGTCTCTTACTCCAGGCCTCAAGTGATCTTCCTGCTTCGGCCCCTCGAAGTGCTGAGATTATAGGCGTGAACCATCGTGTCTGGCCTGTTTCTAAAATATTTTTTTGTTGTTGTCCTTTTTACATTTAAACTATGGTAAATCACATATAACAAAATTTACCATCTTAACCATTGGAAGTCTATAGTTCAGTATTAAGTACCTCACTTCTTATGCAGCCTTCACCATGATTTAGCCCCAGAACCTTTTTCATTTTGCAAAACTGAAACTCTGAACCCTGTAAAGAGTCACTCCCCATTCCCTCTCCCCGCCAGCCCCTGGTAACTCCATTCGCCTTTCTGTTTCTATGAATTTGACTACACTAGGAACCTCATATAATTGGAATCATATATTTGCCCTTGTGTGATGGGCTTATTTAGCTTAGCATTTGAACATTTTTAATAGGCAAATAATTTCTGCTATTCTTGTTTTTTTTTGAGACGGAGTCTGGCTCTGTCGCCCAGGCTGGAGTGCAGTGGCCTGATCTCAGCTCACTGCAAGCTCCGCCTCCTGGGTTTACACCATTCTCCTGCCTCAGCCTCTGGAGTAGCTGGGACTACAGGTGCCCGCCACCTCGCCCGGCTAGTTTTTTGTATTTTTAGTAGAGACGGGGTT
>NW_012113697.1:5741960-5746054 GCF_000951035.1 Colobus angolensis palliatus
TTCACCGTGTTAGCCAGGATGGTTTCGATCTGCTGACCTCGTGATCCGCCTGTCTCGGCCTCCCAAACTGCTGGGATTACAGGCTTGAGCCACCACGCCCGGCCAATTTCTGCTATTCTTTTATAAGTTATTGATTCATAGAAAAATATGGACTGATCAGATGTGGTTGTTTTTTCTCACTTAATACATCTCTGGAAACTTAACATGTTAAATAGTCAGTGACATGAAAAGATCAAACTTTTGAAAAGTGACTCGTGGAGCAAACTGGGACCTCGGCAATCCCTTGATATTTTTTTTTTACTTCTTTAAAAAAATCAAAAGATACAAGCTTCCCCAGAGTGCTTGTCAGAAATGAATAGGAGGGCGACCCCAGGAAGCTTGAAGCATACATTAAGTTCTTTAAATAAATTCAGGAAGTAACAGCCAGGAGTGGTTCACACCATTCATAAAATATACAGAATATACAGCTCCCTCCTAGAGAGAAAGGATTCAGTGTGATGTTTTCCCCCCTGAAATAAGCCCGCCCAGCCTCTCAGCACAGACTGTGTGATTCTTAAACTGGGCAACGCCTGCTTCTTCAGGCCGGGCTGTCAGAGCAGGGACAATCCCAAGCCGAGTCACTGCTTTCAGTTTATCTCAGAGGGACGCAGCATGTGCCTCGGAGATATTAACACCTTCAGAGTGGGAGCCTTTGGAAGGGTTCTGCCAGCATGCTGGGAAGGCATTTTTGTGAGGCAGATTGGTAAATGGACATTTGCATTTGGCTTCATCATCCGTCATTGTGTGTTTTTGGCTTGGGCTGGAGGGCATATTTGGTTTAAATGTAATAGTTAATGACTGAGTGGAACAACTGAGATCTGTCAAGATTAACTGTTGAACAGTCAGCTGAAATGTGTGGGAATGTGAGTCTGCAGGAAGCTCAGGTTCAAAGTCTGTGACCTTCCTTTCCCGTTGACATGGTAAAATCCTGTTATAATTGCTCGAGTCAGAGGACAAGATGGCACCTACTATAGTCGATATTTTTGGTCTGTTTTCTCTGATTCTCCTTCTTCTGGTAACAACACTTCCTTTTTTTGTTTAGGGAACCATAGATGCAGTGGAGTCACTGAAAATGACTGAACTGTTGGTTGGAGCTGGTTTGAGTTTGATTAGAACCAGGCCTCTCCTAAATCCCCGTCACTACAGTGAACCACGAATGGACATGTCACCCAAGCTGGGTTCATGAGATTCCTCCCTCCCTAGGACCTTTTGCTGTATAGTTTGGAAAAGAAATGCTTTCTTCCCCTGGGGTTGTTAAAGCTGGGAAGATTATAAAGTCAGAGCTGCCATGACTGTCTTTGGTAATACTTGGGAAGCACCTGAGAATGAAGCTAGCAAAAAACAAACAAAAAACCCAAACAAACCAAACAGAGCCGCAACCCTTGTTGAAAGCGCTTGGATCCATCTGCAACTGAAGACCAAACACTCTTGAACTTCCAAGTTATATGAGCCGATAAATACTGCCATGCCTTCATCATGTGTGTGTGTATGTGTGTGTTTGTGTGTGTGTATGGTTTCCATTTCTATGGCTTCCAACCTACTGTATCCTATCAAAAACAGCCATATGATGACCAGGTGTGGTGGCTCATGCCGGCAGTACCTGCTACTTGGGAGGCTGAGGTAGGAGGATTGTTGGAGGCTGAGGTAGGAGGATTGTTTGAGGCCAGGAGTTTGAGGTTTTAGTGTGTTAAGATTGTGCCTTTGTGAAGCCATTACTATTCAGCCTAGGCAACCTAGTGAGACTCATCCCTAAAATAAAACAAACGACAAGCAAAGCACATACTTCCTGAACTTTCTATATTATAGTTAGAGGAAAATGTCATATTGTGCACCTGTGATGTGATCTGCCAGGTGGCGAGGGTGAGCTCAGGCAGTCATGGTGAGATTGCAGAGGTTTGGTATGCCGTGGAGAGACCGCTAGACAGGGAGCTGGGATTCACAGGCTGTAGGTGCCTTTATTCTCCCTGGCTAGGTAACCCGGGCAAGTCTCTTAAACTTTCACAGTCCCAGCTCTCAACATCTGTAAAACAGAGGAATTAAACTAGGTGATCGAAGTCACTTTTAGCTCTCTATGATTCTGTAACTGTTTTACTTAATATCTGTGTTTTAAATGGGCAGTAGAAATAGGGATAAAATCAAAGATAAACAATTAAAAATACCTCCTAGATCTCTACAAATTGCTTGAAGATCCACCTTTTTTTTTTTTTTTTTTTTACAATTTTTAATGTAAATTTTTTAAGTTGAAGTATAACCTACATACAGAAAAACAGTCATAACCTGGCCAGACAGGGTGGCTCATGCCTGTAATCCCAACACCTTGGGAGGCCGAGGTGGGTGGATCGCTTGAGCTCAGGAGTTCTAAACCAGCCTGGGCAACATCGGGAAACCCTGTCTCTACAAAAAACTAGCTAGGTGTGGTGGCACGCACCTGTAGTGCCAGCTTCTCAGGAGGCTGAGGTGGTTGGATTGCTTGAGCACAGGAGTTCAAGACCAGTCTGGGCAATATGGGGAAACCCCGTCTGTACAGGAAAATTAGCTAGGTGTGGTGGCATGCACCTGTAGTCCCAGCTACTCGGGAGACTGAGGTGGGAGGATCACTTGAGCCCAGGAGGCAGAGGTTTCAGTAGCCAAGATCGTGCCATTGCACTTCAGTCTGAACGACAGAGTAAGACCCTGTCTCGAAAAAAAAAAAAAAAAGGGAAAGGAAAAAATGGTCACACTTCACATTTACAGTTTGATGCATTTTCTTAAACTGGGAGCACTCATGTAATGAACATCAGAACACAGAACCTTACCCAGGACCTAAGAAACCTCTCCAGGTCAGTACTCTCTTCCAAAGGTGACCACAATCTTGACTTCTAGACTGTGTAATAATTTTGCTTGGTTTTTAATTGTACATAAACTGAGCATAGAGAAGTTATTCTTTTTTGGTGATGGAGGTTGGGGGTGGTGCATCTGGCTTCTCTCACTTAGCGCCTTGTTTGTGAGATTCACCTGTAATGTGGGTGGCAGTAGTTCATTCTCATTGCTGCGTAGTGTGTCACCCTATGAATAAATGTACCATCAATTATTTGTCCTACTCTTGGACCTTCGGGTTGTTTCATACCATTATGAACAGTGCTACCGTGAACATTCTTGTGCATGTTTTTGGTGGACAAAAGCTCTCGTTCGTGTTGGGTATTCACCTAGAAGTACGATTGCTAGATCACAGAATATGTGTATCATACATTTACTCTTGGGAAATACTACCAAATAGTTTTCCACTCCTACTGGCACTGTCTGTGACTTCTCATATTTTTACATCCTTGTCTGTATGTGCCATTGTTGGTTTTAAAGATTTTAGTCATCTGGGTGCACGTGTAGGGGTCTCACATTGTATGTGTGTGTGTTATCTTTACTATTTTTTTTTTTTTGTGAGACAATGTCTCACTCTGTTGTTCAGGCGGGAGTGCAGTGGTGTGATCTTGGTTCACTGCAGCCTCTACTTCCTGGGCTCAGATGATAATCCTCTCACCTCAGCCTCCCGACTAGCTGGGACTACAGGTACATGCCGCCATGCCCAACTGATTATTATTATTTTTTTTTTTTGTATTTTTTAGAAGAGATAAGGTTTCACCATGTTGCCCAGGCTGATCCTGAACTCCTCAGCTCCAGTGATCCTCCCACCTTGGCCTCCCAAGGTGCTGAGATTACAGGTGTGCCCCACTGTGCTTGGCCTCTTTACCTTTTTAATTAGCCATTTTTCAGCATTTTATTATGAAAAATTTGAAGAGCTGCAAGAATTACAGTGCCCACGTATATACCCATCATCAGATTCCACCATTAACATTTTATTTTACTTTATTGCATATCTAACCTTCTATCCTTCCATCAATTGTAATTTTTTTTGGAAACATTTCAAAGTAAGTTGAGAACAGCAGTATACTTCATTCTAAGGACTTCAGTATACAGAGCATTAACTATCATATTATTTTTGAGGTATAATTTACATACAGTGTGATGCACTTTTTTATTTTTATTTATTTTTATTTTTATTTTTTTTTAATTTTTTTTTT
>NW_012113697.1:5746259-5755161 GCF_000951035.1 Colobus angolensis palliatus
ATTTTTTAGTAGAGACGGGGTTTCACCGTGTTAGCCAGGATGGTCTCGATCTCCTGACCTCGTGATCCGCCCGTCTCGGCCTCGCAAAGTGCTGGGATTACAGGCTTGAGCCACCGCGCCCGGCCAATTTTTATTTTTTATTTTTATAGAGGTGGGGTCTTGCTGTGTTATCCAGGCTGGTCTTCAAATCCTGGCCTCAAGTGACTCTCCTACCTTGGACTCCCAAAGTGTTGGGATTACAGATATAAGCCCCTGGCCCTGGCCTTGTTTTTTGTTTTGTTTTTTTTTAAACAACAACAGCAGCAACAACAACAACGAAAATAGGATTTTGTTCTGTTGCCCAGGCTGGAGTGCAGTGGTACGATCATAGCTCACTGGAGCCTCAATCTCCTGGGCTCAAGCAATCCTCCTGTCCCAGCCTCCTAGAGTAGCTGGGATTAGAGGTGCACACCACCATGCCTAACCTACAAGTACCTTTTGATATGCTTACTGGCCATTTGGGTTTCCTCTCCTGTGATATGTCTAAGGGTGGCTTTTAAATTTTTTGTGGGGAGGGTGAAGAGTCCAGTTGACTGATGGGAGGACCAACGGTATATTCCTGTGACAAATCTGGTTCCAAGGTGTCTACTATTAACTGAAAGCAGATGCTCACATCTACAAGGCTTCCCAGTGTCAGGAGCCAGGAAATGCTGATTTGTTAAAACTCATCCCCAAATTGGGCAGAGTAGTGAAATTTCCAAGCAGGCTGCTTAAAGCTTTATCTTCTAATCATTTCCAGTTATGTAACTTTTTTTTTTTTTTTTTTCCGACGAGTGTCAGTCTAGCAGGATAACACAAAATCATTAGCAGATTTATAAAGTGGTTTGACCAACGGCTGCCAGAGGAAGTGTGACTTTGAGTTCCCCACGTAGGCGTCAGACTTGCCTTCATATTGAAAGGCAGAGGAGTTGGTGCAAAGAAGGATGTTCCCGGGGGCAGTTGACAGTAATGGATCTTTAAAAAAATTATTCCCCTTGTCAGCTCCAAGGTTGGCAGGCCTTGCACTTTAGGGTGTCAGGTCCTGTCCCCAGCCCCTTCCCAGGCTGGGGACTCTGGGTTTGCTACGGGTTTGTAAGTTGTGGGTGTTTCTCGCTTCTCCCAGGGGTCCCGTCTGTCAAATCCTGTGACTGGGTATGTGTGGCCTTGTCGTGATGCATGGGTCTGTGTCAGGGGAGGAGCAGGGCCACCCACATCCTCATTTGGCTTTCTGTTTCTTCTCACATGTCATTTTGTGAAGGAGCCACTGACCAAGGTCTGGTTAGGAGGAAGTGGTCACCAAAATACTTTGATGTCCAGGACTTGCAGAGAGCTTGTCCTCAGTGGCTGTGTCTGAATTTCACTATCGAGGGTGCCTGGAGGGGGATCTTGATTGGGAAGGCAGTAGGAAATTTGAAGGAGGGACTGTTCATAGAGGCTTGGGCGGGGTAGGGGATGGGGAAGCATGCCCAGAGAGGGGAAAAGGAGGGAGGCCTGCAGCAGGAGGGGGGCCCACAGCTCTAAAGAAGCCACTGCTACTCCCAGCCGCAACCTGCAGCCTGCTGGGAGGGAGCTGGTGAAAATACCCCAACCTCGCTTTCCTCTTGAATCTTCATCTCCTGCCTATGACTTTCACTGGCCAAATTGTCTTTCACTGTAGCCAGAGGGTGCGAGGGTCCTCGGAGTCCCTGTGGGTCAGCCTTCTGGTGCAGGAGCCGCAGGAGAAGGGCCAAAGCTAGATCCCGACAGGCAGGTGGAGAGTAACTAGCCCAAGAGATGTTTCTAGACCTTTGTCCCATGTTAACACACAAAATCATTTGCTCTGGGAGAATATATTTAAACATTCTCTTGATGAGTTTGGAAGAGAGCTTTGGCCTAGGAACTGATCTGAAATCAAATGCAGACGTGGGGTGGGGGACCTTGGTCAAAAAGATCCTCCTCCTGCTTGGCTTGAGTCAAGAAACAGGCAAGGGGCACCCATGGGTGTGGCATGGAGGGCTAGGACAACAGAGACACTTTGCAGAAATGTGGGTTTAGGAGGTGGAACGCCAGAATGGGTTCCCCAGGGTGGAGGTTTGGAGAGAAGTCTGCTTACTAAGGAAATACTATCAAGGACCAAGAAAGTGATGGAAAGAGAGGGATATCGTGGCGGAGCTAAGGATGCGTGCAGCAAGAAGGAAAAGTCAACTCGGGAGTCGGAAAAGAAGCTAGGTCGGAGTTAGAGAACCTCGTCTCTAGGCTGGGGCATGGGACAGGTAAGGAAGTCAGTTGCATGGTTGGAGGAGAATGTATTCCCTTCGAACTTGACTGTTGGTGAAGGGTTGCTCATCCGTGCCTGTGTGGCATAGTGGTTCAGAGAGTGTGGGGTGTCAATTCCAGCTGTGCTATTTACTAGCTGTGAGTCCCTGGACAGATTACATAACCTCTCTGTATCTCCGATTTCTCGTCTGGAAATGGGACCATTATAATACGTGTCCCTTAGGGTTATTTTAAGGATCAAATGAGTAAATACAGGTAAAACTTTAAACTATTACTGTATATTTAACCCTTAGGGTCTCTGACACTGTCGTGAAGGCTGCCTCTGAACAGGAGAGGACTGAGTGGACCAGTTTTGGGATGAGAGTGGGAGGACCCGAAGAATGGTACCACCAGGGAAGAGAAAATGGGAGGGAGGCCATGGTCTACATTGATCCCTGACATAGCAGTGAGAAATGAGCCAAGGAAACTGGCTTGAACTAGCTTCCACTTGGAGGCTGGCCATTTGCCACAGAGACGGTTATTTGAAGCTCACCAGTCATTCACACACTATTACAAATACGTTTATTAGGACCTTTGGTTTCTGAATAGGGCAGAGCTGGGGGAGAGCCTGAAAACATGGCTATCAGAAGAGTCTTGGGAGAAGGGAAGTGGAGGGAGAGGGATCATTTTTACTTTAATATTTCTTGTCTTAAAGAGTTATTGGTTTAGTAGGATTTAGGGGTGGAGGTTCCCATGCAGATGGTGGACATGGGTTGTGTGTGTGTGTGTGTGTGTAGCCTGGGTTGGGGATTGAGGTGATGGTGGCTCCACCTTTATGAAGCGTTTCTCCAGGACATACTTTTCCTGAGCACAGTGCAATGAACACCACTTTTCACCTATAATGAAGGTGTTTCTAGCTGGCTGGGGAGCGTCACCCGTAGACAGCATGATACAGTAGTTAAGAGCACAAGGAAACCAGTGGATTTGGACTGAGTTTTGAATCTCTGCTCAGTCACTCTGTTTTTCTTTCTTTCTTTTTGAAAAATAGAGATGGGGTGGGCGGCGGTCTCACTATACTGCCCAGGCTGGTCTCGAACTCCTGGCCTCAAGTGATCCTCTGGCCTCAGCCTCCCAAAGTGATGGGATTATAAGCATCGGCCACTATACCTGGCCTGTGATTTTTTTTTTTTTTTCCTTGAGTCAGGGCCTCGCCCTGTCGTTGAAGCTGGAGTGCAGTGGTGTGATCACTGCTAACTGCAGTCTCGACCTCCTGGGTTTAAGTGATCCTCCTACCTCGGCCTCCTGAGTAGCTGAGACCTCAGATGTGTGCTACCATGCCTGGCTAATTTTTAAATTTTATTTTTTAGAGACAGGGACTCTCTCTGCTGCCCAGGCTGGCCTTAAACTCCTGAGCTCATACGATCTTCCTGCCTCGGCCTCCCAAACTGTCTGGATTACAGGCATGAGCCATCAGACCCAGCCTGGCCTGTGTGAATTTTTAATAAGTATATTTTAATATATATTTTAACCAAAGACTACAGTTAACCAGCATTTATATTCTATTTGCCAAAAAGGCAAGAGTCTCAGCATATTTTCATTTTCCTTTTTATCTTTTCTCTACCACGTCCCATGATGAAATTATTTGGAATTATAGACCCAGATTACATTATTATTGTGTTTATAACCTCAGACTCCTGAGCTCAAGCAGTCCTCCTGCCTCAGCCTTCCGAGTAGCTGAGACTACAGGTGCGTACCACCACACCCAGCTAAATTACATTTTAAAATTGTTGTTTTTGTAGAGATGGGTCTCTCTGTGTTGCTCAGGCCCAGGTCTTGAACTCTGGGCCTCAAGTGATTCTCGCATCTTGGCCTCCCAAAATGCTGGGGTTATAGGCATGAGCCACCTCGCCTGGCCTGCTCAGTCACTCTGACCTGCAGGAAACTGCTCAAACGTTTTGGTGCATCAGTTTCCTCATATGTAAAATGGGCATGATAGTGGGACTTAGTTCATAAACGAGGAAAAGTAAATGAATGATTTAGTACATGTAAATAATTTAAAAGAATGATGATAATTTAAAAAGCATTATTATTTTATTCTTCTACTCATTTCTTATGGTTTCCTTCTGTTCCAGCCAGTCAGACTTCAGGTTTCTCATTGATTTCTTTTTTTTTGAGTCAGAGTCTCACTCTGTCACCCAGGCTGGAGTAATGGCGCGATCTGGGCTCACTGCAACCTCTGCCCCCCAGGTACAAGCAATTCTCCTGCCTCAGCCTCCCAAGTAGCTGGGATTACAGGCACCCGCCACCACACCCAGCTAATTTTTTTTTTTTTTTTTTTTGTATTTTTAGTAGGGATGGGGTTTTATCTTGTTGGTCAGGCTCATCTCGAACTCCTGACCTCAGGTGATCTACATGTCTTGGCCTCCAAAGTGCTTGGATTACAGGTGTCAGCCATCATACCGGGCCAGGTTTCTCATTGATTTCTGAAGAAGTATAAGAAATGGCCACGCACCTACCCTGGTGTGACCTGTCTGGCCCTCCTCACCATCTCCCTGCATCCTGCAAAGTCCTCCTCTAGAAACTCTTGCTGAGCTTCAGCTCTCAGGGCGTTGTCTTCCTTGGGAGGAGGCACCTAAGTGGCACCTGCCCATGCCACCCTGAATTGACAGATTGGAGCATTTATGTTAAGACAGAGAGGCCATGAAGGTCGGATCTCCTCGTCTGCTATCTTGCTGTCCACTGTCATATTTAATATGGCTCCTTGCACACTGCAGCAATGCACGAGGCACTGGACTGGGGGAATGTCTATTTGGAGTCACATCTTGGCTGTGTGACCTTAAATGGGTCACTAGGTGACCTCCTTTTGTCATGTGTGAAATTAAGCTCAGAACTGGGAGCTGTAAGGGTTAAGAGCTAATGCATGTGCGGTCCATTCTCCACTGGGAAGTGATGCTTTCCAAAGTCAAAGTATTGTGATTAATCCTTCTGTGTTCCACCTGCATGCCTTAGATGGTGCTGAGCACATAATCGTTTCTCAGTAAGATTCTCTTGGCGGGTCGATTGCTGTCTAAAGTGGATTGCTACAGCTTCTGTTTTGATCTGCCTATCATAATGTTCTATCTCCCATCTTTTCGGGGAACTTCCCCTACTGTCACCCTGCCATGTGACTTTGGTGGGGCTCATCAACCAAGACAGGTTGCTAAGCTGAGAGGAAGTCACCAGTGGCTCCCTAGCTGGGGCAGAGTTCACCTACGGGCATGAGAGAAGATGTCCTGTTGACATTGTGTGAGTCCCTGGAACCAGGCATCACTGAACTCCAGTGATACATGCTGATAAATCCTCCTTTCTGTTGGCTTAAACTTGTGGATTGGATTTCTGCCACTGGCAACTGAAAGTCCTGGCTCTCTTTTCCTTCCATTTTGGAACGCAGCAGTGATTCTCTCTCTTCTTCCATTAACAAAGGGAAAGAGAAAGGGTATCAGAAGTAAAAGTCAAAACTGGAAAACTTTATTTAGGTTGAGTTGTGGTAGCTCGTGCTTGTAATCCTAGCACTTTGGGAGGCCGAGGCAGGAGGAGTGCTTGAAGCCAGGAGTTCAAGACCAGCTTGGGTGACATTAGGGAGACGTTTTCTCTGTAAAAAAGTTTTAAAAAGTAGCTGGGCATGGTGGTGTACACCTGTAGTCCTACCTAGTTAGGAGGCTTAGGTGGGAGGCTCACCTGAGCCAAGGATGTCAAGGCTGCAGTGAGCCATGATCATACCATTGCACTCCAGCCTGGATGACAGAGTGAGACCCTCTCTGTAAATAAATAGATAGATGGTAGGTAGGTGGGTAGATAGATGGTAGACTCTTCTTATAATCACATTAAATGCTGCCATTAAATGATGTAGAATAATAGTTAATAACAAGATAAAATATCACCAAGAAAAATGAACATGTGACAGTTTTGTTAGAAAACAATACTTAAAAGAGGCTTCATCTGAGCTTCATCAGTGACAAGTATTAAAAAAAAAAAAGCAAACAAACAAACAAAAACCCTTCAACTTGGTACGTTGACCTGTGCCTATAGCCCCAGCTACTAGCAGGGCTGAGGCAGGAGAATCACTTGAGCCCAGGAGTTTGACATCAGCTTGGGCAACATAGTAAGACCACATCTCTAAAAAAAAAAATAACCAAACTTGAAAAAAGAAGAAGTCTCACATCTGGAAATACGCTTTTGAGTCAGGTCCAGGGAATCTCAGAATCAGCCTCAGTTCACAGCCGCCTTCTTTTTTATAGAGTACTTGCTGGGTGTCAGGCATTGTTCTATTCTTTTGAATCCTAACAACAACTTCATGCGTTAGGTTCTACTGTTGTCCCCGTTTTACAGGTGGGGAAACTGAGGCACAGAAATAAAGTGACTTGCTCACTCATGGTCACACCATGATGATACCTGGATTGAATGAAATTTAACAGCCTTGGCCAGGCACGGTGGCTCATGCCTGTAATCCCAGCAGTTTGGGAGGCCGAGGTTGGGTGGATCATTTAAGGTCAGGAGTTCGAGACCAGCCTGGCCAACATGGTGAAACCCCATCTCTACTAAAAGCACAAAAATTAGCTGGGCGGTAGTGATGCGTGCCTGTAATCCCGGCTACTCAGGAGTCTGAGGCAGGAGAATTGCTTGAGCCTGGGAGGCAGAGGTTGCAGTGAGCCGAGATCGTGCCACTGCACTGCAGTCTGGGCAAGAGACTGAGACCCCGTCTCAAAAAAAAAAAAAAATATATATATATATATATATATAACAGCCTCATTACCGAGTCCAGATGACTCCAGTTTGCTGCCTCTTACAGGTGTTCATTCAACATCTGCTGTAGGCAAGGAGAAAAGTTACAATTCAAAGGCCCACTACCTTCACTGTATCCATTTACACTTTTGTGTGTGGGTGTACTTAACCAGTTAAGAGAGAGAAAGAAAGAAAGAGAAGAAAAGGAGAGGAAGAAAAGGAAAGAGTCAAAGGGGAATGGGTGGAAGGGAGAAGGGAAAACGGAAAGTTGAAGTGTGCAAGAGAGTGCCTGGGGTTTGAGGTTGGAGGTCAGATGAAATCAACGTAAATGTCACAACCACACTTCCTCTTGGGAGCTGGTGAATTAGTCATTGCCTAGTATGCTGCCCTTTTAATTCCTGATTAGTTGGTTAACCACTATTTCTAGGTCTTTAAAAAATAGTTAGTGTTTTTTTCTTTATTGAGATATTATTCACATAACATAAAACTCAGCCCTCTACAGTATACAGTTCAGTGGTTTATTGTATATTCACTGTGTAGTATTCTAGTATATTCAGTAACTGCAGAACACTTCCATCACCTCGGAAAGAAACCCCTTCCTTGTTAGCCATCACTCCCCATTCACCCCTGCCCTTACTCCGAACAACCGCTAATCGATTTCTGTCTCTGTGGATTTGCCTATTCTAGGCATTTCATAGAAACAGAATGATATTACACAATATCTGGCCTTTTGTGTCTGGCTTATTTCACTTACCGTAATGTTTTCACGGTTTATCTATATTGTAACATGCATCAGCACTTCATCCCTTTTCATGGCTGTATAATATTCCATTATCCCGATATGCCACATTTTATCTGTCCATCAGTAGATGGACATGTGAATTGGTTATACTTTCTAGCTATTGTGAATAATGCTGTGACAAACATTGGTGTACAAGTTTTTTTTTTTTTGTGGGACATATTTTCAGTTCTCTTGGGTCTCTACCCAGGAGTAGAATTACTGGATCATATGGGGACTCTGTGCTTCACTTTTTTAGGAACTACCAAACTGTTTCTACCTCTCTTCCACCTCTAATCCTCAAACGGAACTGATGGAAAGTCGCGAAAATGTGAGTTGGTTTTTGTGTTCTTCAGCTGTAGTATCCTAAAATTCTATAAGGTGAGATATGTTACGTATTTCAAAATGGGGCCGGTGCGGAGGCTCACGTCTGTAATCCCAGCACTTTGGGAGGCCGAGGTGGGCGGATCAACTGAGGTCAGGAGTTTGATACCAACCTGGCCAATGTGGCAAAACCCTGTCTCTACTAAAAATACAAAAATGAGTTGGGCATGGTGACGGGCACCTGTAATTTCAGCTACTCGGGAGGCTCAGGCAGCAGAATCGCTTGAACCTAGGAGATGAAGGTTAAAGTGAGCTGAGATCATACCACTGCACTCCAGTCTGGGTGACAGAGTAAGACTCTGTTTCAAAATAAATAAAATAAATAAATAAATAACTATGAACAAAAATGGATCCTCTTCTATTTAGGCTGACATGCCTTGCAGCAACCTTCTGGAGCAGGCAGATGGTTTATTGGATCATATGGGCCAGGATCATTTATTCACCATCCAGATGACCTGATACTGTTCTGTTCAAGAGAGGATTCTTTTCTTTTAATTTTTTTTGAGACAGAGTCTTGCTCTGTCACCCAGGCTGGAGTGTAGTGGTACGATCTCGGCTCACTGCAAGCTCTGCCTCCAGGGTTTACACTATTCTCCTGCTTCAGCCTCCCGAGTAGCTGGGCCTACAGCCACCCGCCACCACGCCCGGCTAATTTTTGTATTTTTAGTAGAGATGGGGTTTCACCGTGTTAGCCAGGATGGTCTCGATCTCCTGACCTCGTGATCC
>NW_012113697.1:5755211-5760412 GCF_000951035.1 Colobus angolensis palliatus
TTTCACCGTGTTAGCCAGGATGGTCTCGATCTCCTGACCTCGTGATCCGCCTGCCTCGGCCTCCCAGAGTGCTGGGATTACAGGCATGAGCCACCAAGCCCAACCTTTTTTTTTTTTCTGAGTCTCGCTCTGTTGCCCAGGCTGGAGTGCAGTGGTGCAATCTCGGCGCACTGCAACCTCTGCCTCCCACGTTCAAGTAATTCTCCTGTCTCAGCCTCCAGAGTAGCTGGGACTACAGGCACACACCACCACACCCAGCTAATTGTTTTTGTGTGTAATTTTAGTAGAAACAGGGTTTCACCGCATTGGCCATGCTGGTCTCAGTCTCCTGACCTTGTGATCCACCTGCCTCAGCTTCCCAAAGTGCTGGGATTGCAGGCTTGAGCCACCACATCCGACTCTCAACTGAGAGAGGATTCTTAACCAGCAGTAAATGGTTATCCAAGGGATGCAGGCAGAGAAGGGTCTAGGTTAACTCAAACCAGTGAGGCAGCTTTTCACCCCACGAAAATAACCTCCAACACCAGAACACAACCGAGAAACTTAAAAATGCAAAAAAATGGTGTTTTTTTTTTTTTTGACTCCCTCTTTCTCATGCTCCTAGATAAAAAATCCCTGTGTTGGCCAATAATTAATGTCTATGTGTGCTTTATGATTTTTCAGGTGCTCTCACATGAGATATAGGATCAGCTCTCACAGCGGCTCCATGAGTTCCAATGAGCAGTTACTATTTGCATCGTCTCGATTTTTCAGCTGGGGGCATGGGGAGGCTCAGAATTTGTGATTTGTGGCCAGGTTAGGAAGTGGCAGTTAGTAAAAGACAGACTTGGCATTCAGACCTTTTGACTTGGAGTTCTGTACTCTTTTTATTATGAGCTCCTGGCAGTGTTCACACAGTTTTAAAATGTAGATAAAGGTACTCTGATTTTTTCCCCCAAGAGTCACATTAATAGAATTTGAACTTGGCTTTGGGAAGCCTTGATAAACCTCGTAGTTGGATCTTTGGCATGAGAGAGAGGAATGCTGTGTGTACCCCTGATCCCAACATGTGTGTACAAGCCTGCTTGCTCAGTATATTTTTACAAGTGTATTTTCTGTGTTCATGCATGTGAGGTTTCTTAGCCCCGCTGGCTGATCTAAAAGCCTTACTTTTGAGCTGTAAAAGGCAATATTAGGATGTTCCTGTTATTTTAAGTAGCTAGTATATTCCAGACTGGTGGAGAGGCTCAGCTGTGGGCTAGAAAACCATGTACAGAAACTTTGGGGGTGTTTCCTTTTGTCTGTGTGTTTTAGAAATCAGCTTAATTGAGGTTGTCTGAGAGTTTTTGTAAATTTCAGAGAGGCAATTGTGTATTATACTTCGCTGTGATTAAACACATAGACACATACATGCCACCCTCTGCCCCTATGCAAGCCCCACTGCTGGCTTTGCCTGGAAGTGTGAAAACACCTATTTGTTTATTCAAAAGCCACAAACCAGGCACACAGTGGAATATGTGCAAGTATGATGAACAAAGTACAGTATTTTGTAATTAATGTATTTTAAAAAACCAGCAAACCAGGTGACTAAGCATTTGAAGATGGCTTTTGGTTTCTTTCTTGCTTACTGTAATTCTTGACTCAATAGGTAAATCTCAATTTCGAATGCCCCCAGGAGCACAGATGCAGAGAGAGTAGGTCCTAAATGAAGGAATTTTTATTGTCTAACTATAGGAAGACAGAGATCTTTAAGCTGTTGACCCTTGAGCATGGTTTAGCCCGTTTCATACCAAGGTGGTCAGTTTTGTAAGCATCCAAGCTGAGTGAGCACCACAGCCTCCTGGAGGGGGTGTTTAAACCCCAATTGCTGGGCCTCCTCCCAGAGCTGCTGGTTCAGTCGGTTTGGAGTGAGGCTTGAGCAACTGTACTTCTGGCAAGTTCCCAAGTGATTCTGGTGCTGCTGGTCTGTGGTTCACACCGAGTGGCAAGGCTGTAGAGGATTCACTCCCTGACTCTTCAGAGAGCTTTGCTTTGTAAAGAAAGATGTGAAATGCAGTCATAATTGGGAAAACTTGGCCGGGACTTGCTCTCCAGGGCTGTCTTTGAGACATCTTTTCTAGGGTTGCCCCTGGAAGAAGGTGGGTTTGATGGGCTGGTTGGGCACACTGGCTGATAAAAGGTGAAAACATTCCATTTCTTTTTTTTTTTTTTTTTTGAGACGGAGTCTCGCTCTGTTGCCCGGGCTGGAGTGCAGTGGCCGGATCTCAGCTCACTGCAAGCTCCGCCTCCCGGGTTCACGCCATTCTCCTGCCTCAGCCTCCAGAGTAGCTGGGACTACAGGCGCCCGCTACCTCGCCCGGCTAGTTTTTTGTATTTTTAGTAGAGACGGGGTTTCACGGTGTTAGCCAGGATGGTCTCGATCTCCTGACCTCATGATCTGCCCGCCTCGGCCTCCCAAAGTGCTGGGATTACAGGCTTGAGCCACCGCGCCCGGCCTCCATTTCTTATCCATGCCTTTAATTCAATACTAGTTTTGGGCCCAGATGCCTCCAAGTTCTGGGATTATCTAACTTGGTTCTGTGGAAGTTCAGGGTACCTTGGTGCTCGATGTGGGCAGTTTTACCCCTGAGTTTGGGGGGTACCAGATGCTTCCTCTGCCTTCCTTGCATGTATGTGGATGCCATTTCTGGATCTGTCCTCTGTAGCCACCATTCTCCCAAGGTCCATCAGAGCAGGACCTAATCCGTGACAAAGTCTGCTGGTTTAGAGCACTGGGCCTCGCCCTCTGGAACAACTCCCCAGAAAATCTCGGCTTTGGGACTACAGGGGCAAGTTCTCATTGTTGAGATGGTTGTTCTTGCTCCCACAAAAACAAAATAATGAGCCATTCCACTTCATTGAACTCCAGGGCTACTGCCCTTTGAGAGCTGGGAGGTGTCCCTTATTTCTGGCGGGGGCTTCTTAGAATATATTGCTGTTTCCCCCTTCCCAAAGACCCCCTCCCTCAGTTGACTCCTGGGCCATCTGTCCTGACCACTAAAGCCCACCTCCCCTTCCTGGCCCAGCTATCCTGTCCATTCAGCAGCAGGCGTGGTTGCATCCCTGGCAGAAATAGCAGAACTGCCAGTGCCCCCTGAACCCATGCCAGGATTGGAGCACAGATCGGGCTGCTGCCACTGCAGGAACTCAGAGCTTGGTCCTGGGGGCCCTGAGTGCTGTTTCTCCTCAGTGCTGCCCAGGACAGGCCACCAGGGCCTGGTTCTATGGCCTTGTAAGGTTTCATCCAAGCCTCTACCGCCTCCTTCCTCTGTCACTTCTGACAGTGAGCCTGGAGAGCTCTTCTGGTCTTACACACTGCCCGAGCTTCCCCCAGTCACCTTTTCTTTAGATTCACCCAGGCATGACTTGCTCCAGAGGAACCCTGAAGTTCCATTGTTCTTGCTGTGTACTTTCCCCAGTGCTTCTCTGATATACAGAGAGCGTTTTTTTTCCTTTTGATGTGCACTTGAGCATTGAATGCAAGTGTCTCTGTGGTTCTTTTCCTTAGCAGTACCTGCTCCGGTGCTGCTGGCTGTCAGCCCCAGACACCAGGGCGTCTGCAGCCCTGAGCTGAGCCAGCCTGTCTGCCAGTGTGGGATTGTGGATTTCTGTTGGTGTTCTCCTCTCTGCCTCGCGGCAGCAGCCTTTCCCGCACCATGGCCCAGTCACCGTTTGGAACCTACTAACTCCTTCTGTCATGTATTGGTCACTCCTTCCTCATCCAGTTGCCTGTCTCTGATTATGGTTTGGTTTCTAGAAGGTTCTAGTCAGAGATGGGCAGGAACTATTGATCTGGCCTGTTGTACCTGCCATGCAGTTCCTATCTAGCTTAAAGACATAATAGACTTTTTCTATTATGTAACAACTGGCCAGGCGCATTGGCTCACGCCTATAATCCCAGCGCTTTAGGAGGCCGAGGCGTGAGGATTGCTTGAGCCCAGGAGTTTAAGACCAGCCTGGGCAACATAGCAAGATCCTATCTCTAGATAAAATGTTTTACAAAATTATCTGGGCATGCTGGTGGATGCCTGTGGTCCCAGCTACTGAGGGGGCTGAGGTGGGAGGATTGCTTGAGCCCTGGAGGTCAAGGCTGCAGCGAGCCGAGACTACGCCACTGTACTCCAGCCTGGATGACAGAGCATCTCTGTCTCAAAAGAAAATAAATAAATAAATAAATAAATAAATAAATAAATAAATGTAACATCCACAGAAAAGGATTTGCATAGTAATTTACCAGATCCTTTCTTACCTGATATTGGGGATCTGCTGAGATTGGCCATTCATTTTGGGTTGATCTTACAACTTTGGTAGAATTCAAAGGCCCCAAAAATGCCTCACTTTTGGATAATATCAATGGCCCAACACTGCCCATGAGAAGCAGAGGCTCACCTGTCCTCCTGGGCATCTTTTGGCAGCCATGGTCAGAACACACACCTGGCTCTGTTTTAGGGAGAGTGAAGCATGCAGGTGGGCATAGCTGCAAAGTCCCCAGCTTTGAACAGGACCCCAAGGGGGAACCAGTCACCAGCCTCCTCTGTACCCTGCAGTCCTTGCAATCACATCTTGCCAGCAGGCCTTGCTTTCCTGCCACTCTGAGTCCCCTGTTTCCTATTCCAAGCTGCTGGAGTGTGGAGCCCGCTGCCTGGCAGAGCTCTGACTGTTCTCAGCTCTTCCTGCCAATAGCTCTGAGGCTCTGGGCTAGGTGGGGAGGGGGTGGGGATGGGTCTACCTTAAATCCATTTTCCAGCATGCTCACCTGCTTGGCACTAACTGTGACACCCTCCTTGCCCGTGTAACCCAACAGACATGTGTGAGTTTGCTAGGGCCACCTTAACAAAGTACCATGGATTGTGGGGCTTAAAGAACAGAATCTATTTTCTTGCAGTTCTAGAGACTACAAGTCTGAGATCATAAATGTAAACAGGTTGGTTTCCTCTGAGGTCGCTCTCCTTGGCTTATTTTCTCCATGTGTCCTCATGTGGTCCTCCCTCAGTACCTGTGTGTAGCCTGGATCCTAATTTCCTCTTCTGATAGGGACACCAGGCATGTTGGATTAGGTCCATGCTCATGACCCCATTTTAACGTTTATATCCAACTTTTTTTTTTTTGAGACGGAGTCTCGCTCTGTCGCCTGGGCTGGAGTACAGTGGCCGGATCTCAGCTCACTGCAAGCTCCGCCTCCC
>NW_012113697.1:5761232-5765069 GCF_000951035.1 Colobus angolensis palliatus
GTAGAGATGGTTTTGCCATGTTGGTCAGGCTGGTCTCGAACTCCTGACCTCAGGTTATCCAGCCACCTTGGCCACCCAAAGTGCTGGGAATACAGGCCAGATTTTTTTTTTTCTTTTTTGATTGGGAGGACACAGTTCAAGTTCATGACATACTCCCTGTTATTGATGTCTGAACCCCTGTGAGTTCAGCCTGCATGTTCATATAGAACTGTTTGGGTGGATCAAGGTTGCAACCAATTAAAAACTTATTTAAATATGAAATATGTTGGGGATACCTCAGAATCTTTTTCTATAAGAATTATGATTGGTTTTAGTTCTGTCATTTTACGTCATGTTTTCTGTTTTTAAACCTTAAACAGGCCAGGCACGGTGGCTCATGCCTGTAATCCCAGGACTTTGGGAGGCCGAAGCGGTCGGAGCACCTGAGGTCCTGGCCCACATGGTGAAACCCCGTCTCTACTAAAAATACGAAAATGAGCTGGTAGTGGTGGTGCGTTCCTGAAGTCCTGGCTACTTGGGAGGCTGAGGGCCAGAGAATTGCTTGAACCTGGGAGGCAGAGGTTGCAGTGAGCCAGGATCATGCCACTGCACTTCAGCCTGGTCAGCAGAGCGAGACTCTGTCTCAAAAACAAACAAACAAACGAAACCTTTAATGATATGTTATTTACCATATGATCAGTTTTATTGACTTTGTGTGTTGCATTTCTTCCAATAATTTGAAAGATTTACAATCTGCTTTTAGTTCGGGTAGTTATCTTTGTAACTACTATCGAACTTTCTTTTTTTTTTTTTTTTCAATTCCTTCTCAGAGGGAGTGTTGCTTTGTCACCCAGGCTGGAATGTTTTAGTTCTGGTAATCTTTGTAACTACCGTATAACTTCCCTGCCCCACTCCCACTGTGGCCCCCCCTTCACCACCCCAGCCCCCCACTCCCCATCCCACTGCCACCACTCAGAGGGAGTCTTGCTCTGTCCCCCAGACTGGAGTGCAGTGGCGTGATCTCGGCTCACTGCAACCTCCACCTCCTGGGTTCAAGCGATTCTTCTGCCTCAGCCTCCTCAGTAGCTGGGATTATAGGCACCACCACCACACCTGGCTAATTTTTGTATTTTTTAGTAGAGACAGGGTTTCACCATGTTGGCCAGGCTGGTCTCGAACTCCTGACCTCATGATCTGGCCGCCTTGGCCTCCCAAAGTGCTGGGATTACAGGCGTGAGCCATTGCGCCCGGCCTGCTATGTAACTTTTTAATATACGCCATCCTCAACTTTTTAGGCAGTACCTACTGACTCATCAGCATGAGGTTGACAGAGTTATTCTGAAAAGTGTTAATCTTAACAAAAATAACATTTATTTTACTTTATTTTTAAAGAAAATGTAAAAGTTTAACCCTCGCCACAGTGTTGTGTTACACCGTATCTATCATACACATTTTAAAGGTGGGGAATTCAAGGCATAGAGAGGTACCAGAACTTGCCTGAGGCCATTCATGTTAGTGTCTAGCAGAGCTGGAATGTGACCTGGAGTCTGTGATTCCAGAGCTTTGGCCTTGATGCTGCCTTGTTGGGCCTGCACATTTTAGGTAACTGCCTTTCCTCCCTCTTTGGAGCTGGGCTCTATGGAGGGGAGTAACTCAGAGCTCCTAGTCTTAGTGGGGCTTGGATCTGTCTACCCTGGGAATCTGGGTGTCTATTCAGGGATGTCCAGGCACTCATTCAAGCAGTGGCTTTTTTTTTTTTTTTTTTTTTTTTGGCAGAGTCTCGCTGTCGCACCGGCTGGAATGCAGTGATGCGATCTCGGCTCACTGCAAGCTCCGTCGCCCGGGTTCACGCCATTCTCCTGCCTCAACCTCCTGTGTAGCTGGGACTACAGGTGCCCGTCACCACACCTGGCTAATTTTTTGTATTTTTAGTAGAGACGGGTTTTACCGTGTTAGTCAAGATGGTCTCGATCTCCTGACCTCGAGATCCACCCGCCTTGGCCTCCCAAAGTGCTGGGATTACAGGCATGAGTCACCGCGCCCAGCCCCCAAGCAGTGATTTGATGTGGTCTGTGAGCAGCTCCCTGAGGCAGGAAATTCCAGAAGTGAGTCAGGGCCAGGGTCTTGGAGCCATTTCCCTGGGTCCTCAGAAGCAGCCTTTCTGTGGCTGTCAGAGGGGCATAGCTGGGTGCAGACTAGGGTGGGGCCAGCCTAGCAGCTGGCAGTATTGATGGAGACCCCTCTGTGTCTCCACTCTCTGCTTTGGGGGAGCCATTGAGGCATAGTGGCCAGTGCAGGACCCTTCTTCTTTAGCATTTGTGTCTGCAGTGTTATGCACGTAGAAGTGACTCTTTTTGTTTTAATCTGTTAGCATAGAGGGGCAGAGTAACAGGCTGAGTCTCTGCTGTTTCCACGACCCCAGCCTTCAGCATTCCATCTCTAGCTTCTCTAGGGACACTGCCACTCCATGACCACCTGTCCTGTGGACTCATGGTGAAGAGCAATTAGCTGTGTCAGTCAGGGTTCTCATGGAGAAACAGAATGAGTAGGAGAAACACACATAGACATAGATGTAGGCATATTCATGTACACAGACACACGTGCAGACATAGACACGTAACACTAGCGATGTAGACATACGCACGCGTAGCCACAGACACACACATAAACACATAAACACATAGACATAGACGCACAGGTACACACACAAATGCAGAGATACACATTTTTATATATTGACTTATTTTTGAGACAGGGTCTCGCCCTGTCACCCAGGCTGGAGTGCAGTGGCAATCATGGCTCACTGCAGCCTCGACCTCCTGGACTCAAATGAGCTTCCCACCACAGCCTCCCAGGTAGCTGAATCCACAGGCGTGAGCCATCGTGCCTGGCGAATTTTTAAATTATTTGTAGAGACAGGGTTTCCCTATGTTGCGCAAGCTGCTCTTGTACTCCTAGGCACAGGCAGTCGTCCCGCCTTGGCCTCCTAAAGGGCTGGGATTGCAGGTGTGAGCCACCATGTCCAGCCCCTGCATTTTAAGAGAGAGTTTTTACAGAATGTTAGTCTTATGCCGTTGTGGGACTGGCTAAGTAGTCTCTGTTGGGCTGTCGTTTCCATGTCTGATGCTGGAGCCTGAAGTCTACAGGAAAGGTGAAGTTGAGAAGGTCATGAGCAGGCTAGAACCTGTGGGTATGAGCTGGAACCCCACAAGGATGGAATAAAATTGTCTTTGACTTTGATAGTGTGGGTATCCTGCAGAATCTGGGACCCTTTGTCATGGAGCTAACCAGTGTATCCTGGCTCAGGAGTTGGATAATTTGACAAAAGCTCCGGGAGAGGGTGGAGCAGTTGTGGGCCTAGCCACTGCTTCATGCCAGTGAGGCAAGTCAGCAGATCAGCAACAATGGGTGTGAGCTACATAGTCTCTGCTTCTTCCCTTTCCCCCACCACATCTCCCAGAAATCTTCCTGTGGTCTACCCTAAGCAGAATGTATGAGGAAAGGAATTTGGGGAACTGAAGTTCAGCCTAGCCATGCTGACACAGTAGAAAGCCATCACATTGCTAGAAGATTGAGTGAGCTGGTAGGAAGACAGCAGGCTTGGGCGTCAGAACTATTTAAATTATAATCCTGACTTCTTTGCTGTGGGAAATTATCTGATCTGTGCGTCTTCATTAGTGGGGAATAATAATACAGATGCCCTCTTTGCAGAGTTATTAATTAGATTAAATGGAATTAAGAATGTTGAGTATCTCACTTTGCTCCTGGACCTGGGGTAAGAAATCTCAGACTTTTCGGCCGGGCGCGGTGGCTCAAGCCTGTAATCCCAGCACTTTGGGAGGCCGAGACGGGCGGATC
>NW_012113697.1:5768004-5769872 GCF_000951035.1 Colobus angolensis palliatus
CCTCAGCCTCCTGGGTAGCTGGGACTACAGGTGTGTGCCACCATGCCTGACTAAATTTTTGTAGAGATGGGGTTTCACCATCTTTCCCAGGCTGGTCTCAAACTCAAGTGATCCTCCTGCCTCGGCCTCCCAGAGAGCTGGGATTTTTACAGGCGTGAGTCACGATGTCTGGCCAGATCTGAGGTCTAAGAGGTCGAAGGGGGTCAGATAATGGAGGAGTTTGTGCCCCTCCCACTGTTTTTTTCCAAGCGTGAAGGGAAGCCGTTGGAGGCTCGTGAGCTGTGGGCGACACGGTCAGTCTTTGTGTCTTGCAGGATCACTCTGGCTGCCCCATGCAGAATAGTTTGAAGCTGGTTTTAAATTGAGGCAGATGGACAGACCCAAGGGGTCACTCAGTCTGGCATGGTAATAGTGGAGATGGTGTCATGTGGAGGATTTGAGTCCCTTTTTGCAGGAGGTGCTGTCTGGATTTGCGATGCATTGAAGATCTCATCTTCGGGACGGCTACTTGGCTTTTCCTCTGAGAAGAAAATGCATCAGCCGTGCTGCCTTCCGCAGTCTGGGAAATCTGGCTTGCCTTTTCCACAGCACCGTTGTGCGGAGTTGGGAGAAACCCCAAGCTCACTCCCAGCAACTCTCCAAACCTCTGGCTGGACTAAGTGTCAGAAATAACTAAAGGGTTTGGATGTCCCAGGGGGAAATTCTGTTCCGAGGCCCAACCTAGAAACAGATTCCATGGTTTGATCTGATACCTGGAGGAAGCTGCTCCCCACTTGCCCAGCCTCCCCGTGGATCTGGGGAGGCTTGTTCGGAAAGGAAGATGAGCAAGTTGGCCTCACGCCACACAGTGACAGTTTGCATTAGTCACAGGACACTTCGCCGTGGGGACGTTGTGATTGATAAAAGACGGAGACAACATTTGGAAGGCGTTTGTTTTTATTCGGGGTATCTGGTCCCTTCAGACGGTCCTTGGTGCTGTTCTGAGCTCAACCCACCCAGTTCAACCCACCCCGCTGCTCTGTGGGGCCAACTCGCTAAGTCGTGTCCTTGTTCTTTAAACTCTCTCCCCAAAATCTGAACTCCAAAAAGTCTCATCTTCATCACTCCCTAATATTACAGCCTCAAGTCTTCCCCTACGGTTTTCTGCTAAGTTGAATTCTCTTTTGATCTTCTGCTGACAATTTATTTCCTTCTCAGAACATAGGCATTCAGGCCTGAGCATTGAAAACACCCCCGTTTGCTGGTGGGTACCCTCCTTCCCCCAGTTGGGAGGTCTGTGGATGTCTGCAGTGGGTCTCGTAAGCTTATTGGACATGGAGCTCAGAGGTGTTACCAGAGCTGTGGGTGGATAGGAAAGAAAAAGAGGCATTGTGCCCTCTCTGCTGGCTTATTCCCACCACGTGGAGACAGGAAACCACACGTTAAAAACAACATTAAAAGACGAGATCGGGAACTTAAACAGATATAAACCAGCAGAGCGTGATGGGGGCATTTATAGCTGTTCACCACCTTAATCGAAGAGAAATCTCTCGGGCTGGCTCAGTCCCTGGACTTTCTGGTGGAGAGCCAGTCTGAGTAACGGGCAGAGGGACAGCATTGCAGAGGTCTGGAAAGCTAGTTTTGAAGTAGAAGGTGGGACTTGACTCTGGAGGTGGGCCTTGGACACCCAGCCAAATTGAGGACTAGCTAAAACAGAGGCAGGGTAGAAGCAGCTTTCCAAAACACACACCCACCATGGTGCCAGGTCATTTTACCATTGCCATGGCAACACCTAGGGATTACTGCCTCTTTCCGTGGCACTGACTGAGGACCCCAAAGTTACCACCTTTTTCCTAGACATTTCTGTATAAACTACCCTTTAATCTAGA
>NW_012113697.1:5769922-5773350 GCF_000951035.1 Colobus angolensis palliatus
GAAAGCTAGTTTTGAAGTAGAAGGTGGGACTTGACTCTGGAGGTGGGCCTTGGACACCCAGCCAAATTGAGGACTAGCTAAAACAGAGGCAGGGTAGAAGCAGCTTTCCAAAACACACACCCACCATGGTGCCAGGTCATTTTACCATTGCCATGGCAACACCTAGGGATTACTGCCTCTTTCCGTGGCACTGACTGAGGACCCCAAAGTTACCACCTTTTTCCTAGACATTTCTGTATAAACTACCCTTTAATCTAGATGTAATTAAAAGAGGATGTAGGCCGGGCTGCGGCGGCTCACGCCTGTAATCCTAGCACTTTGGGAGGCCGAGACAGGCAGATCACGAGGTCAAGAGATCGAGACCATCCTGGCCAACATGGTGAAACCCCGTCTCTACTAAAAATACACGAATTAGCCAGGTGTGGTGGCACACGTCTGTAGTCCCAGCTACTTGGGAGGCTGAGGCAGGAGAATCGCTTGAACCCAGGAGGCGGAGGTGGCAGTGAACCGAGATTGCATCACTGCACTCCAACCTGACTAAACAGAGCGAGACTCTGGATGTAAATATGAGTGCAAAACTGCCCTGAGCTGCTACTGTCTGCCCAGGAGGTAGCCCTGCTCTGCAGGGACAGTCACAGGGCTATAACCCTGTAGTTTCAATATGGCTGTTTTCTTCCATCCTACCACATAGGTTGCCCTTGAATTCTTTCCTGGGGGAAGCCAAGAACCCTTAAGGGGTAGGCCTCACTTTGGGGCTCACCTGTCCTGGATCAATTTCAGGATAAGAGAAAGGGCCAATCCTTGCAGAGTAAAAGGGATCCTTGCACAGTGTTGGTGGGAATATAAATCAGTTCAGCCATTACGGAAAACAGGATGGAGGTTCCACAAAAAATTAAAAATAGAATTACCATACTATCCGGAGATCCCACTACAGGTATATATCCGAAGGAAGTAAAATCGGTATGGAAGAAGCATCTGCGCTCCTGTATTCATTGAGTCCTGTTCACAATAGCCCAGAGAGGGAATCCACCAGTGAATGAATGGATAAAGAAAATGTGGTACAGGTCAAGCATCCCAAATCAGTGCCGACATGGTGCTCAGAGGAAATGGTCACTGGAGCATTTTGATTTTGGATTTTTGGATTTGGAATGCCCAACCTGTATGTACACACGATGGCAAACTATTCTGCCTTAAAAAAAGAGAAAATCCTATCATTTGTGACAACGTGGATCAACCTGGAGGACATTATGCAAAGTGAAATAAGCCAGGCCACAGAAAGATAAATACCATGTGATCTCACTTATGTGTGGTATCTAAAAAAGTTGAACTCTTAGAAGCAGAGAGTAGAATGGTGATTACCAGGGGCTGGGTGGGGTGGGGTGGGGTGAGGGGTAGGGCGTGGGGAAGATGCTGGGCAAAGAACGCAAAATTTAGTTAGGAGGATTAAGTTCAGGAAATGGTGACTACAGTTAATAATAGCGTATTATATTTTTAAAAAATGCTAAAAGAGTGGATTTTAACTGTTCTCACCACAAGTAAGTATGTGGAGTAATGCATAGGTTAATAAGCTTAGTTGAGCCACTCCACAGTGTATGTATACTATACATATATGCAATTTTAATTTGTTAATTAAAATAAAATCTGGCCAGGCACAGTGACTCACACCTGTAATTCCAGCACTTTGGGAGGCCGAGGCAGGCGGATCACTTGAGGCCAGGAGTTCAAGACCAGCCTGGCCAACATGGTGAAACCCTGTCTCTACCAAAAATACAAAAACTAGCTGGGTGTAGCGGCACGTGCCTATAATCCTGGCTACTTGGCGGGCTGAGACAGGAGAATCACTTGAACCCGGGAGGTGGAGGTTGCAGTGAGCTGAGATCGTGCCACTGCACTCCATCCCGGGCGACAGAGTGAGACTCCGTCTCAAAATAAGAAAAAATATGTATATAATAAAATATAAAATAAAATATAAAAATACACAATCTAATTATAACATTTGAAAAAAGGAGAAAGGACTGATTCTGAAGGGAGGGGTATATATGAGAGAGTTGGTCCGTCTGTTGGTCTGTGTGTCTTTCAGAGAAGGATGCCTTGCTGGGGAGAAAGGCCAAGTCAGAGGGGCTTGGGAGGAATTTAAAGTCTTTTGGTGAACCGAAGGAAAGGGCTGTTGGAGTGGAGGTCGGAGGTGCAGCTGCTAAGCCTGCGAGTCTGTTTGAAAGAAGGGGATAAAATTTTAAATGTTGCTACATGTTATGAATGAAGCCCCTCCCCCAGCCTTTTTAAAAAAGAGACTTTAAAGATTAAATTGCTTTAAAAAAATATATATTTTTTATTGAGACAGGATCTCACTCTGTCGCCCAGACTGGTGCAATCTTGGCTCACTGCGCCCTCCATCTCCTGAGGCCTTGTGCCTCAGCCTCCCAGGCAGCTAGGACTGCAGGCATGCACCACCATACCTGGATAATTTGTTTTATTTTTAGTAGAGATGGGGTTTGCTACTTTGGCCAGGCCGGTCTGAATCTCCTGGCCTCAAGTGATCCACCCGCGTTGACCTCCCAAAGTTCTGGGATTATGGGCGTGAGCCACCGTGCCCGGCCAAAAATAATTTTTGAATGCCTGATTTGATGTTTCTTTGAATGTGATACCACATGGAGACGGAGTCATGCCCGAGTAGACAAAGAATGAGATGATGGGTGTGCACGTAGGGTGGTGGGGTGAGGTTGAAGACCGGGAAGTTAGACCAGGTTTAAAAGGAAGAGGCATTCTTCAGGGGGAGAAGGTACCAGCTATCATTACCCTGAGCAAAGATCAGGTAAATCTGAATAAGAAGTATTTAGTTATGGGCACCAGATGTTTAGGAAACAAAAGGGGTATGCGAAAGAATTGTGAGTACGTGAGCATGTATCCATACATACGCGGGAATACATTCACGAGTACATGTATTCATACATTCATGAGTATATTTTCATGCAGTACTCATGTAGTCATTGAGTACATTTTCATACCTTCATGAGTACATGTATTCATTGTGTACATGTTTTTATACATTCATCAGTACATGTATTCATATGTTCATGAGTACATGTTTTCATGCATTAATTAACGTATTTTTATACATTCATGTTTTAATACTCATGAGCACATGTATTCATACATTCATGAATACATTTTCATGCAATCATTGAGTACATTTTTATACATTTGTGAGTACGTGTTTTCATGCATTCATGAGCACGTTTTTATACATTAATTTCATGTTTTAGTACACTCATAAGCACATGTATTCATTCTCGAGCCTGTCTAGTCATGTATTCATGAGTACATGTTTTCATACATTCATGAATATATGCATTCGCTGAGTACATGTATTCATACATTCATGAGTATATGCATTCACTGAGTACGTGTTTTCATACATTCATGAGTAT
>NW_012113697.1:5773807-5774234 GCF_000951035.1 Colobus angolensis palliatus
TTCATACATTCATGAGTATATGCATTCACTGAGTACATGTATTCATACATTGATGAGTACATGTATTCATACATTCATGAGTACATGTATTCATACATTTATGAGTATATGCATTCACTGAGTACATGTATTCATACATTCATGAGTAAATGCATTCACTGAGTACATGTATTCATACATCCATGAGTATATGCATTCACTGAGTACATGTTTTCATACATTCATGAGTATATGCATTCACTGAGTGCATGTATTTATACATTCATGAGTAAATGCATTCACTGAGTACATGTATTCCTATATTCATGAGTGTATGTATTCACTGAGTACATGTTTTCATACATTCATGAGTATATGCATTCACTGAGTACATGTATTCATACATTCATGAGTATATGCATTCACTGAGTACATGTATTCATACATT
>NW_012113697.1:5774919-5775264 GCF_000951035.1 Colobus angolensis palliatus
ACATTCATGAGTATATGCATTCACTGAGTACATGTATTCATACATTCATGAATATATGCATTCACTGAGTACATGTATTCATACATTCATGAGTAAATGCGTTCACTGAGTACATGTATTCATACATCCATGAGTATATGCATTCACTGAGTACATGTATCATAGATTCATGAGTATATGCATTCACTGAGTACATGTTTTCATACATCCATGAGTATATGCATTCGCTGAGTACATGTTTTCATACATCCATGAGTATATGCATTCACTGAGTACATGTATTCCTACATTCATTAGTAAATGCATTCACTGAGTACATGTATTCCTACATTCATGAGTATATGC
>NW_012113697.1:5775314-5786547 GCF_000951035.1 Colobus angolensis palliatus
CATGAGTATATGCATTCACTGAGTACATGTATTCCTACATTCATTAGTAAATGCATTCACTGAGTACATGTATTCCTACATTCATGAGTATATGCATTCACTGAGTACATGTATTCATACATTCATGAGTACATGTTTTCATAGATCACGAGTACATGTATTCACTGAGTGCATGTTATATGTTCATGAGTACATGTGTTCATACATGCAGGAATATAGGAATACATGAGACTTTGTTTTGTTTTGTTTTGTTTTTTTGAGACAGAGTCTCGCTCTGTCGTTCAGGCTGGAGTGCAGTGGTGTGATCTTGGCTCACTTTAATCTCCGCCTCCCAGATTCAAGCAATTCTTGTGCCTCAGCATCCCGAGTAGCTGGGATTACAGGTGTGTGCCACACGCCTGGCTAATTTTTGTATTTTTGGTAGAGACAGGGTTTTGCCATGTTGGCCAGGCTGGTCTCAAACTGCTGACCTCAAGTGATCCACCTGCCTTGGCCTCCCAAAGTGCTAGGATTACAGGCATGAGCCGCCACACCCTGCCCAGGAATACATGAGACTTTGATGTTCTCTTTGCTAACCCAAACAATGTTGACTGTAATTATCAGGCCTCCCTGTGTTCAGAAACAAAGTTTAGGTGGGAAAGTAAAACTCAGTAATCACAGGTAAACAGGGACCAAGTAAGCACTGCTCTTCGAGGCCTAGATATAGCTGTGGCAAGAGGCACGCCGGGGAGGAAGAAAAGTTCTGGGTAACCTGGAGGGGTCAGGGAGGAGTTTCAGAATGTACTTGTGGCCTTGGCTCTTGGGTGTGGAAGTAATAGCAAACTCCGCAAGATACCTTTTATTTTTTGATAACAGCTTTATGGAGTTATAATTTGCATACCATTCAATTCACCCCTGTAAAGTGTATAAATCAGTGGGTTTTAGTACATTCATGGAGTTGTGCAACCATTACCATCGTCAATTTTAGAACATTTCCAGCACCTCAAAAAGAAACGCCATGCCCATTAGCAGTCACTTTCCGTTCCCCCCAAACCACGCCTTCCTTAGGCAGCCACTTATCTATTTCCATCTGTATAGATTTGCCTATTCTGGGGATTGCTTATAAATAGAACGATACAATATGCGGCCTTTTGTGTCTGGCTTGTTTCACTTAGCAGAATGTTTTTGAGGCTCTTTCTCCTTGTAGCATGTATTAGGACTTCATTTCTTTTTATTTCTGAATAATAGTTCATTGGTATGGATAGATCACGTTTTGTTTGCTCTTCAGTTGGTGGGTATCATTTGGGTGATTTCTACTCTTTGGCTCTTTAGGAGGAATCCTGGTATGAACATTTGTGTACATGTTTTTGGGTGGACGTGTGTTTTTAATTTTCTTGGATATATATCCAGGAGTGGAATTGCTGGGTCACCTGGTAACTATGTTTAACCTTTTGAGGAATGGCCAGGCTGTTTTCCAAAGCTGCTACACCACCAGGATTGTATGAGGGTTCCAATTCCTCCATATCCTTGCCAACATTTGTTATTATCTATTTTTTTTTTTATCATAGCTTCTCTAGTGGGTGTAAGTGGTATCTCACTGTGGTTTTAATTTGCATTTCCCTGAAGACTACTGGTGTTGGCTGGCCATCTTTTCTTGTGCCTTATTGACCATTCATGGTTTTTTTGTTTTGTTTTGTTTTGTTTTTTGAGGCTGAATCTCGCTCTGTCATCCAGGCTGGAGTGCAGCAGCACAATCTTGGCTCACTGCAACCTCTGCCTCCTGGGTTCAAGAGATTCTCCTGCCTCAGCCTCCCAAGTAGCTGGGATTACAGGCACGTGCCACCATGCCTGGCTAATTTTTTTATTTTTAGTAGAGATGGGGTTTCACCATATTGGCCAGGCTGATCTCGAACTCCTGACCTCGTGATCCACCTGCCTCGGCCTCCCAAAGTGCTGGGATTACAAGCGTGAGCCACCGCGCCCAGCCTCATGTATCTTCTTTAGAGAAAGATCTACTTAGAGCCTTTGCCCATTTTGTAATTGAGTTACATTATAAGTGTCTTTTAATTATTGGGCTGTACGTGTTCTTTATATATTCTAGATAAAAGTCCCTTATCGGATGCATGGTTTGCAAAAATTTTCTCCCATTCTGTGGTTTGTCTTTTCACTTTCTTGATGTCCTTTGGAACACAAGAGTTAGTAATTTCAATGAAGACCAGTTTACCAATTTTTTCCTTTGATTCCTTGTGCTTTTGGTATCATATCTATGAAACTATTACCTCGTCTAAGAAGGTCATGAAGACTTACACCTATTTTTTTTGAAGTTTTTTTGTTTTGTTTTTGAGATGGGGTCTCACTGTCACTCAGGCTGTAATACAGTGGTGTGATCGCAGCTCACTGCAGCCTTGACCTCCCAGTCTCGAACAATCCTCCCACTTCAGCCTCCCAAGTAGCTGGGACCACAGGCATGTGCCACCATACCTGGCTAATTTTTAAACTTTTCACAGAGATAGTGTCTTCCTGCATTGCCCAGGCTGGTGTCAAACTCCTGAGATCAAGTGATCCACCTACCTCAGCCTCCCATTGTTGCTGGGATTACAGGCATAAGCCACGGTGCCAAGAGTTTTCTAGTTTTAGCTCTTACATTTAGGCTTTTGATCCATTTTGAGTTAATTGTATACTGTGTGAGCAAGGAGTCCAGCTTCATTCTTTTGCATGTTCTTATCTCTCGTCGCAGCAGTTTGTTGAATAGATGGTCCTGTCCCGCAGTGAATGTTCTTGGCATTTTTGTCTTCCAGGCTTCCCTTACCTGTGTTATCTATTTAAGTCAGACGGTGAGAGAGTGTCTTCTCATGTCTGTCTGCTGACCCACAGGGAGATACCAAATCAATCAGGATCATTTAGGTTAAAAGATCATTTGATTTGGAATTTGAACAAAGAAAAAGCAGGCCGGGTGCAGTGGCTCGCGCCTGTAATCCCAGCACTTTGGGAGGCCGAGGCGGGCGGATCATGAGGTCAGGAGATGGAGACCATCTTGGCTAACACAGTGAAACCCCGTCTCTACTAAAAATACAAAAAATTAGCGGGGTGTGGCGGTGGGCGCCTGTAGTCCCAGCTACTTGGGAGGCTGAGGTAGGAGAATGGCGTGAACCTGGGAGGCGGAGCTTGCAGTGAGCCGAGATCGTGCCACTGCACTCCAGCCTGGGTGACATAGTGAGACTCCGTCTCAAAAAAAAGAAAAAGAAAAACAGTCACTTAAAGTTTTAACTGAAAATGAAAACAGGCAATGAATGTTGTTGCATAAATATAAGTAATGAAATGCAGGGTTTTATGTTCTGGCCTAGTTAAGGGGGTAAGAGGGGGAGGCATTTGGCCTCAGCTAGCTTTGGAATTCAGTGATCTGTGGATTGATGCTCAGAACTGATTGTATCAAGTATGGGAGCCCGGGCTGTGGGTTTGTGGGTCTCCCATCCATCCCTCCCATCCACTCCCTCTAATGGCTCCTGGGAGCAGCCGGAGGTCAGCGCAGGGACAGCCAGGCAGAGGGAACAGTTGTCTGTGGACTCTCCACAAGTTGATTCTTGGCCTTGATTTAGGAAGGGGATTAGGAAATTGTTTCCTCTCGAAGTCTCCACCACAGAGTGGAATCCTGGAGCGCTGTGGCCTCCGCCTCGCATGTGTGGGTTGGGCACTGGAGCCGCCCCGGAACTGCTGGTGTGGGCTGGGGAGGATGCACGCATGGCCTCCGTGTGTGACTCGGGGGCCCCAGCCGGGGCAGGGCCGAGCGCTGGCTCCCAGGCCTGGCCGGGCTCCATGGAAACTGGACTGAATCCCTTGCCGGCTCTGCCTCTCCTCGGAGTCCACCCAAGCTGAACGCCTGAGAGCGGAGGATTAGCTAAGCCCCAGATGTTTAGGGGTCTGACTCAGTGTGTGTGTGTGCTCCGTTGAGAGCTTATGTGGCCCGAGTAGTGGTCCTGGAATTCGCTCAGATCTTTGCGCGGGTTCTGGTGTTTAATCAGCATTTCCAAGGAGATGCTTAGGATTCCAGGATTTACTCGATTTACTCAGAGATTCCTCTCCTAGTCCACTTAGGCCGGTTGGAGCTTGCCCAGTCTCGGGGGTTTAGGGGGACAGAGATTGGGGTCGGTTCATAACCTTGGAGGGGGCCTTCTGCCCCTGCTTTCCATCAGAGCCCTGGAATCGGGGGATTTTCTGCACAAGGTCTGGTGTTTTTCTGGCTCAGATTAGCATCTTTAAAATTAAAATTCTTGCATGAGGATTGTGTCCTGCAGCCCTGAGTCTGTCCCTCTGTGAGTGCACAGCTGAACTACTTTCAGGGGTGCTGGGTGGGACTGTTTGATGAGGTGCTGGGACAACGAAAAATGGAGTGTTCCCCACAGGAACTCGAGCCCAGGTCCCCTCCAGGCTGTGCAGCCGGTGTGCAGTAGTCCCCGCCTCCGGACCTGCTCGTCCCCAGCTGGCAGACTCACCTCCTGGGCCATGTTTGGTTCATCTTTACACAGCAGGTTGTGCAAAAGTGAGAGGGCAACATGGGGCCCCTGGAAACCAGGCATCTGAGGAGGCTCTCATGGAAGCACTGCTTTCTTCTTCCCAGGGCTTCCTGTTAACCCACTGTCCAGAGCCACGGAAGGTTAAACTATCTTGATTTAGGGCTCAAGATGCAGGGAGCATCAGCCGGTCATTGGGAACACGTGGCCAGCTGGAAATCCACACTCTCCCAGTTGTGTAATGTTGCCAATTGATTTAAACTAACAACAACAAACAATGTAAGGTGCCGGCCAGCACGGACCAGCGTGCTGGATCCAACCTTCAGGCAAGTAAACAGCCCACACTCACACCCAGGTTTCTACACTCCCAGCCTCTGGTGCAATCTCCCTTCAGGGATACCAGGACTCTCTAGGGGAAGAAACAGAGACCCAGAGAGGTTAAGAAAGGTCACACAGCTTAAGCGGCAGAGCTGGGGTTTGAAGCCAGAACTGTCTGCTGTGCTCTCATTGGAACTAGAGTCGGAGTCGGCTTCGTTCCGGAGCATAGGCTCTTCTTCCCCGTGCTCCACACTGGGATTGGCTCCTAACCCTCAAAAGAGGGCTGTTAACAAGTGAGTGGCTTCCCCGAAATCTGGGGACTTCTCAGGAACAGGAGGAAGATTTTGAGAGAGTGTTGGGGTGTGTGTGGGTGTGTGAGTGTGTGTGCATGCGTGTGTGTGAGTGTGTGAGCACGTGAGAGTGCGTATGTGTGAGTAAACGTGTGAGAGTGTATGTGTGTGTGGGTGTCTGTGAGAGTGTGTGTGTGAGTGTGTGGGTGTCTGTGAGAGAGATGTACACGTGTGTGTGGGTGAGTGTGAGAGTGTATGAGTGTGTGTGGGTGACTGCGTGAGAGTGAGAGTGTGTGTGCGTGAGTGGGTGAGTGCACAAGTGTGTGTGTGCAAGTGTGTGAGTGTGGGGGTGTGTGTGCGTGTGTGTGCGAGTGTGTGAGTGTGAGAGTGTGTGTGCATGTGTGTGCGAGTGTGTGTGTGCGAGTGTGTGTGTGTGAGTGTGTGTGTTTGCCATGCGCACATTCATGTGCATGTGACTTCTCTTCCCCTCACACCATTCATTAAGGGTTTCTTCCCTGAGAACCCCAGGGAGTTCCAGGAGAACGGACAAGGTTAGAGCAAATACTTTCTCCTGCCTGAGAAGCAACTCCCCCATTTAATCCTTCCCCTTCCTTGAGTCCCTGGGACAATCACTGGTGGAGATTTGGTGGCCAGGGAACCCAGATAGTGTGGCCACCACCCCCGACCCCTGCTGTGGGTCCCTGGCAGGTCAGAGGGCTGCTCTGCGATGGGGGCGCCAGGGAATACATCAGTGCAGCCTTCGTATTGCACAGATGGGCAGCACCCGTGGTGGTCAGAACGCACATGGAGCCAGTCTTGTCCAGGTCTCTCTGGCTCTGCTGATTCCAAGTCTGTTATATGAATCGGGGTGGGTGTATGTGAGCGTAGAGAAGAGTGGAAGGGAAGTGTTTATATAAATAACACGGGGTGGAGGGGCTTCTAAAAGATTTACTAGCTAAATATTTTCCGGATGTTTTAATCATCCTTTAAGGTCCTTCCAGAGGAAGGCTAAACAAGACTTAGTCTAATTCCCCCAGTGCCCAGTGGCTCCCACCCACAGCTGACCCCCTCATACCTGGGCCTCATTCCCTACACCACCCCACCCTCCTCCCTCCTCATCTCCCCATCACCCTTTACTCCCCTCTTTCATCCAACTGGGAAAGAAAGAACAATCTCCATGTTATCCTTTTGTGATCATATTATACACACAATTGTTTGATCTGTGTTTTTTTTTTTTTTACGATGGAGTTTAGCTCTTGTCGCCCAGGCTGGAGTGTGATGGCACCATCTTGGCTCACGGCAACCTCTGCCTCCCGGGTTCAAGTGATTCTCCTGCCTCAGCCGCCTGAGTAGCTGGGATTACAGGTGCACACCACCACGCCCGGCTAATTTTGTGTTTTTAGTAGAGATGGAGTTTCACCATGTTGGCCAAGCTGGTCTTGAACTGCTGACCTCCAGTAATCCATCTACCTTGGCCTCCCCAAGTGCTGGGATCATAGGCATGAGCCACTGCGCCCCACCTTGACCTATGTATTTTTTTAGATTTAGTATTCTCAGAGTATATTTCTATCATTAAATATATTTACAGATTTGTTTTAGTGTTTGCTAGTCACAATTTGAATGAACTATTAATTTGCAGTCCCCTTATAATGGACACTGAAGTTGCTTCCACACCCCCCTTTTTTTTTATTTTTTAGTTTTTGCTGCTATTACAATCACCGAAGGTAACCATTCCTTGTGATGATATCTTTTTGCACTGAGAGTAATTTCCCGGAAATGTGGACCACTTATGTGCACATTTTGACCCCTGCTGTCATACTGATCTTGATTTTTATTTATTTATTTAATTTTTTTGAGGATTCTCACTCTGTCGCCCAGGCTGGAGTGCAGCAGTATGAACTTGGCTCATTGCAACCTCCACCTCCCGGGTTCAAGCAATTCTCCTGCCTCAGCCTCCTGAGTAGCTGGGATTACAGGTGTGCACCACCACGCCCAGCTAATTTTTGTATTTTTAGCAGAGACAGGGTTTCACCTTGTTGGCCAGGCTGGTCTTGAACTCCTGACCTTAGGTGATCCACCCGCCTCGGCCCCCACAAACTGCTGGGATTACAGGCGTGAGCCACCATGCCCGGCCCCACACTGCTCTTTAGAAAGGTTGTACCAGTTTAAAGTCTTTGAGAATACCCAGTGCCCCATTCGCTGGCTGAGCCTGGCATTTGCAGGCCAAAAGAGAGCCAGCAAATCATGAGATCTGTTGCCACCTGCAAATGGTGTGCTGTGGGAGATGGGCAGGCCAGAGCCCCGATCTGCCAGCGGGGATTTGTGTGCGCATATGGAGTACCTAGGATGTCTGGGCTCCTTCCTTTGGGATTTGGTAAGGAACTGTGTTGTGGAGGCTGCGCTTTCCTGTAGGAGCCTGTCCCATCGGGTCTCTCCGGGGAGTGAGTGTGTGAGTTTCTGGTCAGGCCTCACAGGCTCAAGTCTTGCAGAGTGAGGGAGAGGCAGTTTGCACTGGGCTCTAGACGGTCATTTCCATGTCCACCTTCAGCCTGGCCTTTTCTTGTTGAGGGCTTGTGCAAGGCCCCGCCACGAGGGGCTGGTTGGAGCTGGGAGCCGCGCGGGGAGCCTGCCCTGGCACAGTGGCGGCTCTGTTTCCCACTCCACCTCCTCAGGGGCCCCCATTCACGGGAAGGAGAGTCACACATTCCCCCTTGAGATAAGAATAGAGCACGACTGTGCCCCCGGACAGAGTCCAGCTTCTTCAGCCAGCCCTGCGAGGCCTGGCAAGGGCTCCCAGATGGTACTGGCATGAGTGGGCCCTGGCTGCCTGCCCCACTGGCCTCTTGTGCATTGTGCGGTCCGGACACTGGCTACAGTGTGTGTCTGTCCAGGGCGCCCTCCAGGAAATCCACTGTCTCCAGGCTCTGCTGAGGATGGAGGGGCTTGTCCTCAAATCAGCTGGAGTATTTGAGGGGCTCTGCTGCGCCCCCCCTCTTACCTGTGGGCCTCAGACTCAAACCTCCCTGCCTTGATTCCTCCAGCCACTGGTGTCTATTCCTGGACAGGGAGAATGGAGCCCACGCTTGTGCAGGGAGCAAGCTCTAGGTGAGGGCTGGTGGCTGGATGTTGAAGGCAGCAGCCTGGGGACCCCAAAGGCACCGAGAGATAATAAACAGGACCAGGAGGGGCCACAGATTGTTTGAGTGATGATCAGAGTTTTGAGGCGTTCACCCTTAGCCCTGCCTGTGTCTGAGGCTCAGGATGGAACAGCTGAGAGTCAGGTCAACAGCAGGACTGGACCAGGCAAGAGGCACGGGTGCATTCTGCCTCCTCTTGGAATCATTCTGGGTGACCTCTAATGCACTTTCCAGCCTTCACATTCTAGGGTAAGGCTTCTGGAAGTCTGGTCCCTGGACCAGCGGCAACAGAACCAGCGTCTCCTGGGAACTCGCTGGATGGAGCTGTATATTCCCAGGTCCTGCGCCAGACCTGCTGGCTCAGAGCCCAGCAGTGGAGCCCAGCTATCTGTGTTTTAACATGCTCTGGATCACAGCTCTAAATAGGATAAAAAAACAATGCTTTCCGGAGTCTGACAGGTGACTCCAGTGAGTCTTGAGGACCACCACAACCTGGAGAGCATATGCCTTACCTGAAGACCGGATGCAGTGGCTCATGCCTGGAATCCCAGCACTTTGGGTAGGCCAAGGCAGGCGATTGCTTGATCACAGGAGTTTGAGACCAGCCTGGGCAACATGGCGAGACCGCGTCACCTCAAAAAACTAAAAAAATTAGCCAGGCATGGTGGTGTGCACCTGTAGTCCCAGCTACTTAGGAGGCTGAGGTGGGAGGATTGCTTAGAGCCCAGGAGGTTGAGGCTACGGTGAGTCATGATCACGCCGCTGCACTCCAACCTGGGTGACAGAGTGAGACTTTTGAGACACTGTCTCAAAATAAATAAATAAAATATATAAAAGCTTTATTTTATTTATTTGATGTTTAAACATGGGGTCTCCCAGCCAGCCTTAAAAAAAGATCTTCAGCTTGCACTTTTCTAGATATTTCAGTTAATTCTACAACCGTCTGAGGTAGTGTTTCGGGTTTATGGGTAAACAAAACCAAGGCTCCGTGGAGGTAAATAACTTGCCATATGGAGGAGCTGTGATTGAAAGCTGGGGCTTTTCACCACAAGTGGGGGTGAGGGTTTCAAGCCCGCTCTGTATGACGGTTAATCGAATCAGCAGTCAGCCACAGGGCCAGGGAGGGCAAGGCTCCTTCTGCTCGGGAGTTGTTGAGTTGGGTCCTAGGTGGCCGTTCTCACTTTGTTCTGAGAAAGTGGGTGTGTTTTTGAGAGTTTGAATACAGCCATCACATAAACTGACTGTTTAGGAGAGTGCCTGGAATGGGAGCTCTCTGGGTCTCGATCTCAGTGTGCATGTGTCTGGGAGGGAGAGGAAGGATGAGGGTTTCTAGAAGATCCTGGCATGGCCACTGGCTAAAGACAAAGCTCTGTTTGCAACCCCTCAGTGGGAGGGAAGGATGAGTGAAAACACAGGGGCTGGCCGGTTTTGGGGCCTTAGGAGTTTCCGAAGCATCATCTCCTGCATGGGTACCACTGGTGTGCACAGATGAAAGTGTGCTTTCAGGAGACGCAGGTCACACTGTATGAGGAGGACTGAGTTGTGTCCTCCCTCTGTTTACACCTCCTTGGTGATGGTGCTGATGCCATTTTGGGCCTTGGTGTGTGCTGTTTGAGTGTGGAAGCTGTATGGCTGGCCTTTGGATTGTGCCTCAGTGCCCTTGTTGGAGGCGAGGCACGTGTTTTTGGAGGCTCCAGGTCGCCTGGGCCCACTGCCTTCCAAAGTCCCCGATGAGAACTGGTCTCAGTGGTTTCTGAGATGACTATGGGAGGGGGCACATTCCATGCTGGGGTGCTGGTGGCCCCCAGGAATCTTCTGAGCTTCTGAGACTTGGTTGGGAGGCATGGGGCTGGGGAAGCCCAAGGGAGAGGTTGATGGGGAACAGGGAAGCGTTGGTCTGAGGTTGCATCTTCAATACTCCATGCTTTTACTTATTTCCTTAACCCACAGGTGAGCATATCGTTTTATGGGTGGACAGAATATTTGAAAACAGATCTGTTGATTCAGGAGCATTTAATAATGATAGATAGCATTTACATAATATGATTTTCCAGACACTGGCCTAAGCACTGGACCTTCATTCCCTCATTTAGTCCTCACAGTAGACCTGTAAGTAGTATTCTTATGTCTGTTTTACACATAGGGAAACTGAGGCACGGAGAAGTTTAATAATTTCCCCAGTGTCACCCAGCCAGTGAGTAGCAGAACCCGGCCATCTCCAGAGCCCAAGTTCTTTTTTTTTCTTGAGGCAGTGTCTTGCTCTGTTGCCTAGGCTGGAGTGCAGTGGCGTGATCTTGGCTCACTGCAATCTCCGCCTCCCGGGTTCAAGCGATTCTCATGCCTCAGCCTCCCAAGTCGCTGGGACTACAGGTGCACGCCACCACGCCGGGCTAATTTTTGTATTTTTAATAGAGATGGGGTTTCACCATGTTGGCCAGGCTGGTCTCACACTCCCGACCTCGGGTGATCCACCCGCCTCGGCCTCTCAAAGTGTTGGGATTACAGGCGCGAGCCACTGTGCCTGGCCTACAGCCCAAATTCTTAACCACTGGCCGCTGTATATATTCCAATCTTTTGCACCCCAGCCAGTAGAGAGGACATGGAGGACTGTCGCAGCTCCTGCAGCTCTGCCACTACTCCCATCCGAGACTCATCTGCATGCCCAGTTGGGGGTTCCAGTGGGCCTTTTGCTTTCATGTGGCACTTGTAAAGGAAGGAAATGGTGACGAAAAATGAGAGAAGGGGTGGGGACAGGTGCCGTAGCTGCTATTCTCTACCCTCCTTCTCCCTAGCTGCCTGCCCTTTCGGTGGGTGCCCTTCCTCTCCCCCAGCTGCCCATGTGGGAAGCTGTTGGAGTGTGGAGGCTCCTGAGCAGCTCTCCTGAGAATCTTGACTGTGCTTTTTTTTTTTTTTTTGAGACAAAGTCTCGCTCTTGTCCCCCAGGCTGGAGTGCGATGGCACGATCTTGGCTCACTGCAACCTCCACCTCCCGGGTTCAAGC
>NW_012113697.1:5786597-5795655 GCF_000951035.1 Colobus angolensis palliatus
TGAGACAAAGTCTCGCTCTTGTCCCCCAGGCTGGAGTGCGATGGCACGATCTTGGCTCACTGCAACCTCCACCTCCCAGGTTCAAGCGTTTCTCCTGCCTCAGCCCCCTGAGTAGCTGGGATTACAGGCACCTGCCACCCTGCCCGGCTAGTTTTGGTATTTTTGGTAGAGATGGGGTTTCACCATGTTGGCCAGGCTGGTCTTCATCTCCTGACCTCAGGTGATCCACCTGCCTGGGCCTCCCTTCACTGTGCTTTTGAGAACAGATCTTCTACTCATACTCTTAGGATTGAGTCCTGGTCTCGTGGAACCATTTGTGGGAGACTCAGTAGAGGAAACAGGAGGAAAGGCAGTGGCCCCCGCATCCTCCACAGCTAACACTCTGGCTGCTCTGAAATCCTCCCAACTTTGGAGGAAGATGAGAGCAGAACCGTTTCTGCAAGAATGGAGGGAGGTGGCCAGTGGCTGGCCTGGCTCCTGGTGGCCGCACCTTCTGTTGGTAGCTGTGTCTTCTACTGGGGCCCGGACCAGCACTTCCAGCTGGATATGGAGTGGGAAGAGATGGGCGGGTCCAGAGCTCGGGGATTGTCATGGGGGACATGCATGAAGGCCAGCCAGCCTTGCATTTCTTCCCTGCAGGAAAAGCCTTGGTGCTCTGCTCATTAGCAGTCCTGCCTGTGGTTAGCACTTCCGAAAGCGAGTGCCAGCTTGTGGTCAGAGGCTTGAGCTGCCAAACAGGTTTGGCCTCCTGGTGTGCCTGGGTGTGACATCCTCTTCTGCTCTTCCTCTGTCCCCAGGCTGCCTGGCTCTGGGTGGGAGCATACTCAGGCAAAAGGAACCAAACTCGCCCAGCAGGTGCTTGGATCGGCACTACCAGGAGAAGACAGTCTGAAGGACCCACTTGTTGGGCTTGGTGCTTCTAGAGAAGATATGCTGGGTCTGAAGCATGGAATGTCAAGTTAGCTGAGGAGGCCTAACACCAGCAGGTGCTTTGGGGCGGCACCAGGCAAGGTCTAAGGACAATGGGCAGCTTCTAGAAAAACCATTGAGATGTGGTTTCCTGTAGCTGAGAAGACAGCAGTTCTAACTAACTCAGGGTGTGGTGTGTTGGGAGAGGAAGGAGGTGAGAAGTGGGCCTTGGACCTTGAACAAGAATCAGGGACTCTCTTGGGAGGATCCCCCAGCTTGTTGAGTGTGTTTTGTCGTGATTGCCTTGGTCGTAGGAATCCCCTGAGACAGGGAGCTGCTGCTGTTTCATAACCTTTCTATAATTAGTTGTCTTAACCTCTGTCTCCTTAAATAAAATGTCAGCTTCATGAGAGCACTGAGAGCGTGGGGCAGGCCCTTGGTGAGTACTAAGTAACTACTTAATTAAGGAATAAATCAATACAGTGAGCAGACGAGCTAGAAAGATCTTTAGCAAGGGTAACATCTTGAACTGTCTAAAATTGCCACCCACCCTCCAGTCTACCCTGAACTCCTGATTCCCCTTACCATGTTCTCTTGCCCCCATCACCTTCTGATATTCTTTAGAATTCACCTTTTTATTGTGTTGAGAGTCTGCTCCCCGCAACCCGTTCCTACCTCATGCTGGAGCCATCACTCCAGGAATGCAAAGGTTTATTTCCCTTCTGCTTTTTTCACTGATGTGCCCCCTGCCCCAAATACCTAGAAACAGAGCCTGGGACGTGGTATATGCTCCATAAGTATTTGTCAAATGAATGAATGGCTGAAAGCGCCCGGGAAGCACTCAGCAGTGCCATCTGTCCCTGGGAATCCTCTTGTGGTGCGTGTCACCATGTGAGCACGTGTACGTTGTGCTGGTGTCCAGTGGGAGGGGAACACTTGCCTCCTCTGAGAGATGCCACACAGGCTGGCCACCTGCCCTGGCCCTGCTTGGTCCTCATGGTTAACAGGGCCCCTGTGGTAGGACCACCTCCCTGATAAGTTAAGACAGCTCAGAGATACAGAAAGGTATTTTTTTTGGAGGCAGAGTCTCACTCTGTCACCCAGGCTGGAGTGGAATGGTGCAGTCTTGGCTCACTGTAACCTCTGCCTCCCGGGTTCAAGTAATTCTCCTGCCTCAGCCTCCTGGATAGTTGGGATTACAGGCGCCCACCATCATGCCCAGCTAAATTTTTGTATTTTTAGTAGAGGGGTTTCTCCATGTTGGCCAGGCTGGCCTCAAACTCCAGACCTCCAGGGATCCGCCAGCCTCAGCCTCCCAAAGTGTTGGGATCACAGGCACGAGCCACTGCACCCGGCCCACGAGGGCTTTTTGGAATTGACTGGCAGGGCAGTGAGGGCCCCCAGGACAGGCCGGAGAGGCTGACCAGGTAGTGAGTGGAGCTGTTCACAGATGAGGATTTTGAGCCTGTGATTGGGCTGCGTTCCAGAATCTAGCTGTGCTCCCATGACTTCCTTCCCACCTTACGGGCTGTGAGAAGTGGAAAAATGCCTGGCTGAGAAACAGGGCTCAGGCGAAATCCCTGTTTATTCCATCTCTATCATCTTGTCTTCCAACGAGTGCCTGACTTAGAAATGTAATCCCGGGTGGTCTTGGCTGTCTCCACGCCCTGGAGAGCAACAGGGTCCTGGTGCTGCCTGTTACCCTCAGGGAAAAGTGCAGACCCAAGTAGATCCAGCTGCGTCCTTGCCATCTTCACTCATCCTGTGCAGGATGCAGTTGCCTAGCCCAGGTCTGGGCTACCGTGGCTTCTCAGAGCTCAGCAAATGGCTCGTTTGTCCTTCCAGCCGCTGGAGGCAAAAACCTTGACTCCCCTTTCTTTCTCACATTCCACATTCAGCATGTTGACAATGCAGGTTGGCCCTTCCTGCAAAACAGATCTTTAAACATAGGATCACTTCTCAGCACCCCACCACTGTAGTTTTGGACTGAGCCACAGCTGCCACCACAATGCTGCTGGGCTGTTGCAGGTGCCTCGTGGCTGCTCTGCTGACCTCTAGTCTGCTGTTTTCACAGGAAAGGTCTGGTCACATCATGCTTCTGCTTACCGCAGTCCAGCGGTGCCCTATGTCGGCAGAGTGAAGCTGCGGAAGCCCGACAGTGGCTGATGTGCTACGTAATTGGGTCCCCATTACCGTCCTGATCTCAGCACCTGATCCTCCCTGTTTGTCTCACTCCTGTGTCGCTCCTGCATCTGTCCTCCACCCTCCATGGTGTTTCTTTAAATGTTCCAGGCATGCTTCCTCATCAGGGCCTTTGCAGCCCAACTCCCTGTGGGAGCTGAGTAATGGTCCCCTGAAGGTATCTACCTTCTAATCTCTGGAGCCTGTGAATATGTTACCTTCTGTGGCAGATGGGACTTTGCAGGTGTGATTAAGTTGAGTAACGGAGATGGGGAGATAATCCTGGATTATCCACGTGGGCCCGGTGTAAGCCAAGGGTCCTTACGAGAGGGAGGCAGGAGGGCCAGAGTCAGTGTTAGGAGATATGATGTTGGAAGCAAGAGGCTGAGTGATGGGAGGAAGGGGCCGAAAGCCAAGGAATGTGGGTGGGCTCCGGAAGCTTAGAAAGGCAAAGAAATGGATTCTCTCCTAGAGCCTCCAGAAGGAACCAGCCAGCCCTGCAGACATCTTGACTTTAGCCCAGTGAAACCCATTTCAGACTTCTGACCTCCAGAACTGTAAGAGAATAAATTTTTGTTGTTTGAAGCCCCTTAGTTTATGGGAACTTGTTACAGCAGCCTCAGGATATGAATAGACCCCTTTATCTCCTTTATGTCTCTCACTCACTCTGGCAGACCCACCCCTTTACTCTGCTCTATTTTTTCTTTCCTTCCCCATCATTTATCACCTTCCAGCAAAACTGGATCATTTACCTGTCTGTCTGGCTTGCTGTGGGTTATGTATCTCCCCTGCTAGAATGTAAGCTCCCTTAGGCACAGATCTTTGTCTTGTTAACTGATGTATTCCAGTATCGAAACCTGTGTCTGGTGTATAAGAGGTGTTCAAGAAACATGTGTCAAATAAATGAATGAATGAATGTGAATGAATGATTCCTTGGTCTGGAATGCCTTCTCTTCCCATCCTTTCTGCCAGCTGTCCTCTAAGTCCACTTCAGACCCACTCTCTCCCTACCCTCAAGAGCTCTCCTATAAGTGACTTTCCTGGCAGGACGCAGGAGGTGCTATCTGCTGGTCACCCTTCCTGCACACCCAGTGGCTGTGAGCAGCCCGGCCAGTTGCAGAGACCCACTCTGCCCAGGGCACTCTCCTTCAGCTTGCATTCTCTGGGGTAAGCCCTGCAACAGCCAGGTACTCTGGGGAGTATTCATTTTGTTCCGTGCATTTCTTACAGATGAGTATTGTCGGAGTCTAAGGGACCCAGTTGATTTCTAAACCCAACCTTTTTTTTTTCTTTTTTTTTTGAGATAGAGTTTCACTCTGTCCCCTAGACTGGAGTGCAGTGGCACAATCTCAGCTCACTGCAACCTCCGCCTCCTGGATTCAAGCAGTTCTCCTGCCTCAGCCTCCTGAGTAGCTGGGACCACAGGCACATGCCACTGCACTCGGCCAATTTTTATATTTTTAGTAGAGATAGAGTTTGGCCATGTTGGCCAGGCTGGTCTTGAACTCCTGACCTCAAGTGATTCACTTCCCTTGTCTTCCCAAAGTGCTGGGATTACACTCATGAGCCACCATGACCGGTCAACCCAACCTCATTTTGATGATGACATGGAGAGGTGAGGGTTCCCACCAAGGTGTGGAGCGAATTTCTAGAGCTTCCAGGTCTCAGAAGTCCTGGTTGGATGATCTGTTTGTGGGAGCTCCTTCTCTCCACTGCCACCCCCAGAGACAGCGTGCCTCACTCGTAGAAGGTACTTAGAATTTGCATGGATATTGGAGCCTTGGAATCTGTCATGGCTGGGGAGGTTGGTGAGTAGGGCACCGTTTTAAGGGAAGGTATGAGGTTCTCCCCAGGGACTAGAGGTCAAGGAGATCAAGGGATATGTCTTGTTGTTAACAACAGTAGTATGGAGGATGGGGAGTTTGGAAAAAGGAAAGGAAGAAAAGACAAGAAATGGTAATGAGTATGGGCAAGAGTTGTGTGCCCACAATGGGCACCTCATGCTAGGGAACCCCCAAAGAATATGGACACTGCCAAGGAGGGGCAAGGAAGGATGAGAGAGACCTTCTCTGTGCTGAGGTGTGCTTCCCCGGGGCACAGCTGCAGCCTGTAAAGGGTGAACAGTTAGGAACACTTTTCTGCCGTCTTCTCTGGGGAGGACACGTTTTGCAACACTTCCTGAGTTGGGGAGGAGGTGACACTTTGCCCCCCACCCTCCTTCAGACTGCTAATGAAGTGTGCTTAGTTATGAACCTACAGCTGTGTTTTTGCAGCGCTCCCCCCGCCTGTGCACCCGCCAGTCCCACTGGGGGCTCCCCTCCCTCCTTCCGTCCTGGTCCTTCCCTCTGCTGGCTGGTGACTCACTCAGCTCTTGTGCAACAGCCCAGGCTCTCACTCAGAGAAGAGCTGTTTTCCTCCATCCCATAAGCACCCGTCCTGATTTATGTCTTTTCATTTGGGTTAATGCTTTCCACATTTAGGTCTGGAGATTAGCGTGTGGCTCATTGCTGCAACCACCAAAACCCCAGTGCCAGCTTGAGTCTGACACAGAGAGGCAGCCAGACAGACAGATAGACAGAGGACAGCTTCGAGCATGACCCTCAGCCTGTTGGTCTGCAGCTGGCCCAGCCCTGCCAGCCTCCCTGCCCCGGACGCAGAGGCAGAGTAAGGAGGCAGCCCTGACTCCTGGCTTGCCAGAGAATCGTTCTCATGCCAGTTTCCTGTGAAGGGCACGCATCTTGGAATGGTGTGAAGAGGAGATTGCCCCAAGCCTGTGACTTCTCATTGAGGAAGCTGCGTATCGGGAAGTGAGAGGCACAAGTTGTAGGGTGCGGAAAAATGTGATCTCTGTGGCTTTCAAAGCTATCACACAACACAATGTGTGTGTGTGGTTTTTCTCTTCTCTTTAGAACAATAATATTACCTTTGTTGCTATGGCGTTGTTATGGGGGTGGCTAATTGGACGCAGCCCTGATGCTGGCTGGTGTATGGTGTCCATAGTGATTATCAGACGCAGCCATGGGACCTGCTTTGATTTTCTTCCCTGGTGTGAGAAGCAGGCAGAGGATCGCTCAGTGGTGGCTGTGTATACCCTGCCTTTGGTGGGAGCACCCCAGTCAGAAATGGGACCCTGAAGCTAGGATTTAGGTAAGGGGAGTACCTTTCCAAGGTTCGTTTACGGCTCAGATTTGCAGAGGACCAGGTATTTGGGAACTACTCTTCTGAGGAACCAGATCGCAGGGCAGCACACAACGAAGGGCCTGTTGCCTCTTGGGAGCACAGGGCTGCGTGCCCTGGTAACCTGGGCCCACTCACCTGGTAGGCACTGACTTCCTTCCCAGTGAGACTGTAGCATTGATGAAGAAGTGCATGGTGGCTCATGCCTGTAATCTTAGCACTTTAGGAGGTTGAGGCAGGAGGATTTCTTGAGCCTAGGATTTTGAGATCAGCCTGGGCAACGTAGGGAGACCTCCAACTCTACAAAAAATTGTGAAAAAAAAAAAAAAAGATTAGCCAGGCATGGTGGTGCGTGCCTGTAGCCCTGGCTACTTGGGAGGCTGAGGCGGGAGGATCACTTGAGCCCAGGAGGTTGAGGCTGCAGTGAACTGTGATTACACCACTGCACTCCAGCCTGGACAACGTAGCAAGACCCTATCTTGAGAAACAAAAGAGACAGAAGTGTGTTTGGGGGTGTATTTTAAAATTTTTGTTCAATATGTATACCCAAAAGTATATCTTTGTTAATTTTATACTTATCGAATAGGTAACATATACTCAGGTCTGATATCTGAAAGGTACAACAAATGTAGAGTGAAAAGTTATTCTCCCTCCCATTCCTGTCCTCAACCTATCAGTCCCCTTCCGCAGAGGCAAACGAGTGATCACTTTCTTATGAGTACTTCCAGAAGTCGTCCAGGAATTTCCAAATATGTTTCCGTTTATTTTCCTTAACCCAGTTATTATTTTTCTGAACACAGGTGTCCCCTCTGTACTTCTGCACCTTGCTGCTGCTACTGATGCTTTTGTTAAATCATATAACATACCTTGGAGTTTAGTCCATAGAAAGAGCTTCCTCCTCCTGTTTAATGCCTGCCCCACTCATTTCACCAGTGGGCATATAGGTACTTCTAATCTTTCCCTGTTAACCTTTACGTGTTGCTGCTGTGGATAGCCTGGTATATCCATCATTCCGCATGTGGGTGAGTGTCTCTGAAGGGCAAGTTTCTGAGGTTGAAAGGTTGGAGCAAAGAATATATGTGTTTGTAATTTTGATAGAAAGGCCCAGATTGCCTCTAACAAGACTGTTCTAGCTTACACTTCTGCTAGCGACTAGTAGGAGTGCCTGCTTTCCCTCAGCCTTGCCAGCATCGTGCACTTTCAGATTTTTAAAATTTCTGCATGGAAAAGTTGGTCTTCGCTTTCTGTTGAATTTCTCTCCCATGGCTCCCCCACTCAGTTGCAGCCCCCCTGCAGGCAGCGAGTGGATGGGGTCCTTCCCTGCTTCCCTGGGCCATAGGGAGTGGACCCTCAGGGGATCCTCTGTCTTGCAGATCATTCAGTGGACTTGGTCCAGCCTCTCTGCAGGCCAGTAGGTTTTTTTACACACAGGTCTTAAGGAAAGAATCCTTTGTAACACTTGAATTTTCTACTTGTGATGACACTACTGGACCCCCTTTTCTTTTCTTTTCATTTTGTTCCATTTCTTTTTTCTTTCTCTCTCTTTCTTTCCTTCCTTCCCTTCTTTCTTCCTTCTCTCTCTCTTTTCTTTCTTTGTTTTTGTTTTTGTTTTGTGTTTGAGACATAGTTTCACTCTTGCAGCCCAGACTGGAGTGCACCGGCACAATCTCAGCTCACCACAACCTCTGCCTCCCAGGTTCAAGCGATTCTCCTATTTCAGCTTCCTGAGTAGGTGGGATTACAGGCATGCGCCACCATGCCCGGCTCATTTTGTATTTTTAGTAGAGATGGGGTTCCTCCATGTTGGTCAGGCTGGTCTCGAACTCCTGACCTCAGGTGATCCACCCGCCTCAGCCTCCGAAAGTGCTGAGATTACAGGCATGAGCCACCGCACCCGGCTGGACTCCATTTTCTACATGCTACTCCTATTATCTTCTCCTACTGCCCTCCTGTCTCTCATCTCCGTCTGCCCCACCTTGCTCCTGCCTGAATCTTCCTCTTGTTTTCCAGTGTTCTGTGTCTTCTGCATCTCAGTTTTCCAAAGACAGAATCTTTTCAGTGAAAAGCCCCACATGGGCAAATACCCCTGAAAAGCATCCCTCGCTGTGTGTCTTCGGTCACCTGCTCAAGGATGAATCCGGGGTGGAATTCGATGCAGCGACAGCATTTCTCTCCTCCCAAGTTTTTCCAAGTCAGGGAGCTGGGGGTGAAGCTGTAGCAAAGAATGCCTGGAGAGCTGCCCTCAGGCAGCACAGCCCGGTAGACGTCTCTATGAGGATGCCAGTGTTCTACCTTTGTGATGCCCAATACAGTAGCCACTAACATGTGGCTGGTGTGACTGCGGAAGTGGTTCTTTCATTTGGATTAATTTATATCCAGGGGCTGTATGTGCCCACTGACTACCATACAGGAGAGCACAGCTCTAAACTGTACACTTTTAGCATGAAAATAAGAGTCTAAGAAGCAGAGTGTATCTGGCCTAGGTTTCCTCAAATTAAAACACGGCAGCAGTTTTTCATCAGGGTATCCAGGCTCCATGACCTGGTCTAATTTTGGAACTCCTGAATTTCCTGTATTGGAAACACAATTGGGGTTAGGCTGCCAGACCCACCAAGGAGGGTCACAATTCCAACTTGGAATATAGGCTTCCCTTAAAGACTTATTTATTTATTTAGAGACGGAGTCTTGCCCTGTCGCCAGGCTAGAGTGCAGTGGCGCGATCTCGGCTCACTGCAACCTCTGCCTCCTGGGTTCAAGCGATTCTCCTGCCTCAGCCTCCCGAATATATTTC
>NW_012113697.1:5796579-5798008 GCF_000951035.1 Colobus angolensis palliatus
CCCAGCACTTTGGGAGGCTGAGGCGGGTGGATCACTTGAGGTCAGGAGTTCAAGACCAGCCTGGCCAATACGGTGAAACCCGTCTCTACTAAAAATACAGAAATCAGCCGGACGTGGTGACACGCACCTGTAGTCCCAACTGCTCGGGGGGCTGAGGCTTAGGCAGGAGAATTGCTTGAGCCTGGGAGGCGGAGGTTGCCATGAGCCAAGATTGCGCCATTGCACTCCAGCCTGGGCATCACAGCGAGACTCTGTCTTAAAAAAAAAAAAAAAAAAGAACTTATATCTTCTATCTAACTGTATGATTGTACCCATTAACCAACCTCTCTTCATCCCCCCTCTTACCCACGTACCCCTCCTAGCCTCTAGTTAACTATCTACTCTCATCTCCATGAGATCAACATTTTTAGCTCCCACGTTTCAGTGAGAGCATGGGATCTTTGTCTTTCTATGCCTGGCTTATTTGACTTAACATAATAATCTCCAGTGCCATTCATGTTGCTGCTAATGACATGATTTCTCTCTTTCTCATGCTGAATAGAATTCCATGGTGTATATATACCACATTTTCTTTATCCACTTGTCCATTGATGGACACGTAGGTTGATTCCATAATTTTGCTATTGTGGATCATGCTGCAGTAAGCATGTGAGTGCAGGTATCTCTTTGATATATATATTTTTTGAAACGGAGTCTTGCTCTGTTGCCCAGGCTGGAGTGCAATGGCGCGATCTTGGCTCACTGCAACCTCTGCCTCCCGGGTTCAACTGATTCTCCTGCCTCATCCTCCCGAATAGCTGGGATTACAAGCGCCTGCCACCACGTCCAGCTGATTTTTGCATTTTTGGTATAGAGGGGGTTTTACCATGTTGGCCAGGCTGGTCTCGAATTCCTGACCTCGTGATCCACCCACCTCTGCCTCCCAAAGCGCTGGGATTACAGGCGTGGGCCACCGCATCTGGCCCTATTTTTGTATTTTTAAGTAGAGACGGAGTTTTGCCATGTTGGCCAGGTTGGTCTTGAACTCCTGATCTCAGGTGATTCATCTGCCTTGGCCTCCTAAAGTGCTGGAATTACAGACGTGAACCACTGCGCCCGGTCTGATGTCTTTCGATAGCCTGATTTCTTTTTGTTTGGATAAATACCTAGCAGTGGGATTACTGGACGGTATGGTAGTACTAATTTTAGTTTTTTTGAGAAATCTCTGTACTGGTTTCCACAGTGGCTGTACCGGTTTGCATTCCCACCAGTAGGGTACAAGAGATCCCATTTTTCCTCATCCATGGCAGTATCTGTTATTTTTTATCTTTTTTTTTTTTTTTTGAGATGGAGTCTCACTCTGTCGCCCAGGCTGGAGTGCAGTGGCAGAATCTTGGCTCACTGCAAGCTCTGCCTCCCGGGTTCACGCCATTCTCCTGCCTCAGCCTCC
>NW_012113697.1:5798339-5809579 GCF_000951035.1 Colobus angolensis palliatus
TCTCGGCCTCCCAAAGTGCTGGGATTACAGGCGTGAGCCACCGCACCCGGCTATTTTTTATCTTTTTAATGATAGCCGTTCTAACTGGGGTAAGATGATAGCTCACTGTGGTTTTGATTTGACTTTCCCTGGTGATTAGTGATGTTGCGTATTTTTTTACATACCTGTTGGCCATTTGTATGTGTTCTTTTGAGAATGTCTATTCTTTTGAGAATGTCTATTCATGCCCTTTGCCTACTTTTTAATGGGCTTTTTTTTTTTTTAAACTGTTGAGTTCCTCGTATATTCTGGCTATTAGTCCTTCGTCAGATAAATAGTTTTCAAATATTCTCTCCCATTCAGTAGATGATCTCTTCACTTTGTTGATTGTTTTCTTTGCTTTGAAGAAGCTTTTAGTTTAATATGGTCTCATTTGTCTATTTTTGGTTCTGTTGTCTATGCTTTTGAGGTCTTAACTGTAAAATCTTTGCCTAGACCAATGTCCTGAAGTGTTCTTTCTAGTAGTTTTATAGTTTCGAGTCTTATGTTTAAGTCTTTAATCCATCTTGAGTTGATTTTTGTATATGGTGAGAGCTAGGGGTCCAGTTTTGTTTCTCTGCATATGGATATCCAGTTTCCTCAATACCATCGATTGAAGAGACTGTCCTTTCCTCAATGTGTATTCTTGGTGCTTTTGTTGAAACTCGGCTGTAAATACATGGATTTATTTCTGGATTCTCTGTTCTGTTCCATTGGTCTACGTGTCTGTTTTTATATGGACATCATGCTATCTGGTTACTCTGCAGTGCAATTTTTAAGTATCTGAGCTAAATACAAATACAAATCCTCCAGAATCTGAAACTTTTTCAGGACCTATATGATGCTCAAAGAAAATGCTCACTGGAGCATGCGTTAAATAGAAAATCATACTGCATGGTAGATGCACTTGACAGCAATAAGTTAAGCATACCCTGGGAATGACCCTGTACGGTAGATGCACCAGAATATGTGTGCGGATTTCCATACTAAAGAATCAGGGAGTGGCCAACTCAGGGATTCATTCCTTATCTATGAGGAACATCTGAGCCCTTGGCCCATCCAGTGGAACACAGGCCATATGGAGGACCAAGGCCCTTTGTTTTGGGTTAAATGAAGGTGGCCAGGTGGAGGTTGTTAGGAAGAGGGTGCAAAGTGAAAATGCTCTATAAACTGCATGCTTTAGGCAAGTGCTTGCAGTTCTCCTGCCTAGCTGGCTACACTGGGCCGTGTGGGTCCCCTGCCAAGCCCTCCACTGGACAGTGGTAAAGTGATTCTCCTGCCCACCCCCCCACTGGACTGTGTGTAAGGCAGTTTCCCTAACCAGCCTACTACCACTGGACTGTGTGTAAGGCGGTTCCCCTACCACATCTCCTACTGGACTGTGTGTAAGGTAGTTCCTGCCCAGCCTGCCACCACTGGACTGTGTGTAAGGTGGTTCCCCTGCCTAGCCCCACACTGGACTGTGTGTAAGGCGGTTCTCCTGCCCAGCCCCCCCACTGGACTGTATATCAGCTACTTCTCCTTCCCAGCCTGCCACCACTGGACCAATCTGGATGTAAGTTTCCCACTAGTAAAACCCTGTGTCTCACTGGCTGGCTCTGTGTCTCATCTTTGGCCTCTTGAACCTGGGGCCAGTCCTATAAAGGTTAATGGAGGCTCAGCAAGACAGACATGTAGAACTTCACCTTGTAGGGTTATGTAAGAGGAAGTGTGTTAGTTTCCCATTGCTGCTGTAACGAATGCCACAAATGGAGTGACTTAAAACACATTCATTTACTCATAGTTTTAAGGATCCAAAGTCTGAAATAAGTCTTACAAGGCTGAAAAGGTGTCGGCAGGGCTGGTCCTTCTGGAAGCTCCAAGGAGAATCTGTTCCTTCCATTTTTCATCCTCTTGAACTCCTTCCTTGGTGCCTGTTTCCAGCTTGGCGTAAGGAACCGCCTTACCACAGTCCAGTGGTTGGGGGTAGGGGGGCTGGGCAGGAGAACCATCTTATAGCCCAGTCGGGGGATATCAGCCTCTTTCTTCTTTGACCTTGTCTTCCTCTTAGACCCTTGTGATTGCATTTAGAACCTACCCAGATAATCCAGGATAATTCTCCACCTCAAAATCCTTAACTCAGTCATGCCCTGCAAAGTCCCTTTTGCCATATAAGGTAATGTTCACAGGTTCTGGTGATTAAGATGTTAATATTTTGGGAGGGAGCACTTTCAAGCCTACCACAGCGGGTACCTTTTAGTCATTGAAGAAGAGCAGGCTTGTGTGAGAGGAGATTATTCGCCTAGTCGGTCACTCCCCAGGTGTTCTGAGTCGGTGGAATTGGGTAATTGATCTTGAGAGGCTAGGAAGGGTGTGTGGGTGGGAGGGAGGATGAAATGAGGTTGAGCTATTCATGTTGAAGGTCTGATGCTCTAAAGGTGCAAATCTCAAATCTCCTAAAGAAGGTGGAAAAAGTGCAGAGACTCAGACTCTATCCTGCTTCCGTGAGCCTGGACCTCTGTGTTCTTCATTAGCCCTCCCGGTGATTCTGATCCTCGGCAAAGTTTGAGACTGTTGAATTTTAGATGTGGTCTCGGGGATGATCTGTGTGCCTGCACGTGGGATGTGAGACTTCTTGAGTAAGAGCCACAGCTGGGCTGCAGACAGGTGCTGGAGAAGATCAGAGGAGGGGCTGGTGTCTGCGGAGGAGCTGCCACCTGAGCCACACCTGGAAGGCAAGAGAAGGCGTGGCCTCCCCTGACAAGCAGGGCTGGTGCTCCAAGCAGAGGGAGAGGCCTTACCAGCGGCACCGAGGTAGGAATACTGATGGCACGTTTGGGGATGTGGAGGGCATTTGGGACCAGAAGGTGGAGGAACAGGGAGTTGATCTGACAAGAGGCATGTTAGCAGGAGTAACCTGCTAATGTTTGCAGGGTTGGCTGGAGGGCAGAGGTAGGATTCTGTTTATAGTACTGCCCAGGAGAAGTAGATAAAGGCTCCGCCTGGGTGGTGGCAGGGACATTGATGAAAAGGTGATGGTTATGAGAGGTTCGAGAGGAAATACGAACATGACATGGTCTGGCAATCCACTAACACTTTTTGAGCAGAGTCATCGGGCAGGTGCAGGATGAGGAACTGGAAAGCAGTGGTGAGTAAGACTACCCAGGTCCCTGATCTCACGAGTATACTTTGAGGTGGAGAGGTGGGGTAGAGTCGGGGAATAAGCCTACAGACACAAACAAGAAAGGCATGAACTAGTGGTACAAGCTCTGCAGAGTTACACGGGCTCTGTGATTGGGAAGAAGTGGGTGACTTCTTTGCATTGGGAGCTTAGGGAAGACCTCTCTGGAGCAGTGACGCTTACACTGTTGTCTGGATGACAAGAAGCAGCTGGCCATGGGGAGGGGAAGGGGAACGGCATTCCAGGCAGAGGTGACAGCAAGTGCAAAGGTGTGACGCAAGATCAGACCAGCCTCATCCTGGGAACACTAGAACAGCACAGTCCAATAGAACTTTCTGCAGGGACGGCGATGTTCTAGGCCTGTGCCATCTAACATGGTAGCCACTAGTCACGTGGGACCTCTGAGCACTTGCAGGATGGCTAGGGAGACTGAGGAACTGCATTTTGAGTTTGAATAAGAGTCAAATCTGGGCTGCAGGCAGGTGCTGGAGATCAGAGGAGGGGCCAGTGTTTGTGGAGGAGTCACCACCTGAGCCACACCTGGAAGGCAAGAGAAGGTGGGGCTTCCCCCTAAAAGCAGGGCAGGTGCTGCAAGCAGAGGGAGAGGCCTTACCAGCCGCGACAGGGTAGGAATACGCATGGCACGTTTGCATTCTATTTGAGTTTGAATGAATTTAATTTTAACTTTAAGTAGCCGTATGTGGCCAGAGTCTCCTGCATTGGACAGCACAGAGCTAGAAGGTCAGGGTGGCTGGAGGGGAAGAGCAGAAAACCGTGTAAGGTGAGGTAGTCAGAGGCAGGCTTTATTGCTCTATGAATTAGGGTAAATGTTTTTTTTTTTTTTTTTCCTAGGAGTAGCGCAAAGCCTTGGGATGATTTTAGTTACAAGGTTGATATAATTTGATGAATGTTTTATAAGTTCCCTCTGGCTGCAATGTGAGAATGAATTGGAGGGGATGAAAAGTGGAATAAGGAGATCCTCATAATAATATAGGGAACAGCATGGCAGCAGTGGAGAAGGAAAATGTAGATGGATCAGGATGTTTTAGAGGTAGAACTCATAGGTGAGAGGAATTGGATGTGGAAGGTGTGTGGAGTTTAGAATCCTAGATTTTGGGGAGTAAGCAACAGGATGGATGGATGGTGGTACCGTTTACTAAAATGGGGTATGGAGAGCAGGTCTAGTTTTGTTTTTGGAAGTGAAGAAAATGAGTTGTTAGATTCGTTAGATTCCTCCTGAGCATCAGCGTAGGGATGGTAGGTAGCCAGGTGGCCATGGGTCTGGAGAGCTGGGTCAGGGCTAGAGATATGCATTTAGAGTCATTGGGAATAGAGAATGTCTGAAGCTATGAAACAGGGTCAGGCCATTACAGGAAGTGAGTAGATAGAAAAGAGGAGGGGCGGCCGGGCACGGTGGCTCATGCCTGTAATCCCAGCACTTTGGGAGGCCGAGACGGGTGGATCACGAGGTCAGGAGATGGAGACCATCCTGGCTAACACGAGGAAACCCCTTCTCTACTAAAAATACAAAAATTAGCCGGGCGTGGTGGCGGGCGCCTGTAGTCCCAGCTACACGGGAGGCTGAGGCAGGAGAATGGCGTAAACCTGGGAGGCGGAGCTTGCAGTGAGTGGAGATCGCGCCACTGCACTCCAGCCTGGGCGACAGAGCGAGACTCTGTCTCAAAAAAAAAAAAAAAAAAAGAGGGGCAGGAGTGAGCTGTGGGCACTGTGACATTTAAGAACACACAGAGAATGATCCAGTAAGGTGACTACTTGAGAGAAGCTGGGAGATGTCACAGGAGCCCAGGGCAGTCATGGTTTCTGGAAACAGGGGATGCTGAATGTTGCTGGCTGACCAAGGGCTCTAGAAGAGAGACCCGTACCCTTGGATTTGGTGACAACATGGAGGTCATTGGTGACATTGAGTAGAGTAGGCTCAGTGGAGTGGGAAGGAGGGAATTGGAGGTAAGCCGTGACTACAGGCAACATTTTTGGTGAAAGTTTTTGCTGTTAGGAGAAGGAAATGAATAAAGGACTGGAGAACTGGGGTCAAAGGATATATTTATCTCTAATTTTTTAAATTTAAAGATAGGTGTTATGTGCTGACAGGTAGAAAGCAGGTAGGTTGCGTTTGGTAGGAGGAGTTACTGTTGTGGGAGGGAAGGCTGTAAGCGTGGGCTCTGATGTGGCTAGGATGGATTTGGGTTGTGGGTTGATGAGCAGCTACTATTGGGTTGATCCTATCTTTTTTTTTGAGATTTTTTGAGATGCAGTCTTGCTCTGTCACCCCGGCTTGAGTGCAATGGTGCGATCTTGGCTCACTGTAACCTCCGCCTCCCAGGTTCAAGCAATTCTCCTGCCTCAGTCTCCCTAGTAGCCGGGATTACAGGCGTGTGCCACCACACCCAGCTAATTTTTATAGTTGTGGTAGAGATGGGGTTTCACCATGTTGGCCAGGCTGGTCTTGAACTCCTGACCTCAGGTGATCCACCCGCCTCGGCCTCCCAAGGTGCTGGGATTACAGTCGGGAGCCATTGCGCCTGGCCGGATTGCTCTTATCTTTCTAAGTGAAGTGTGATTCAAAACATTTTCCATCATCTGAGAAATGAAATCGTTGTTTTGGAAAAAAAAAACAATCTCACCGGGCAACTAGAGTAGGGTTGCTAGATGGCATGAACTGTGCTTCTCAGATTTGAATGTGCAAACCAACCACCTGGGCGTTGGTTGGTTTGTTTGAGACAGAGTCTCACCCTGTCACCCAGACTGGAGTGCAGTGTTACAGTCACAGCTCTCACTGTGGCCTCTACTCCCCGGGCTCAGGTGATTCTCCCACCTCAGCCTCCTGAGTAGCTAGGACCACAAGTGTGCACCACCAGGCCTGGCAAATTTTTTTGTGGAGGAGGGATTTTGCTGTGCTGCCCAGGCCGGTCTCGAACTCCTGGCCTCTAAGCAATCTGCCCACCTCAGCCTCCCAAAATGCTGGGATTATAGGTGTGAGCCACTACATCCGGTCAGGATTTGTTAAAATGCAGATTCTGCATTCCTAACAAGCTTCTAGGCGACAGGAATGCTGATGGTTCCTCCCTGCCTCCTGCTCTGAGGATCAAGATTCCATAGGCCTTCTTCAACAGGAAGTTTAGGAAGAGACACAGTTTCCTAAAACGTGTTCAGGATATGCCTCATTCCTTGCCGATTGAACTTACATTTGGGGCAGAGTAAGCAAGAGTTGAGTGCCTGTTTGAGATTTGTGGCTCTCCATTAAAATGGGTCTTGTCAATGTTGGAATGATCTGGGGAACATAAAAACCCAGAAACCAAACCAAAACAAAATACAGGGCCTGGGTATTTTGATTTTGATGGAGGTTGTGAATTAATTGGTATAGGGTGTGTCCTGGGTACCCTACTCTTCAAAATCTCCTTTGGTAATTCAGCTCTTCATCCAGGCTTGAGAAGTCCGGATTTAAAATACCAGGTCAGGGGATGACCATTGGTGTAGGTAGCCAAGGTAGTGTGGAGGCAGGGCTGCCCCTAGAACGTGTGGGCCCTTGTCTGTATAAGCGATGTGGGTCACTCAGAATCGGCATGCGGAGGCCTAGAGTGCTGCTCAATCTTGCATAGTCCCACCAAAGAAATACCACGTCAGTTAGCCGACTAAGAGATTAGACTACTATGCTGGGAACTCCGATTTTCATGGCTGGGACGGTAGGAATTACTTCTCCTTGAAAATTCCAGACTCTTTGTACAAATTACCCTTAATTTAAGCTGAATTGGTATAGCATAATTCAGGGGTCACCTTGTGCTCCCCTCTAAATTAGAAGGCTGAATTTCAGTGGTTAACAATGGGGAAGATTCTTTTTTTTTTTTTTTTAACAGGCACTCTTTCTTCTCTTCCTTCTAGATTCATCAGATTCTTTCAGTCAGTTTTCAAAACTCAGCTTAGATCTGGTTTGTTTTGTTCCTTGAAAAAAAATTTATTAATATAATACCACAATCTTGGAGCTAAACAGTGACCCTATAGGCACACCATTCAGAGCTCCTTGGGATGTCTGGTTTACCTTATGCACGGGCTCTATATGGGGAGGGAGTTGCTTAGATGGTTCTGCCAGTCTCTGCTGGTCCCAGGCCCCTTAGAAAATTTCACAGAAGGCAGAGGGCAGGGCCCCATGTACCAGGTAGCCTGGCCAGGAACAAAGGCAGAAGCACAAAGAGCATGAAAAACTGAGAAGCCAAATTAGATGGGTCCTGGCATCCATTTGCCAAAACCCGTGGTGGGAACAGTGATAGAAGTCAGGGGCTAATGCTTCCTTTAACCGATGAGAGGGAGTGCCTGGAAGAGTCAGCCATGACTATAACAAGGATTGTGGTCAAGTCTGATGGACCCTGGATTTTAAGTGGTAGCAGCCCAAGTTAAACCAGCTGAGTGACAGTAACAATGTGTGGGGTGCAGGGATTTGTTGGCCCTCAGGAATGAATGACCACAGGCATGTGGCTGTAGGTACAGCCCGTTCTAGAGATGTGTTAGGTGGCCTCTAAGATGGCTTTCTGTGCTCCCTGCCTCCTGGTCACTCTTGTGTAATCCCTTCCCCTTGAGTGTGGGTGGGACGCAGTGACTTGCTTCTAACAATAGACACGATGGAATGTCATTCAGAGCAGGTAACGAAATGGCTTCCGCCATGCTTGTTTTCTCTTGCCTGCTTGCTGGTTGGCTCTGGGGTGAGCTGTCCTAGGGAGAGACTCATGTGGCAAGGAACTAACAAATGCCTCAACAGCCTCAACATGAATGAATTTGGGAGCAGTTTCTCCTCCGATTGAGACTTTCGGTGACTACAGCCCTGGCTGACATCTTGACTGTAGCCTTGGAGGAGACCCTGGGTAAGGCTCAGGGTCTGGGAAAACCATGCCTGAATACCTGCTTCCCAGAAACTGAATCCGTAAATGACCATATTTGTTTTTGTTTTTGTTTTTTTGAGATGGGGTCTTGCTATGTTGCTCAGACTGGTCTGGACCTCCTGGGCTGTAGAGATCCTCCTGCCTCAGCCTTCCAAGTAGCTGGGATTACAGGCATGAGCCACTGCACGCGGCCTAAAGACTGTTGTTTGAAGTCACTCATTTTTGGGCAAATTTTTTACACCCAACAAATAACTAATACAAAAAGCAAAGGCAGTGTCATCAGAAATCTCCATCTCTAGGCTTTGCATCCCTCTGTTTTAGCTTTGTTTTGTAGCTTAGCAATCTTCTCAGAAAACCTTTTTATCCCGCTTTGGAATTAGAAACTTTCTGATTCTAAAAACTTTCTGATTCTAAAGACTTTAGAATCTTTCTGATTCTAAAAACTTTCTGATTCTAAAGACTTTAGAATCTTTCTGATTCTAAAAACTTTCTGATTCTAAAGACTTTAGAATCTTTCTGATTCTAAAAACTTCGTAATTCCGAAGAGGGGAACAAAACCAGGAAAATCACTGAACAACTTTCAGATGGAGCCTGGATCGGGGTTGGGAGGTGGATCAGCCCCGTTCTCACCACCTGGGCTGAGAAGGGAGCGAGGGTGGTGCCCAAAGGAAATCCAAGTCAGCTGATACCTGAGGGAGGAGAACGAATGTCTGCACGCAGTGGTAACTGGTAAGATTTGGTAGTGATGGAATCCTTGCTCTCACCTGGATGGGATTTGAGAGCTCTGGTCTAGCTCTCAGGCAGAGATGGAAGCAGGATGGTTAGTGTTAGAGAAGCTGCAGAGACCTGAAGGAATGAGGGCAGAAAGGAGGCCTCTGGAGAGTGGCATTCTGTGTTGAACTTTGTGTGAGTCCATGTGTTTGAATCCACACGAAGGGAGAAAGATGGTAAGGAAATCAAGATGAACAGATACAAATCATTTCTTTGAGTGTCCAGCAACATGTTTTTGATCATCTGTGCTAACTAGGAGATAAGGTTGAGCTAGAAATGTATTGAAATCAACCACAAAAAGTCAAGGATGTAAAGAACTGTGTGTAAATTGTTCATTCCAATTATATTTTAAACCCAAATAATTCCACTGGGTCTTCCTTCTTTTAACCCAAAGTTTTCATTTCCTCCTTCTGAGCCTGAAGACTCCTAACAAGGAGGATAATAGATGGATCTCAACCTCCTCTTTTCTTGTCTCTTTCCATTCCTGATCTTCTATGTAGGTGCTAAGGAACTGGACTAAGAAGCTAAGAATATTCCTTGAACCCATTAGGAAAGAAGAGTGTTCTGGCCCTCCACTGTCCGGTTAGATGCTTTTAGAGATTGACACAGTCTTAAGTCTTAAGTGAATTGGGAAGAAAGATAACTGATTGTACTCTTAGGTTTTGAATATATTAGGTTGGAGAGAGGGTATAGCTTTGGGGAGAAGCCCAGGGCAGAGGGCACCTAAGGACTGGGACACTTAGGTGCTGCACCCAGGGTGACGAATCTTGCAAAAGTCACAGAGATTCAACTTCCCTTTCAAAACAAAGAGTTATATATGTACACACATTTGCAGTGTTATATCTGGCTATGCCTTGCCCGAGATGGGTCTCTTTCCTATTGTGTTGAATGTCTCCCCTCCCCCCGCCTCCAGAGAAAAGTGCATTGGAGGAGAAATGAAGTAATCGAATTCATTCTTCACTTTCAGCACCCCCAGTGCAGGGTGCCCTGCCAGAACCACTCCAGGGTGGTAGAAAGATGCTGCTTTCGGATCACTTAACAGCGTAACGGTGTTTAAACTTTTCACTGGCCAGAAAGGTTTGCAAAGTCCCTGCCTGCTCTGGCTATATGCCCTGCTGCAGGCAGATCTGCCTGTTTTGGCGTCTGTGGTAGAAGCCTCACAGGGCTATGGGGAACCTGTTTTGGGGAGAGCTCCCTGGGAATGCACCCCGAGCTTAGCAGTGGGCTGGTGGAACAGGCGCTGTTTGGTAAACAGGGGTGGGCAGAGGGAGGGTTTGGATGGGTGTGTCTCCACCTCCCTATGCATTTTCTGATGACTCACAGGCTTATTACTGGAAGGAGCCTCTGAGATAGATCATTAAATCCAGCAGGCTTGTTTCACAAGCATAAGGAGACAGGGCTTAGAGAAAGTCCTGCTACTAGCTAATGGAGAGGTGACATTCGGTACCCATCTCTCGCCTCCATGCCCGTGGCCACAACTCTGCCCCTCATCTAACCTGTTTTATCTGTATTCTTTTTTTTTTTTGAGATGGAGTCTCACTCTGTCGTATTCTTTTTTTTTTTTTTTGAGATGGAGTCTCACTCTGTCGTCCAGGCTGGAGTGCAGTGGTGCAATCTCGGCTCACTGCAAGCTCCGCCTCCCGGGTTCACGGTATTCTCCTGCCTCAGCCTCCCGAGTAGCTGGGACTACAGGCGCCCGCCACCACGCCCGGCTAATTTTTTGTATTTTTAGTAGAGATGGGGTTTCACCATGTTAGCCAAGATGGTCTCAATCTCCTGACCTCGTGATCCACCTGCCTCGGCCTCCCAAAGTGCTGGGGTCACGCCTGGCCACCTGTTCTATCTGTATTCTGAAGGAGAGTGCCTGGCTAGGGATGTGCCCACTTCCCATGGCTCTCAGCCAATCCTTGTAGCTCCTGTCATACCTATTGTGGCATATAATCCCACTTTACACGTTTCCTCTGCCATCTCGGCCACTGGGACAAGAAGGCCTGACCCAGTGCTTGGAGCCTGGACCACCTCATCATCTCATCACCCTGCATCCTCGTTAGGTTCATTCTTTGTGGTGGATGGAGAGATCTGGGCAAAAGCAGCCACTACAGGACAACATGGAAGACAGCAGTGGGCAGCCCTGCCAGCACCGGGCGAGTGGAGAGTTGTGGCTGGAGGTGTCTTTTGGCATCAGCTGAGGAAGCCACCTCCTGCTCTTCTGGCCTGGCTAGTCCTAGAGGGAGGTCCCCACAGCCTTGCAACCTGCAGTCCCTGCTCACTCTTTATTCCATGTGCTCTGGCTGCCCAAGAGTCCCCTGAGGAGAAGAAAAGAATGGGGGCATGGAGAGGCACAGAAGTTTGGGGGCACCCCAGGGTCACTTGGGCACAAGGAGGCAGGTCCCAACGTACAC
>NW_012113697.1:5813649-5814837 GCF_000951035.1 Colobus angolensis palliatus
GCCAGGCTGGTCTCGAACTCCTGACTTAGGTGATCCGCCCGCCTTGGCCTCCCAAAGTGCTGGGATTACAGTGGTGAGCCACTGTGCCTGGCCCCCAGTGTACATTTTTTTACCACCCACTCCCCGACCCACAGCAAGGGCAGAGGTTGCCTAGTGTGTACCTGCTGTACCTACCTGCAGATTCCCATAGAAGCGCAGAGCCCAGGTGGGTTATTTACGGCTCTGAAGTCATGAGTTTGTAAAAATGTGAAAAACTCAGCAGCCTGGCAGGGAGCTCATGGAGGCCAGGGCTTTGTACATGTGCCCTGCAAGAGCTGCTGCATCTGCTTCACCTGATTTGTGTGGCCAGTGTGTCCTGCATGCCCTGCTTTTTTGGAGGTGAACTATGTGCCCAGGGTCCTCTCATCACCCTGGGAATGTGGCTGTGTGTAAGATCTACACCTGGCAGAGCCCCGAGAGACTGAGTAACCCCATCCGGGGAGTCTGTCTTCTGCTCTGCCGCCATCTTCCCATTCAGCCGAGCAAGTATTTTTTGAGTCACCACCTGGGTTCATGCAGAGATGGTTTGAGTGGGCCCTGACCACTGCCCTAGGAGCTTGCAGTCTTGTTGGAAGAGCCGAGTTCAAGCAGGGAACTGTAGTAAATGTATTCAGAATGTTCTGGGGGCTCACAGAAGGCAGAGGAAGGTGAGGAGGCCTCAGAGGAGTAGGATTCCCAGAGACTAGAGAGGGAAGGCAGCCCAGCGCCGGAGACTGGCGTGGCCAGAGGCACAGAGGCATCAGAGGAGGGCTTGGGAATTAAATAAGGCAGCTGGCTTGAACAGTTTTTTGGGGTATTTGTTGTGATTTTGATTTAGAAAATGTCTGGCATAGCTGAGAGGTGAGGGGATGGTGAGATGAGGAGGGAAGGAAGGAAATTGCAGCCTCGGATGGGACTCTTTCTGTTGCAGAGGTTAGAAAACCAGCCCAGTATGGCTTAAGCCAAGAAGGGTGTGTTTTGGATGCCACTCTTGGATCCATATGTTCTGTGGCTACAGGATCCAAAGATGTCAGGATGTATGCTTTCCCACTTGAGCTGCACGTTGAAAACTGGCAACCCCAGGCCGGGCGCGGTGGCTCAAGCCTGTAATCCCAGCACTTTGGGAGGCCGAGACGGGCGGATCACGAGGTCAGGAGATCGAGACCATCC
>NW_012113697.1:5820396-5822094 GCF_000951035.1 Colobus angolensis palliatus
AAAAAACTGGCAACTCCAGACTGGCATCCTCCCTGCTTTGGCAAAAGCCAGCTCCTTTTCCGTAAGATGAAGCCCCGTGGAATGGAGTGGCTTTTCAGAACCACGTGCTGCTTCTGAATTGACTGGGTGATGGCCTTAGGCCTGGATCTGTTGGGTGGGTAGTGCTGTCCCTACCTGAGAATGGAGAGGTGTGGCTCCCCACAGGAAAACGGAGTGCCATCCTTGGAAGAAGGCGACTGTGGGGTATGCAGGCCAAAGTGACAGGTTACCCACTGGTTCACCACAATGTCGAAGATCCCTGAAGGACTTGTGCTTGGATTTTGTGTGTAGGGTCCATCAGAAGTGATTTTGAATAAGGGGACCCTCCCCTGGCAAACAGAAGAGGGGAGACGTTTGGAGGCACAGAAAAAACTTGGAGAGATCTTGGCAGTTGAGTAGAGAAGATTTGGGAGGTGGTTGACTGTAGGGAATCTGATGGAAAAATCTGATTTTGGTTGGGCTTCTACGGACTGTAGCATAGGAAATACATATATGTGGCAGAGACTGGTTGGGGCAAACAGAATTTGGCTTTGCACATCCTGAATTTGGGGTGTCAGTGGCCTGTGATTCTCAGACTGAGTGTGGTTTATCAGACAAGTTGGGGCCTTGGCGCAGACTTGGGAGTGATCTACAGAGACGCTGCTGAGGGAGCAGATGAACCTGGCAGGAGAATGCGGTGGGGGAGAAAGCAGGACTGCGGATGGAGCCCCGAGGAACATACCCGCAATGGGCAGAGCCAGGTTGAGGATTGAGGAGGATCAGGAAGGTGGGGGATCAATGGACTTCAGAGAACACATCATTCTGCAAAGGAAGGGAAAGGACTGGGTTAAGGGGGTTTGTGCTGTGTGTAGGGGGATGGAGCACACAGGCAGAGGTGTTAAGATCTGAGTTTTTTTTTTTTTGAGATGGAGTTTCGCTCTGTCACCAGGCTGGAGTGCAGTGGTGCGATCTCAGCTCACTGCAACATCCGACTCCCTGGTTCAAGTGATTCTCCTGCCTCAGCCTCCTGAGTAGCTGGGATTACAGGCATGCACCACCACGCCCAGCTAGTCTTTGTATTGTTAGAAGAGACGGGGTTTCACCATGTTGGCCAGGATGATCTTGAACTCCTGACCTTATGATCCACCCGCCTCAGCCTCCCAAAGTGCTGGGATTACAGGCGTGAGCCACTGCAGCCAAGATCTGAGAAACTTATCCATTTTACTGGGCGGGGCCAAGATCTGAGAATCTTACACATTTGTCAGAGTCATCAAACTGGACCTTCAAAGGATGATTTTTATTGTCTATAAATTCTACTGCCGCAGGCCAGCCGTGGTGACTCATGCCTGTAATCTCAGCACTTTGTCAGGATTGCTGGAGCCCAGGAGTTCGAGGGCCCAGTGATTTCTGGAGAATTTGGGATAGCAGTTCCTTCTGAGAAAAAGAACGGTCAGATCAGGAAGGGACACTCAGGAGGTTTCATGGAGTTTACTTTATAATTATTCATTATGCTACACATTTATGTTTTATGCAATTTTTGAATGTATATTATGCTGTCTAATCAAAGTTTAGACAATAGATTTTGAGGAGTACCAATATACCTTCCTCTGTGCCAGGTGTAATTTACACTTTTTTTTTTTTTATTTTTTTATTTTTTTATTTTATTTTTTTATTATACTT
>NW_012113697.1:5825279-5839590 GCF_000951035.1 Colobus angolensis palliatus
GCCCCCCAATTTACACTTTTTGGCACATTCAGCGTCCATAAGAGCCCTATAAGGAGGGTCCTATTATCATTGTCAGTGCGTGAGGAAACGTAGGCACAGGAAGTTGTACAGCTGGGACTTGAACCTAGGCCATCTGGTTCCAGAGCCCTTGCTGTTAAGGGCCGCGTGGAAAGATTGCATGTGGCGATCTGGAGGCCATCCAGTTGAGGGGTGAGGGGTGGAAATCATATTGCAGATGACAGAAATGGAAATGAAGGGAGAGTAAGGCAGTGAGAAGGTTGTTAAAAGACATGATGATAAACTATATCTTCTTGCTCTGCCTGAATGGTGCTTACAAAGACTTACTGTTTCATTAAATTCTGTTAATCCCCATGTGAGGCAGGTTTTTAGCATCACTGTTTTAAAGATCCAGAGAGTGGCCGGGCGCGGTGGCTCACACCTGTAATCCCAGCACTTTGGGAGGCCGAGGCAGGCGGATCATGAGGTCAGGAGATCGAGACTATCCTGGCTAACATGGTGAAACCCTGTCTTTACTAAAAATACAAAAAATTAGTCAGGCATGGTGGCGTGTGCCTGTGGTCTCAGCTACTTGGGAGTCTGAGGCAGGAGAATACATTGAACCCAGGAGGCGGAGGTTGCAGTGAGCTGAGATTGCTCCACTGCACTCCAGCCTGCACTACAGAGCAAGATTCTGTCTCAAAAAAAAAAAAATATATATATATATGTGTATGTGTGTGTGTATGTATGTATATATGTGTATGTGCATATATGTATGTATGTGTATATGTGTGTATATGTATGTATATATGTATATATGTGTATATAGGTATGTGTATATGTGTGTGTATATATGTGTGCATATATGTATGTGTATATATATGTGTATATATGCATGTGTGTATATATGTGTGTATATGTGTGTATGTATGTATCCATGTGTATATATGTATGTGTATATATGCATGTGTGTATATATGTGTGTATATGTGTATGTATGTATGCATGTGTATATATGTATGTATATATATGCATGTGTGTGTATATGTGTGTGTGTATATATGTGTGTGTGCATGTATGTATATATACACACAGAGAGCTCCCATGGCTCGCCTAAGGGCAGAGGTAGGCAGTGGAAGGGACCTGGGGCTCTGGCTTTATGACCTATATTCTTTCAACTTTTAATGTTGATCCTGTAATTGGGAGGCCCCTGGAAGCTGGCAGCTGAGCTCATATCCTTCGCTACCAGGTGTGTCCTCTCTGCTAAGTAAGTGGGTACCACACAGGGCACAGCTGCTCAGCTGCCTGCCAGGGCTTGCTGAGTGCCTGGAGCCTGCAAGCTGCTGATCTTGGAGTCTTGGCCTTAGGTTAGCAATTTGCAATCTGTAGCCCATGGACCATTGGTCATATTCCTTAGGTTCATGACAGCTGTCATAGGTCTGTGCTGAGGAAGCGGATAACCGGCAAAGAGTTGTCCTCTATTTGCAAGCTGATTTGATGTGCCCATCACTTAGTCCGTGGGTTAAGGAAGTTGCCACATCTTTGCTCCTTATGCCAGAAAGGGACCTTGATGGCCGTCTCCTGAGAGGGTGCTGAGCCGTGTCTGATTTATTGGGAGTGGCTAACCAGCAAAGGATTTAAAATGAGAGGTTTCAATAACACAATGAAATATGTAGTAGTGTTCAGTGAAAAAAATGGGATCAGTTGAACTTAGAGTCTAATGTCAACTGTATTAAGAGTAAATTTCATGAAATACTCATAGCGGGATTGTAGGTATTTGATTTTTTCCCCTCATAACAACTGTTCGTAGGATTGCAGGTGGTGGGAGGGAAGCTTTTGGTTCCTCTTTCCAAGGAAGCTCCTGATTTTGATTCTTGTTTTAAGCCCTCAGCAAGCTTTGCAGCCTTTTTCTTTTTTCTTTTTTTTAATTGAGACAAAATTTCATGACACAAAGGTGGATGGCTGGATCCCAGGAGTTTGAGACCAGCCTGGGCAACATAGTGAAACCCTCGCTCTAAAAAAAAATTCCAAAAATTTGCCAGGTGTGGTGGCATGTGCCTGCAGTCCCTGCTACTTGGGAGGCTGAAGTGGGAGGATCGCTTGAGCCCAGGAGGTTGAGGCTGCAGTGAGCTGAGATGGCATCACTGCACTCCAGCCTGGATGACAAAGCTAGACTCTGTCTCAAAAACAAAACCCCGGCCAGGCGTGGTGGCTCACACCTGTAATCCCAGCACTTTGGGAGGCTGAGGTGGGTGGATCATGAGGTCAAGAGATCGAGACTATCCTGGCCAACGTCTTGAAACCCCATCTCTTGTATTTTGTAAAAATACAAAAATTAGCCGGGAGTTGTGGTGGGCTGTAGTCCCAGCTACTTGGGAGACTGAGGCAGGAGAATCGCTTGAACCCGGGAGGCGGAGGTTGCAGTGAGCCGAGATCGCACCACTGCGCTCCAGCCTGGGGACAGAGCGAGACTCTGTCTCAAAGAAACAAAAAACAAAACCAAAAAAAAGTCACCACTCTAAAGCAAACAGTTCACTGACACGTAGTACATTCACAGTGTTGTACAACTGTTACTTCTCTCTCATTCCAAACATTTTCATCACCTCCAAAGGGGACCTCATAGTCATTAAGCAGTCAGTCCGCAGTCAGTCCCCAGCCACTCAGCCCCTGACAGCCACTCATCTGCTTTCTGTCTCTGTGGATTTTCCTGTTGTGCTAGATTTTTAATTTGTCTTTTTGGAAGGATCACTCTGGCTGCTGGGTAGAGGATGAATGGGAGATAAAACATGGCCACAATAAAAGCAGGGAGAGCATTGAGGGGAACAAGAGCGCTGGCCTGTGTGTGGCCCTTGGTAGGGGTGGAGGAGAGAGGTGGAGGAAAGCGTTTGGAATTACGATGTATTCCATCATTGCCTCTGAGAGTCCTGTGGGGAGGAAGTGTGCTTGGCTTGGTTTGATCCGCATTTGACAGTGGAACCCCACTTTTCAAGTGGTTCTCCAGCGTGTCGAAGTGTTCAGAACACACACTGATGTGGTGGAAGGAGTGCTGGATTGGATTCGGAGTAATCATGTTCTGAGGTTGCCATCCCATCGTTTTGAGACCTGGGTCCAGGCACTCCCTATCTGGGCACTCTGTGTCCTTATCCAAAAACTGGAGGATGTTCACTGGCTTCAGTGACTTCATGCCCTGGCATGAAATTGCTGTCATTTGTGAAATGCATTGGCATTGAGGGAAAGCAGTGTTTTTTTTTTCTGCAACACCATAACCTGAATTTTTCCCTCTCTACCAGGCTCTGAAAGGCAAGAGTGAGCTGCGGAGAGGGCTAGCATGGTGGAGTTTGAAAGTGGATTCGATTTCAGGATTTTAAAGAGTCTCTTAGATTTGCAGTTCCCCATTCTAATGGTAGTATGCTTGTGTGTCTGTCGGCTGTGAGGTGTGTTGCAGAGATCTGTTCTTACTAATTCCGAAGTTTGTGAGAGATCTCCTTCTGTGTATAAATCAGGACATACTCAAGGGTATTCCTGTAACACACACTGTCATTGACATTGCATCCTGGTGTGTGTTCTTTCTTCATTTTCCATGCTATAAACTGAAAAGTCTTAGTTTTTATTTTAAGCGAAAGGAATAAAATGCCCATCGTTAAAACCAAAGTCAAATTGTACTGAAGGACTTAGAATGCAAAACAGCACACTCATACCTCACACCTCACTCCTCCCCTTTTCAGCCATGCTTTTTTTTTTTTTTTTTTTTTGAGACGGAGTGTCTCTCTATTGCCCAGGCTGTAGTACAGTGGCGCGATCTCGGCTCACTGCAACCTCGGCCTCCCGGGTTCAAGCAGTTCTCCTCCCTCAGCCTCCCGAGTAGCTGGATTACAGGCACCTGCCACGACGCCTGGCTAATTTTTCGTATTTTTAGTAGAGACGGGGTTTTACCACATTGGCCAGGCTGGTCTTGAACTCCTGGCCTCAAGTGACCCACCAGCCTCAGCCTTCCAAAGTGCTGGGATTGGAGGTGTGAGCCACCGCGCCTGGCCTCCAGCCACACTTCTAAGGGTTTGCTTTTAGTTCTCCTGGTGGTTGCCTCCAGAATTTTAAATAAAACAATTGTATGTTGTTTCTCGATTTGTTAACTTTGAAACTGCCAGGGGCCGGGCGCGGTGGCTCAAGCCTGTAATCCCAGCACTTTGGGAGGCCGAGACGGGCGGATCACGAGGTCAGGAGATCGAGACCATCCTGGCTAACATGGTGCAACCTCGTCTCTACTAAAAAATACAAAAAACTAGCCGGGCGAGGTGGCGGGCGCCTGTAGTCCCAGCTACTTGGGAGGCTGAGGCAGGAGAATGGTGTAAACTCGGGAGGCGGAACTTGCAGTGAGCTGAGATCCGGCCACTGCACTCCAGCCCGGGTGACAGAGCAAGACTCCGTCTCAAAAAAAAAAAAAAAAAAAAAAAAACTGCCAGGTTCCTGTTATAACAGACAAGGAATGACTTCTTTATACTAAGCCCTGCCTCTCCTCCTTACCTTTCTCCCCCAATGTGATGGTTTTGTTATTTTTACTCCTTCTCTGAGCAGGGCCTTCACTGACAACTAGATTGTAGGAACTGCAGCCAGAACCTGATACCCATGGAGCGCTTCTGAAGGACTTAGTTCAAACTGGGGGTTAACAGAAACAGCGCTGTGAAACTCATGGTCTTTAAATACTTTTTTTTCTTTCTTTTTTCTTAAAGTGTGTTCTTTCTCTCTGAACCCGTAGGAGGAATTTCTTTTGGTGTTAGCACAGGAATGGCTGTGCTTTCCTGGAGCAGGTGGTTTATTTTATCTTGAGGACGCTGCAGACCGTGTAGCCAAGCACACTTCTCCTTTGGTGCTGGCTGCAAAGCTCCATGCTAGATTTGCAGGCTTGCATCTTGTGCTGGAGGATTGGATTGAAGAGGTCTCCAGTTCACCCCAACCTTGTCTTTTTTTTTTCTATTGTTATTTTATCTTCATTTAGTTTTGCACTCTGGGTGGCTGGATTGGGGAAGACAGTGCATGGGAACTTATACTAATTCTTTTTTTCTTTTCTTTCTCTCTCTCTTTCTCTCTTTCTTTCTCTCTTTCTGTTTGACAGAGTGTGCTCTGTGGTACAGGCTGAAGTGCAGTGACATGATCTCTGCTCACTGCAGCCTCCGCCTCCCAGGTTCAAGCGATTCTCCTGCCTCAGCCTCCTGAGTAGCTGGGGTTGCAGGCACCCGCCACCATTCCTGGCTCATTTTTTTGTATTTTTAGTAGAGACAGGGTTTTGCCATATTGGTCAGGCTGGTCTCAAACTCCTGACCTCGGGTCATCTGCCTGCCTCAGCCTGTCAAAGTGCTGGGATTGCAGGCGCGAGCCACCATGCCTGGCCGACTAATTGTCTTTTCAAATCCTGCTTGTCTCAGAGAAGCTGTGGTTCAGCTTGAGCCCTCCCTCTCCTCCTAGCCTTTCCTTGCTCTGAAATGGGCCCTGTGAACTTGACATCCCTTCCCTGGGTTTTTTGTCTACATTGCATTTTCCCTCCCTCCCAGCATGGGAAGCAGCCTCTCCAGGAATAGAGATAGCATGGCCACTCGCCCTGTATAATTGGGATGATTGATTTCCCTGTTAAAGACACCAGGCCGTGTGAGGATTTACCTTGAATCCATTTAGATGTCACGGCTGAGCCTTGTAAAAAGATGCTCGGTGATTAGTGCTGCGTGGAACTGCCCCTCCTGCCCGAGCTGCGCAGATTTAACAAGAGTCAGAGTGGCCAAGGAACTTCCTGTTGGGATGTTCGGGTCCGCTTTTCCTGAACCCTTCATTGCCTCAGCCTGGAGGCTCAGAGTATTGGAGTGTTAGAGCCAAGAATGATGGTTGTCGGCAGCCAGCTGCCTGGGGTCTTGTACCTGCCCCTCCATCCCTCCTAAGGTCATCCATGGCCTGTCCCATTGGTACCCCAACAGAGCCACAGTTGTGCTCACTCCTTATCTGTATCTATCTATCTGTCTGTCTATATAAACACACACATATATATACACATATATACACACATATTTATATATTACATATTATCTACATTATATATATGTTATATATTTATATATCATATATTTATATGTGTATATTTATATGTACATATAAAAATATATTTATACATATATTTATATATTTATACATATATTATACATATATTCATTTATATTTATATGCATATATATTTATACATATATTCATATGTATATATGCATATGTATATTTATACATATATTTATACGTATATATGTATATATATTTATACGTATATGTATATATATTTATACGTATATACGTATACGTATATGTATACGTATATATATGTGTATATATGTATATATATTTATACATATATTTATATGTATAGTCATATATGTATATATATTTTTTGAGATAGAGTCTCACTCTGTTGCCCAGGCTGGAGTGCAGCGGCGTGATCTCAGCTCACTGCAACCTCCGCCTCCCGGGTTCAACCGACTCTCCTGCCTCAGCCTCCCGAGTAGCTGGGATCACAGGCATGCACCGCCATGCCAGGCCAATTTTTGTATCTTTAGTAAAGACGGGGTTTTGCCACGTTGGCCAGGCTACATCCATATATGTTTCAAAGCAGCCCAAGCCCTTCTTCTGTTCTGTTTACTGAAATTGTGCAGCATCCTAGTGCATATGAGGTGAAGTGGGTCTTGCCTGGTTGGAGCGAGGATGGGGGCACCAAAGGCTCCCCTGCTGACTCCTCTGCTCTTGGGGTCTCCCTCCCCTCCTTCCAAATATGCCACTTAATAGACGGAGTTTCCTTGTTTTCGCTTACTTTCTTTATAGAGGATTCTGAGAGACCTGTGGATTTTTAGAAGGGAGAAGGGCCTTGGAATCCAGCACTGCTTCCTTTTCTCTATGATAAAGAGGTCAGAAATGTTCAGTCTTCCCCCAGGACCCCATTGCGGTCGTCTTTTCAGAGTTCCGTGATAACAGACCTGGCTGTGTTCGGGGGGACGCTGATGCTCACTGCTTCAGTCCCCTGTGATGAGGAAGACTTGCCAACTGTTTGAGGAAACCGTCCAGAAAGGCTCTTCCTCCCTCCTTCCTTCCTTTCTTCATTCATCAGTGAACTCAGTGAACCTTTATTGACTGTCTGTAGCATGCAACCATGGCTGCTGGGTTCTGTGGGCTAGGTTGAGCGAACTCCAGGAAACTTGGCCCTTTCTGTCCCAGGAGCTTACAAGCTCATCGTCCACCTGGGACACACGTGCCCTACTCCCACCTAAGGAAAACCTTTGATGATGAGAGCTCCTGAGTTGGTGTTGAACATGCGTCTGCCTCAGAAAACATGCTGGGCCAGTTCTTCTCCATCAGTGATCCCATCTTTAGGGGGAGGGCCACCTGCTTAGCAGAAGTCAGGGTGGCTGAACCCATGTGCTGTTGTGAGTTTGCGTGTGGAGCTCTCCCGGCGAGCCCGGGCTGAATTCACCCTGAGATCTCAGTCTCCTGGTCTGGCAGATTGTTCCACTGGGGTGTTCCCCATGCACACCAGAGCTTTACCACCTTCCAAGGAATTAAGTGGGAACCATGGGTTTTCACAGACCCCGATCAGTCTCTGCTGGTGCCCAGTAGAGGTCCTTTGTCAAGTTTGTGACATTATTTCATAACTGGGGAGCCACTCAAGACTTTCTGGGTTGGTCTGGTAGGCTCCTTGCAGCCTCTGGGCCCCCTCTTTTTGTGGGGACACTGGGGTTGCTTTGGCTTGTATGACACGGCTCTTCTGCCCTGACCTCAGCTCCCTCAAGTGTCATTATCTGTGATGCGTTCTCGTGAGCTGGCGGCTAAGTAATGTCTCTTCCAGGATTCCTCTTCCTCCTCCCTGGAAATGCTTAGGACTGGACTAAGTCACTCTGAGATTATACCTGACACACGGCAGGATCTGCCAGGATGATTTCTTCCACATGTCACCCTTCAAGATGTATTAACGAACAAGCTTTGGTCTGAAATCAGAATTCCGCACCTCCCAGCAGTTCCTGTTGATTTTAACAGCTTGTGCACCTCCAGTTTCTTCCCTTTTCATGTCATGTTTCATTCCCTTCCCTACCTTTGGCTTTCACTCAAACTCTGTCACCATTCTTTATGCCGATTGAGGAAGCCCAGAACAAACCCAGGTTCCTTATGATGCTTTGGTAACAGGGACCATGCCAAGGATCGGGAATGCTGGGTAACAATGAAGGAGACATACTCCTGGCCTTCAGAGTTGCAGGGGCACACACATAGACCCCACTTATCTCCCCAGATATAATCAGTGCTGTCATGCACACATTCCAGGCTGATTAGCGAATGACTGTGGACGGGACTCGTGCACTGCCAAAAATGTGAGTCACACAGTTCCAGGTATGGACAACAGTGAGCATGCTTTGTTGCCATGGGAACACGAACACGTATTCATCTCAGTGCCGAAAGAATTCACTTCCCCTCCTTCAGGGTAAGGACGTTTCCTACACCATTCCTCAGGCACCAAGGCTGCTCCTCACCCCCACCCTCTGCACCCCCATTCATGGCCGCGCCTGCCTGGGTGGGTGCCCCGGCTCAGTGTACGCAGTTGACCCCCCCTCGATATGTTGTAGGTGCAGCCAACATCCAGTCATGCCTCTGACACTTCATTGAAATGTCAGTGACTGATTGTTTTCTTGAGGCAAGGCAGGAGGATGAGGTGACAAGAGCTAGGCTTTTTCAAATAGACAGATTTGGCTCAAATTCTGGCTCTGTCACTCAGGAGCTCTGCAACCTTGGGAAAACATTTTTCTTGCTCAGCGTCAGTGTCTTTGTAGGTAAATTGGGATAATCCCTATGTTACCAGGCTGTTGGAAGGACTAAATTAAAGTGTGTCAGAGTGCTTGTCACATCACTCAGTAAGGGATGGTTCCTCTTTCTTTTTTTTTTCTTTAAGACAGAGTTTCACTCCGTCCCCCAGGCTGGAGTGCAGTGGCACAATCTTGTCTCACTGCAACCTCTGACTCCCAGGTTCACACCATTCTCCTGCCTCAGCCTCCCGAGTAGCTGGGACTATAGGCACCTGCCACCACGCCCGGCTCTTTTTTTTGTTTTTTTTTTTTTTTGTATTTTTAGTAGAGACTGGGTTTCACCGTGTTAGCCAGGATGGTCGCAATCTTCTGACCTCGTGATCCACCCACTTTGGCCTCTCAAAGTGCTGGGATTACAGGCGTGAGCCACTGTGCCCGGCTGGGATAGTTCCTCTTTCATTCTGTCTCCCAGCAGCCCTAGGAGATGGAGGTGGGGAAGTCAAGATACTGAGAAGTTGGCTTCATGGCTGACACTCCCAGGGACAGATGTCCACACTCCAGAACTCTGGGCTGTCAGCTTGGTCTCCCTTGGGCTGGTTAGGTGATGTGTCACTCAGGGTTCTTTGGTTATAAATATTAGAAACTGATTCTGGCTGATGTAAGCACAGTGGAGTTTATTGCAAAGATACTGAAAGGTTATAGAATAGGCAGAGACCAGGGAAACCTCCTGAAAACAGATAGAAACCAGGGTGCTCGGCAGCATGAGGCCAGGAGGTAGGAATAATAAAAACAGTCTTACAGCAAAAACAGCATGGTCAGGTCTGTGGGTCAGGATGGATAACCTCCATGCATCCCTTGATTGTTCCTCTTACCCATGATTTAAAGTATCAGCACAAAGTGTCCTGAGCTGGCCATCGGTCACACACCTGCACCCTGTGAAGGAGCCCCCAGGGACCCCTTGGCGTTTGTTGTGGAGAGCCGGCACCTGGATTAATAGCCCTACAGAGAAAGTGCCCAGTAGGGGAGAGAGAATCCCCTTAAAAAAGAGCAGGCTGCTCTTAAGAGATAGGGAAAGGGGCCGGGCGCGGTGGCTCATGCCTGTCATTCCAGCACTTTGGGAGGCCGAGGCAGGTGGATCACCTGAGATCAGGAGTTCAAAACCAGTCTGGCCAACATGGTGAAACCCCGTCTCTACTAAAAATACAAATAGTAGCCAGGCGTGGTGGCGGGCGCCTGTAATCCCGGCTGCTCAGGAGGCTGAGGCAGGAGAATCACTTGAACCTGGGAAGCGGAAGTTGCAGTGAGCCGAGATCGTGCCATTGTACTCCAGCCTGGGGGACAAGAGCGAGACTTCATCTCAAAAAAAAAAAAAACAGATAAAGGGAAAGGATACTGGGCAGCTGAAATAACAGATGTCTGCTGCAGTGATCTTGGCCAAATCTCACTTGGGGCCTCTTTTCTGAAAAAGAGGCCAGGACCAGCTGATCTCAACGGACACCTAACTAATTTTTGTCTTTTTAGTAGAGACAGAGTTTTACCGTGTTGGACAGGCTGGGCTTGAACTCCTGACCTCAAGTGATCCACCCGCCTCAGCCTCCCAAAGTGCTGGGATTACAAGTGAGAGCTTCTAATGGGACCACTATGATTATTAAGGAGACAACTTTACCACTGGGAAGAAATGAATTAACATTATAAGCCACATTAGTTTTTTATTCTCCCTCTAAAAATTCCTGCCCCCACCAATAGAGGCCATTGATAACCCATATTTTTATCTGTTTTTATTTATTTATTTATTTTTGAGATGGAGTCTCGCTCTGTCGCCCAGGCTGGAGTGCAGTGGCATGATCTTGCCTCGTTGCAACCTCCACCACCCAGGTTTAAGCAATTCTCATGCCTCAGCCTCCCCATGAGAGCAGCAGGAGGCAGCCGATGCCTAGGTAGGTAGGGGCAGGTCCCTGGTGAAACCCCACCTCCAGGCCGAAGATAGCTTGGCTTTCGGGCTTTAAGCTACCATTTAAATCCTTGTACCAAACTGAGAACTTGTCTTCCTGTTTGGTGTGCTTTCCTCTGATTGATCCCTACCCTTCACCTATTTTACGTATACCTACCCTTTCCTAATTGGTTTTCTATACTGCCGGGCCCACTTTTGCGTGGTGTGTTTGCTTTAACCTTTTTTGCATACTCACAAACCAATCAGCATGCACTCCCCATTCTGAGTCCATAAAAGGCCCTGGACCCAGCCACATGGGGGACTTTCCTGCCTTCAGGTAGGGGAACCATCCCTGTGTCCCCTCTCTATTTAAAGCTGTTTCATCACTCAATAAAATTCTTCTCCGCCCTCCTCACACTTCAATGTTCAGTGCATCCTCATTCTTCTTGGGCGTGGGACAAGAACTTGGGAATCGGTGCAAAAGCCAGACTCTGCCTGGGAAGGCCAACTGGGCAGGACACCTCCTGTGGCAGATAGCATACCCTGGGCGAGGCCTCTGGCATTGCCAGCCAGAGGTCCCTGACTGGCAAAGGGACCGAGAAAAATCCTGCATCACCGAGTAGCTGGGATTATAGGCGTGCACCACCACACCTAACTAATTTTTGTCTTTTTAGTAGAGACAGAGTTTTACCATGTTGGACAGGCTGGTCTTGAACTCCTGACCTCAAGTGATCCACCCGCCTCAGCCTCCCAAAGTGCTGGGATTACAAGTGAGAGCCATCGCACCTGGCCTAAAGTCTGCTTAATTTTTAATAAAATATTTAAGTCTACAGAAAATTACAGAGATGTTGACAAATGTATATGCCATTCATATTTCAAATCAACTTTACTGAGCTACAATTTCTCATGAAATTTATTATATGCGTACAGGCCAATGAGTTGACAAATGTATACACCCTTGCAACCACTACTTGAATTAGCCAGTGTGTAAGACATCTTCCCAGAAAGCTCTCCTTTGCCCTTTTGCAGTCAGTTTCTCTCCTTTGTACCCACTCATCTCTCCAGGTCACTTCTGAATCTGGTTTCTATCCTCTAGGTTAGTTTTGTTTGTTCTAGAGTTTCACAGAAACGTGTCATGCAGTATGTACTCTTGAATCTGGCTTCTTTTGCACAGGATAATGTCTGACATTCATCCTCATTGTTGTACCAATGGCTCACCCCTTTTTATAGCTAACTAGAAATCCATTAGTTGAATTTACTGCAATTTGCTTATCCTTTTGTCAATTGATGGACATTTAGGTGGCTTCCGTGATTTAGCTATTACGAATAAATCTGCTGTGAACATTTGCGTATAGGTTTTTCGGACACGTTTTCACTTTTCTGGCATAAGTACGTAGGAGTGAAATTGCTGGATCATATGGTAAGCATGCATTTAACTTTATAAGAAATGGCAAAACTGTTTTCTGAAGTCACTGCTTCAATTTGCTCATCAGTCACAGCAGCGTATGAGCTTCTATTCTACCTCCTTGCCAGCATTAAAAAAAAAATATTTTAGCCATTCTAGGGAGTATGATGTAGTTTCCCATTGTGCTTTTATCTTGTATTTTCCTGAAGGTTGATGATGATAAACATTTTTCATGTGCTTATCATCATCTCTGGATTTGACAAGCATTAACATTGGCCAAATGTCAGTCAGAAATAACATAGTATTTAGCATTCGAAATCCTGTGTGTTCCTCCAATTACTTTCCCTTCTTTCCTTCTCTAACTGGAGGTAACCACTGTTCTGGGGTTGGTATGTGTTTCCCATGAGCATGTTTAAAATCTTTATTAACGTGCGTATATCCAAAATACTGTTTAGCAGTGTCTTGTTTTGAAACTTACATGAGATGTGCCATACGGTATTTATACCTTGGTAATTTACTTTTTTCGCACAATATGTTTTTGAGTTTTTTTCATGTTGGTACATGTAGAGCTAGTTCAGTTTAACTGCTGCATACTGTTCTAGCATGTGCACGGGCCACCTTTATCTCCCCTGGGAGACACTTAAGGTCATTCTAAGCAATGGTGTGATGCTTATCCTCGTGCCTGTCCCCTCGTGTACTGGCCTGGGCGTTTCTTGGGTCCACATACCTAGAAGGAGAATATCTGGGTCTGAGAATGTACATCTGGACTTTCCTAAATAGTGTCAAATTGTTTTTCTGAGAGGTTTTGCAAATGTAGACTGCCACCCACAGAGTATCAGAATTTCCATTTGCCTTGCCAACACATCAGACTTCTTATTTTTGCTATCTGAGGGTGTGAAATACCACACCTTGGATTTAACTTGCATTTGCATTTCCTTCATTGCTAGTCAGGTCGTGTATGTTTTCAAATGTTTATTTACCATTTGAATTTCCTCTCTTGTGGGTTTCCTGTGCATACTCTGCTCGTTTTTCTGTTGCTCAGTCTTTTAGTCATTGCTTTACCGTTTCATTTTCTAATGATGTATTTTGTCATGCAAAACTTTTTTGTTGCAATCTAGTCAAATTTGTTAATCGATTACTTTATGGATTTTGCTTCTTATGCCTCATTTAATAACTCTTGGCCTGGCACAGTGGCTCACACCTGTAATCCCAGCCATTTGGGAGGCCGAGGCGGGTAGATCACGAGGTCAGGAGTTCGAGACCAGCCTGACCAACATGGTGACACCCCATCTCTACTAAAAATACAAAAATTAGCCAGGCGTGGTGGTGCGTGCCTGTAATCCCAGCTACTCGGGAGGCTGAGGCAAGAGAATCGCTTGAACCCAGGAGGCGAAGGTTGCAGTGAGCTGAGATCACGCCATTGCACTCCAGCCTGGGCAACAAGAGTGAGACTCTGTCTCAAAAGAAAAACAAAACAAAAACAAACAAAAAAAACTCTTCTGGTGAGGTCATACATGGTCTTTTCTGAAAATTTTAAAGATTTTTGTTTGACATTGAAATCTTTGATCCATTTGTAATTTCCTTTTATTGTTTTTTATAAGGTAAGAGCCCAATTATACTCTTTTTCTGAGGAGCCTGTCATCCTTTTATTACTTATTTTAAAAAATCCCTCTATTCTCACCTCACTGATTTGATGACCACCTTTGCCATATGTTTTTATAGATGTGTGTTCTGTTCCTGGGGTCTTTCTTCTGTTTCATTGGTCTGTTTGTCTATCTGTTCACTATTTTAATTGTAACTTTGCAAAAAGTTTTACTATCTGATGGAACAAATCTTCATTCTTGTTCAAAATTGTCTTGGAGGTTCTTGGCCCTTGACTATTTCCTGTGAATTCTGGGATTACCTCCTTGAGTTCTATGAACAACTGTTGCATTAAAATGGCACTACGTTTTGAGATTAATTTGGGAAGAAAGATCTTCTTGGTAATACTGGGCTTCCTATCTAGAAACAAGTTGTATCTTCCCATTGATCTAGATCTTCTTTATTGTAACTCAGTGTTACTGGAAAGGGGTCCCGAACCAGACCCCAAGAAAGCGTTCTTGGATCTCATGCAAGAAATAATTTGGGGAGAGTTCATGGAGTGAAGTCAAAGCAAGTTTATTAAGAAAG
>NW_012113697.1:5840195-5840691 GCF_000951035.1 Colobus angolensis palliatus
GTGCCTGTCATCCCAGCTACTCAGGAGGCGGAGGCAGGAGAATTGCTTGAACCTACGAGGTAGAGCTTGCAGTGAGCTGAGATCGTGCCACTGCACTCCAGCCTGGGCGACGGAGCGAGACTCTGTCTCAAACAAAGAAAGTAAAGGAGTGAAAGAATGCCTACTTCGTAGGCAGAGCAGCTCTGAGGGCTGCTGGTTGCCTATTTTTATGGTTATTTCTTGATTATATGCCAAATAAGGGGTGGATTATTCATGAATTTTCCAGGAAAGGTGGCAAGGGTAGGGGGCAGTTCCTGGAACTGAGGGTTCCTCCCCTTTTTAGACCATATAGGGTAACTTCCTGACATTGCCATGGCATCTGTCCACTGTCATGGTGCTGGTGGGAGTGTCTCTTAGCATGCTAATACATTATAATTAGCGTCTAATGAGCAGTGAGGATGACCAGAGGTCAGTTTGGTTGCCATCTTGGCTTTGGTGGGTTTTGGCCAGTTTTCCC
>NW_012113697.1:5841391-5844991 GCF_000951035.1 Colobus angolensis palliatus
GTGTTAGCCAGGATGGTCTCGATCTCCTGACCTCGTGATCCACCCATCTCGGCCTCCCAAAGTGCTGGGATTACAGGCTTGAGCCACCGCGCGCAGCCGGTCTCCGTCTTTATCTTTTACCCAGCCTGTATACAAGATGGAGTCACTCTGGTTCAAACACCTCTGACATCAGTACATTACATTGTCTCCATACAAGTCTTTTACTCTTTAGTTATATTTACTTATAGCTCACTTACAGTTTTGTTGCCATTATGCGTGGTGTATTTTTTTCTTTTCCTTGAAATTTGATGTTGTCAATGAAGAGTCAAACTCTGTAGAGTATTCGAAGAGTTTTATTCTGAGCTAAATATGAGTGACTATGGCCATGTCACAGCCCTCAGGAGATCCTGAGAACATGTGGCCAAGGTGGTCAGGGCACTGCTTGGTTTTACACATTTTAGGGAAATATGAGACATCAGTCAGATATATTTAAGATGTACATTGGTTTGGTCCAGAAAGGCGGGACAGCTTGAAGCTGGGGCTTCCGGGTTATAGGTAGATCTAAAATTTTTCTAATTGGCAATTGATTGAAAGAGTTATCAACAGAAAGGTATGTTGCAATAGGAGACCAAAGTTTTATTATTTAGATGAAGCTTCCAGGTAGCAGGCTTCAGAGAGAGTAGATTGTAAATGTTTCTTATCAGACACAAGGTCTGTGTTGAAGTTAATGCTGGAGGGTTATAATGAAGCATGTGTGGCCCCCATTTCCCTTCATGATCTGAACCAGTCTTTCAGATTACATTTTAGAGTATGCTGGCCAGGGAGGACGTCCATTCAGATAGTTGGAAGGACTTAGAATTTTATTTTTGGTTTACAGTGTTTATAAGTATTTTTATCAAAGTAATAGAATTTTAAAAGGAGAGCATTCTCCTCACCACACTCCACCCCAAATGCTTCTCAGAGTCCACACACTGAGGCTCTATTTCTACTTGGGGTTTTTGTTACTTGAGAGACAGGGGTTTGTTGCGTCACCCAGCCAGGAGTCCAGTAGTATGATCATAGCTCACTGCAGCCTCTACTTTGGTCTGTTGCTCTTCAAGTCTGAAAAGTTGTCATCTTGATATTCCTTCACCATCATCTGATTACTTTCCTTTCTTATCTTCTTTCTTTGCTCAAGCGATCTTCCCATCTCAGCTTCCCAAGTTGCTGGGACTACAGGCATGGACCATCACACCTGGCTAATTAAAAAAAATTTTTTTGTAGAGATAGAGGTTTTGCTCTGTGACCCAGGCTGGTCTTGAACTCCTGGCCTCAAGCAGTCCTCCCGCCTTGGCCTCCCAAAGCACTGGGATTATAGGCATGAGCTACTGCACCTGGCCCTTTCTCTAAATGATATATTCATACTGTTGTATATCCCACTACCTACCAGTTTTACACATTGCCTATTGAACTTCTAATTGCAGAAGATTAGACCTGGCTTTTCCACCAACACTTTACTTTCTCCTTTCCTCCATACATAACCTCTTCCCTCAACTCCCGCAATAGTGATACTATGGTGATATCAGGGTCTGGTGTTTACATTATTATGCCTTTGTAAATTATAGCTGAGCTACTGATTGGCTTCTGCTTCTTTGTTGGAACAACAACAAGAAAGCAAATGAATAAAAACAAAAGTGATTGTTTTTATTTACTTGGTTTTCTCTGTCCCTTGTACCAGTTCTTCTCTCTTCACTAGCCCTTTAAAAACTTCCCCAGGCTAGGTGAGGTGACTCACACCTGTAATCCCACCACTTTCAGTGGCCGAGGCAGGTTGATCCCTCGAGCCCAGGAATTTGAGACCAGCCTGGGCAACATGGCGAAACCCCGTCTCTACTAAAAATACAAAAATTAGCTAGGCATGGTGGTGCACGCCTGCAGTTTCAGCTACTGGGGAGCCTGAGGTGGGAGGATTGTTCGAGCCTGGGAAGTCGAGACTGCAGTGAGCTGTGATCGCACCGCTGTACTCCACTAGGTGACAGAGTAAGACCCTGTCTCAAAAACAAAAAACAAAACAAAAAAAACCCCACAAAAAACAACAAACTTCCCCATGTACTGTCACCTGTCACCATATGAAATAATCTATGGGGTCTGTTTTTTCATCTCAGTAGAAGCATCTATTTGCTCTGCTCTGGTCTGTTGCTCTTCAAGTCTGATAAACAGTTGTCATTTTTATCTTCCTTCACCATCATCCTATTTCTTTCTTTCTTGTCTGCTTTTTAGTCATTTCTTAGATCTCATGTCTTCCCCCTTTCTTGGTTTTCTCCTTTGTTTTGTTGTATCACACCCTGCAGGAGCTGCCTGAAAAAGGAAATAGGTCTGATCTTAATCTGCAGTATGTAAACATTTGCCTCATTGCCCTGTTTTCAATATGGCTTGTCACCTGTCCTCTAGGTGTCCCTGAGTCCAGAAGCTCAGGACTAGTTTGCCTTGAGAGTCAACCTGTTGTTTTCTGCCATTGGGATAGGGCAGTCACTTAGTTGCTGAGAGTAGGGAGAAATCTGTAAGCTCTCCTCCAGCCTCCTTTTTAAGTCTTTACCTCATAGATACTTTGTGCTGAGAGCCTTCCTGGGCCTTTCTGAGCTTCTGCATTATAAACTGACTGATTTCTTGTCATTATCTCCCTGTGAAGACATACAGGTTTCTGTTCACTCCTCTATGCAAAGTCCTTGCCATTTATCCGTTTGTTTTCCATTGTCCAAAATTATGTTGACATGTCTCATTTGTTGTCAACTCTTACTTATTTGTTCTTTGTGGCTTTGTTAATGGAGTTTTAGGAGAGTGTGGATATAAACAGCCCATTTTCAATCAGCCATTTTAACCATAACTATTTATTACATTTTCTGATTGTTGTTGTTGACTGTAGTGTAAGGGAACTAGAAATCACCTCCAATCTCCTTGTTAGCCCTTAACGGGTGCTTTGACTGTATCTGGAAACCAAATTGACACCAAGCAGATGAACATGAGAAAAGTGTATAAATTTTATTAGTTTTATATGTACATGGGATCTTCACAAGACAATGAAGCCCGAAGAAGTGGCCAAAGCAATGTAACTTTATACTTTTTAGATAGAGTGATAAACTTGATCAGAAATAACTAGACAAAATATAGCAAAGGGCAGTCAATTTTCTGGTGGAGTCACTAGAAGATGTATTAGAGGTGAGGTAAAACAGGTGAAATATAAGAATTATTCTGTTCATGATGTTTATTCAAGTCCATTGCAGGCTCGATTCCAAGGCTCTGGTGATATGCACTATTTTCTCGCCCTGGTACTGGGAGGACAGCTTCTCCTATGGGATTCTTTATCACTTGGTGCGTGCAGGAAGAGACAGTTCAGCTCGTCCGTTCTGAAACTACAGTTTCTACAATGTTCTCAACTTGAAATCATCGGTATACCAATCTGGCATATTTTGCGATGGCATATCCTTTACCCCTTCAGTAGTTAATTACTGTAGAATATTGGTAATTTTTATCACTAGATCTTGAACTGTCTTATTAGTTCTGATAGTTTGTAGAGTTTCTTGCATTGGAGGGGTAGGCGATTATAATGTATGAGGATATCAGCAGTTTCTTCCTTTGCAAACT
>NW_012113697.1:5845741-5872785 GCF_000951035.1 Colobus angolensis palliatus
CAGGCTGGAGTGCAGGGGGACAATCATAACTCACTGAAGCCTCAACCTCCCGGCCCCAAGTGATCTGCCTCCTTCAGCCTCCTGAGTAGCTGGGACCACAGGTATGTGCCACCACGCCCATCTACTTTAATTTTTTGCAGAGGTAGGGTCTCGCTATATTGCCCAAGCTGTGTATTGAACTTCTCAGCTCAAGTGGTCCTCCTGCTTCGGCCTTCCAAAGTGCTGGGATTACAGGCTGAGCCAGCACTAATCCTTATATTTATTTCTTTTTTGTGCCTTACTGTGTTGTAATATCTTCAGTGCAGAAGAGAAACCATGATAGTGAATAGCATTATCTTATTCCTGACTTTAACAGAAAAGCTTCCAGAGTTTTCCATTAAGTATGAAGTTTATTTAAATTTTCTTTCTCTTTCTTTTTTTTTTCTTTTTTTCTTTTTTTTTCCATTTGTGAGATAGTGTCTTGCTCTGTCACCCAGGCTGGAGTATAGTGGCACAATCACCGCTCACTGCACCTGTACCTTGCGGGTTCAAGTGATTCTCCTGCCTCAGCATCCTGAGTAGCTGGGATTACAGGCGCCCGCCACCACACCTGGCTAATTTTTGTATTTTTAGTAGAGGTGGGGTGTCACCATGTTGGTCAGGCTGGTCTCGAACTCCTGACCTCGTGCTCTGCCTGCCTCGGCCCCCCAAAGTGCTGGGATTACAGACGAGAACCACCACACCCAGCCCTTAATTTTCATTAGTTATAATTTATCTGACTAAAATTCCTTCTAGTCCTGTGTGTGAGTTCTAATCACAAATGAGTGTCGAGTTTTATCAGTTGCTTTTTCTGCATCCAGATTATCCTATTTTTTTTCCTTGTAGTTTCTTTTCATGTGGTGAGTTTAATGAGTTTTCTGATGTTTCAGTATCTCTGCATTTCCAGGATTTGCTAACGTTTATTTAGAATTTTTACACCTATTCTCTAAATGAGGTTAGGAGCTTTTACTTCCTTTCTTCTCCATTGTTTTCCTTTGAACTTGATATCAGGGTGTTATAAAAAGGAGCTGAATGTTTTCTATTTCTGGAAGAGATTGGATTAAGTGTTTTTTTCTTAACGATTTGAGAAAACTTAGTAAAACCACACCGACAGGTACAGTTTTTTAAGGTAGATTTTAGATCACCGAATCAATTCGTTTGAAGGTTATAGACCTATTCGGGTTTTCTATTTCCTCTTGAGTCAATTTGGAACTTTTATTTTCCTGGAAAATTGTCAGTGGCAGGAGAGAAGAAATAACCAGGGAGTTCCAGAACTTGGGGGAAAATAGCATCTTTGTCTGATTCATGCCACCCGACACTGAGAAGGTAGGAGGGAGGAGATCGAAGTGAAACCCTTCCAGGGTTTTGTATTACTCAGAAGGAGAAAAGAGCTATTGATTAGCTTTCTGCTTAAAGTCAAGTGTACATGTTAAAAATGTCAGTGTAACCACCTAAGTAGTATAAATAGACTCTATAAATGCAAAGTGTGTGGAGGGAGGGGGAATAAATAAAATGCAGTCAATCCAGCAGAAAGTAAGATGAGAGGGAGCAAGAAAAGCAGAGAAAAGCCTGGCAAAGAGAAAGCCTGTCCTTACAATGACCTTTGGGCAGCACCCCCCCTCAGGAACTTTCTGGACGCCCACTGCTTTCTCAGCTCCTGCTTTCTCCTGTTATCGTTGCATATGTCCATCATACTGCTGCGTGGCTGCCTGCCATCTTTCTCTCTTCCAGAAAGTAAGCTCTGCCTGGGACAGGGCTGGGGTCATTCATCTGCATATTCTCAGCGCCTGACATATAATAGGTGCCCAATAAATGTTTGAGTAAACGTGAAGCACAGATAAATAAGTAAACGGGGATAAATACATCCCGAGATGTTACTCTGCCAGGCTCAACGGCTATGGGAAAACATTTTCATCTGAGATCGCCTTGGTTGATAAGTGAGTTAGAGAACTGAGGAAGTAGCTGCAGCCTTGAATTAAATTGAGAAAAAAAGTCAGGGTGAGATGCCTCGTCTGAAACTGTCTCGAAATTCCTCAAGCGCCCGTGTAGCTGTCACACGCTTGATCAGTACCCAGAAATTCCCTTGTGCGCTGGTAAAATAGCTCATAAGCTTTAAATTAGTGCTGCTCAAACATTAATGTGCGCACGATTCACCTGGGGCGCTTGTTAAACTACAGTCTGATGTAGGAGGTCTGGGGGGTGCCGCAGATGCTGCGTTTCTAACAAGCTCAGTGTTGCTGGTCTATGGACCATGTCTTATATAACAGCAAGGCCTTCAGTAGCAAGGTGTAGACTGTCACCTGCTCTCCCCAGGCGCTTGAGGACAGCACAATGCTCCCGTGCTTGGAGAATAAGTCCTGTGCTCTGACTTCCAGGATTGTTACCAGGGAGTGTGAAGGATCCAAGCTTGCACCGGCTGGGGAGGGGTGCCCCTTGACCGTAAACTGTGCATCCTGAAACGGGCCTGTCTCCAGCTGTGTCAGAGCCCCTGGGGTAGAATTAGTTTGCTGAGGTACCTGCATAGGGATTACATCTGCCCTCATTTTCTTGTTTCTCAGGCTGAGCCACGCGGCCTGTTGGGACACGTCGAGTCCTGGGAAGCCCTCATCTGTGCGATTCACATGTCACTTGTCACTGTTCTCTGGCAGTGCCATGCTTTATGTATGCCATCAAAATCTCATTTCCTTGCCTCATTCCGGCGAGCCTTTGCCTTGCTGTCACCCTGGTCCTGGGCCGGGGAGGGCCACCTTTTCTATTTCCGTCGTGCTGCCTGCCCTGGGTTAGACATAGACCACTTCACTTCATATACTTAGAATGATGGAATGGGGCTGGCAGCGAGGATGCCACTTTCTTCTTTTTTTTTTTATTAGTTCCCCGTTTTTAGAGAAATGGCACAAAACCAGTGGGTAATACCCCAAATTGCAGATAAGTCACTAATGCACCAACCCTGGGGCCACGGGCGCCGGCACTTCCCCAGCCTCTCTCCCCGTCACATCTTGGAAACGGCGCTGGCAAGCCGTCTGGTCTGTTCTTCACCTTACGTTTATATTGACTCCTGTGGATCAGGGAAGGCTTGTGGACAGATGCTTCTATCAGGGAGGGGTGGAACCGGGGGTTTCAAGGTGATGGTGTGGCTGTAGGGTTTTACAGAAAGCGTATTTGAAGGTAGAAGCATCTGGTAGACAGCAGGAGAACCTGGAACTTGAATGCCCTTCGAGGCTGTCCCCAGGCCTGGGGCATGGGATGCTGGCCTTGGCTCTTCTCCACACATAGTCTTGACCTTCAGGGGCTTTGTCCTTCCCAGGGTGGACAGAGGTAATGCAGCCATGGGTGAAGGCTGGGGGAGGAGGGGAACAGGGATGCCAAGCCAGCTCTTCATCCCCTCCAGTGAAGAGATTGTGGAGTGGACTAAGTTAAAGCTGGGGCTGCCAGCAGGGGCCTGCGTGCTGGGTTTGTCTTCTGGGGCCCCAGTCTTTCCTTATTCCTGAATCTTGCCTGAACCGGCTATAGGGGCAGGTAGTGTCTGGGCCGGGCAGGTAATAGCGCAGAGTGAGGCAGGTAGAGGTGCTTCCTCAGGGCCGATGACTTCAGATCAGCCCCCCACCTCCAGCCCTAGGCATCCTGGTTTAATGGGACAGGGACTTCCTAGGACATTTCTAAGCTCTTGGGTGATTCTCTTGGGTAGCCAGGGTTGCAGACCACTGTGATAGAGAATGATGGAGAACATGGCAGCTTTTCTCCTCATTCTGTTGATAGCACCTGCCACCTGAGTTTTCAAGAGACAACTGAAATCTTTATTATTTTTTTCTTTTTTCTTTTCCTTGAAATGGAGTCTTGCTCTGTTGCTCAAGCTGGAGTTCAGTGGCGCGATCTTGGCTCACTGCAGCCCCCGCCTTCTGGGTTCCAGCAGTTCTCCTGCTTCAGCCTCCCAGGTAGCTGGGATTACAGGCACGTGCCACCGTGCCCAGCTAATTTTTGTATTTTTTAAATTATTGTTATTAGAAGGGCTTTCACCGTATTGGCAAGGCTAGTCTTGAACTCCTGACCTCAGGTAATCTGCCTGCCTTGGCCTCCTAAAGTGCTGGGATTACAGGCGTGAGCCACTGTGCCTGGCCTTTTTATTTTTTCACAAGACCTTTTCCTGGTTTTTGTATGCTTGAAGATAAGTCAAACATTTTTTTTAAAAGGTCTGCAGGTCAAGCAAAGCACATCCAATGGCCCCATAAGCAGCCTCTGGTCTGCAGGTGAGCCCTCGGCTCTCTGACTCTGCCTCCGATTGCACCCACCACCTCGTGTCTGGCTGTTCTCCGTGATATGGGGGTGACTATGCTTGTACTTTGCCCTCACCCATTTTCTGTTCTTGTTCTTGTAGCCCCAGACCCAGAGTGATTCGCATCTTCCCACAACAACCCTGTGTGGTTTGTAATATTTTTGGTCCTGTTTCTCAGATGTGGAAAGCCACTTGCCCAAGGGGGATGGTGGAGTCGGGACTCAAACACAGCTCTGTTTGCCTCATGAGCCTGAGCTCTAAGTCGCCTCACTGGCTCTCTCTGCCTGGAGTTCTTTGGGGTGCTGCTGGCTGGGAACACCCCACCAACGGGCTTCTGTGTGGGACCCTCTGACCCAGTCAGGTGGCTCCTTTGAGTTCATAATTGGGCCGAGCAGGTGTTCCAGATGCCAGGCCAGAGGATTGCGTAGGAGTCAGACAGGGATGGGGATGTGGGCGTCCCTGGTTTCTAGAGAAATATTTAGGTCGGTGCAAAAGTAATTGCGATTCTGTCCATTTTTTAATGGCAAAAAACGCAATTACTTTTGCACCAACCGAATAGCACATTTCTGACTTCTGCTGTCTGTATGCTCTTCCTTCGCCCCCATCCCAAACTCTGTCCCCTAGGTTGTGATGTCCCCATTCTGCCTCTGCCCCTCTCTCCCTAGACTCTAGATTTTAGAATAAGGCAGGAGAGACTGCATCTTTGCTGGCATTTTCTCTCTGCAAGGCCAGGCCAGTAGCCTGGTAAGCTGAGCAGAGCCCATGAAAACAGAAAGAAGAATGAAGGGAGGCTGGGCATGGTGGCTCACACCTGTAATCCCAGCACTTTGGGAAGCTGAAGCGGGCATATGACTTGAGGTCAGGAGTTCAAGACCAGCCTGGCCAACATGGTGAAACCCCATCTCTACTAACAATACAAAAATTAGCCAGGCATGGTGGCGCAGGCCGTTAGTCCCAGCTACACTGGAGGCTGAGGCAGGAGAATCGCCTGAACCCAGGAGACGCAGGTTGCAGTGAGCTGAGATCGTGCCACTGCACTCCAGCCTGGGTGACAGCGCGAGACTCCGTCTCCAAAAAATAAAAATTGGAAAAAAAAAAAAAAGAATGAAGGGAGAGCTGGGCTGGGAGGCTGGGCAGCTGACCCAGGCTGGTGGCTGGATGATTCTCAGGACTCACTGGCCACAAAAGTTGGAGAATAAATGAGAGTGAATGAGAGAGGAAGGAGGTGGAACAAACCTCAAGACTGGGGATGGAGGAGTGGGGTGCTTAGAAAACCAGGAGTCCCTGCTGAGACTAGTGAGCCCAACAGGATAGGTTATCTAGAGCCTACAGTCTAGTATAGCATTTCCCAAGGTACTGTGCCAAGATGGGTTTAGATGGTCTATGGACAAGACTTTTTCAGTACCAGTGAACCATATCAAGAGAAGGGCATTCCTTTTGCAGTTCTCTCCTTGCTTCTGATTACATTGAGGAGAAAGTTTTGGGAGGTGGCGGGCGAGGGCAGGCCTCGGCAGGTAGCAGTATCCAGCAAAGATTGAATAACTGCTTGATTTTTGTTGTGGTTATTTTTATGGTTATTATAGATTTCTGGCAAATGTCACTGGTTTTCCATTCAGAGACTCACATAAATTTTCTCTTCAGTGCAATTTTTAAAAGAGAAAAGTGAGTCAACTAAAAATATTAGCAAATAAGAAGAAAAAGTGGTAGGAGAGTATGCTGAAAATCATAATGGTGATCAGTGAAAGATCGGCTCCCAGGAGATGCTGGGTGTGGGGGGTTCAGGGTCTCCGGCTGTGGGGTCAAATGGACCAGAGTTCAAACCCATTAACACTGTGACCTTGGGCAAGTCGCTTTGCGTCTCTAAGGCATAGTTGACTCCATCATAAAACATTAATATTAAATGAGCTCATGCTGGTCATGTGTTTGGCGCAGGGCCTGAGCCAGCATCATAGTAGTGGTGGTTATTATGTGAAGTGTTTATTGGCATGAAATACTGAACTCAGAGGCTGGTGTTCCTGGGCTAGCAAGGATCACAGGCCAACGTGGAAGAGGAGGCTTTGTGAAGGAATGAGCTCTCTGTCCACACAAGTGTTTGAGAGGCTTGTCACCTGTCGAGGATTTAGTGGCAGGATTCTGCCACTGGATGGGCCAGACAAAAGGGGAGATCCCTTCAAGTAAACATTCCATAGGCACGGTGCAGAGAGAGTCAACATAGCAGGCCGGGGTGCCCTCCTTAGAAAGTCCTGCTTGCAGCATTGGCCCTTGGCTGGTGTCTGGGAATTTGCATTTAGGAAGGGCTCCCATTATTCCCTAAATAGTAAGGGTGGCTCTTCTCTAAACTGTTCGTGTAAGTAATATGATTTGTGCTGGATTTCTTCAGGGAGTCTGCAATTTGTGTTTATGGTAGGCAGGGGGTGCCTACATGACCAGCTCCTAATAAAAATCCTGTGCACGGAGTCTGGAATGAGCTTACCTGCTGGACAATATTTTACACGTGCTGTCAGGACTCAGTGCTGGAGGAATTAGGCACATCCTATGTGACTCCTCTGGGAGAGGACCTCCTGAACTTGCACCTGGTTTTCTCGGGACCTTGTCCCAGGTTCTGTGTCCCTTCACTGATTTTGCTTTGTATCCTTTTGCTGTAATAAGACCCTTAAAAAAAAATAGAGACCGGATCTCACTCTGTCACCCAGGCTGGAGGGCACTGGTATGATCCTAGCTCACTGCAGCCTCAAACTCCTGGGCTCAAGCAATCCTCCCATCTCAGCCTCCCGAGAAGCTGGAACTGTAGGCGTGTGCTGCCATGCCTGGCTAATTTTGTGTGTGTGTTTGTGTGGTTTTTTTTTTTAAAAAAAGGGTTTTGCTGTGTGGTCTAGGCTGGTCTTGAACTCCTGGCCTCAAGCAATCCTCTTGCCTCGGCCTCCCAAAGTGCTGGGATTACAGGTGTGAGCTACTGTGTCTGGCCATAAGTCTTCACCAGAAGTAAAATATATGCTGAGTCCCATGAGTCCTTCTAGGGAATCGTCAGAGCTGAGGGTGATTTTGGGGACTCCCAGCATAGCCTGCCTCTGTCTTCAGGTTAGGGAGGGAAACCCAGGGCCTCATCTGGGTCAGTGGGTCATCCTGGCTGAATGGGTCAGGGACTTCCTAGCAAAGGTTCCTCAAAAGTTCTCCTAGAATCAAACTTAGGGAAGTGCCCCGGAGGAGCTGGTGATGCTTTTGGGAAGAGCCGGCCTATCAAGCGCCTATGGGGGTGCCTGTCCTTTGAGGTGCTGTGTGATGTCACTGTGCTTCGTACAAAGCAGCTTAAAAGGTTTGGGAGGAAGTATTGGGGTGTTTTTAATGTGTGGCGGAAGTCACAGGTGTGGTTTGTGTTAAGCCTCTGAATGACAGAGCACAATCCCAAAATAGTCTTCTCGAGAATGACCAAGGTAGAGACCGTTGGTTTGGACCTATAATATCAGAGATGCCACACCCCGATTCTTTACAAAATGTAACAGTGACCACACCTCAGTGGTTAGTGTCAAGGTTAAGGAATGTTGATATCAACTTCCCTCTGAAGGACGTAATTCAGTTATGTATGAATCCGTTTCTCCCGGTCTGAGCCTCTGTTTAGACTTGCAGGAGATGGTTAATGATCTCCAATTGGGTCCACCCTGAGCCAGGGCTGAGCAGCAGGTATGGAGCGTGTCTGGGCTGTATTTTCAAAGAACTGTCATGGTGTCGGAGGACTAGGACAGGTGTTTGCAGACGTTCCTAACTTAAGGTCAGCCTGATTGTTCTGTGTGAATCACCAGGCAGGGATTCAGCATTGGTCCTATTGGTTTTCCTTTCTGATTACCCCCTAGCCAGGGGGGGTGGGGGGATAGGACTGAGGTAAGCTCAGAAGTGGCCCACTTGTCTGCATGAAGAAGTGAAGGGAGTTGGGATAAAATGGAAGACAGAGGAGACTCTGCTGTGGCGGGCTGGAAACTCCACTCCCCCAACCCCATCCCTCCCCCAGATTTCATCAGAACCTTTTATATAGGATGGCAGAACCATGGAGCTGGGAGAAGGAGCTATCACTTGGCTGCAGTGTCAGCAAGGAGGGGCCAAATTTTAATGCTTTATGTACATGATTAACTCATTTGATCCGTGTAACTGGTATTATTATTCATACTTATATCATCATTATTATTTTTTGTCTTCGTGGGAATTGCTGATATGAGATTGTCCAGCTAGATCAAGCAACTTGTCCTGGCAAAGCATGGATCTGAACCCAGGCAGTCTGGCTCCCAAGTCCACTCTCTTCACTACTACACTGTCAGGACTTGGTGACCTAGAAATGCTCCCCCTGACTCCAAAATTCAGTGACTCCGGGAGCCAGTCCAAGCAGAGCAAGGCTGCCATGATGCCCTGCAGAATGAGAGTCACATCTCAGGCTTTCTGAACGAGTTATATGTTTTTTCCTAATTAATAGACCTTGAAATAAATAGTTAACTGTTTTTACAAAATTGACCTTGTAGGCCAGGCACAGTGGCTCACACCTGCATTCCCAGTGCTTTGGGAGGCTGAGATGAGGGAATGGCCTGAGGCCAAATGTTCAAGACTGGCCTGGGCCGTATAGCGAGAGTCCATCTCTGCAAAAAAAAAAAAAAAAAAAAAAAAAAAAAAAAATAGCCTGGCCAGGCCGGGTGTGATGGCTCATGCCTGTAATCCCAGCTCTTTGGGAGGCCAAGGCCGGTAGATCACCTGAGATCGGGAGTTCAAGACCAGCCTAACCAACATGGAGAAACTCCATCTCTACTAAAAATGCAAAATTAGCCAGGCACGGTGGCGCATGCCTGTAATCCTAGCTACTCAGGAGGCTGAGGCAGGAGAATTGCTTGAACCCGGGAGGTGGAGGTTGTGGTGAGCCGAGATTGTGCCATTGCATTCCAGCCTGGGCAACAAATTGGCCTGGCCTTGGCTCCTCGTCACAGTCTGTCTTGTGCTTCCTCAATCCCTACTTTCCTCTCCCTCCCACTTCCACTATAGATGATGCCTTCCTACCCTGCCCCATAGCAATCTGGTCACTGGGGAAATGGGAGTATTGAGAGGAGTATACTGTAATTCCCTTAATCTTATTTCAAGGTCAAGTTACATTTTGGTCCCAAGCATGCAGCCCCCTAACCTGAGCTCTGGATAGACCTCCTTTGGGACTCCCAATCCTGCCTAACCTCCCTGGCACTCTGTGCTCTTACATATCTTCCACTCTGAGTCCAGCCCAACATTCTGGCTGTTTCTTCTTCCAGTGCTGTGTGACTGGCACAGCTGGCCCCAAGTTCCCAGCCAGGAGGACCTGGGGAAGCATCAGAGGTATTGACAGCAACATTTCTGATCCATGGTCTGACTTGGCCTGATGAGGGCAGCTGATAATGGCTCTCCAAGGTATGTCTAGGTCCTTATCTGCAGAACCTGGGAATGTTATTTTATTTAGAAAAGAGATCTTTGCAGGTACAATGAAATTAAGGATCTTGAGTTGAGAAGGTTTTCCTGGGTTATCTGAGTAAGCCCTAAATGCAATTGCAAGCATCTTTATAAGAGAGAAGCTGAAGGAGATTCAACTATAGACGGAAGACAAAGGGTATAATTGGGGAGGTAAGGATTTGAGTGATGCAGCCACAAGCCAAGGAATGCCAGCAGTTACCAGGAGCTGAAAGACTCAAGGACTGAATTCTCCCCTTGACCCTCTGGGAGGAGTATGGCCCTATCAATACCTTGATTTCAGCTCAGTGATACTAATTCTTGGATGTTTGGCATCCAGAACTGTGAGAGAATTCATTTCTGTTGCTTTAAGACACCAAGTTTATGGTCATGTGTTACAGTGGCCCAAGGATGGTTTTTAGAAATGCAGATATCTTTGGAAGAGAAGCTTACCCACAAGTGCAGGCTCAAGAAAGGAACTAAATCTCTAAATTCTCCCTGCTTTATGTTCTTTAGCTTTGATGATTGCTATCTGTATACTTTGCCCTTTACCAAGGAACTGTTAGCCGGGACTCTTTCTATTAAATGTTACAGAAATCCTACTCAGGCCAGGTGTGGTGGCTTATGCCTGTAATCCCAGCTCTTTGGGAGGCTGAGGCAGGGAATCACTTGAGCCCAGGAGTTTGAGACCAGCCTCAGCAGCGTAGTGAGACCCCCATCTCTACAAATAATAAATTCACTAGGTGTGGTGGCACTCCCCTGTAGTCCCAGATACTTGAGAGGCGGAGGTGGGAGGATTGCTTGAGCCTAGGAGTTCGAGGCTGCAGTGAGCTTTGATTGCACTGCTGTACTTTAGCCTGTGGACAGAGCAAAATCTAATGAAAAAAATCTCACTCAAATTGGCTTCAAACAAAAAAAGGAACAGTGCCAGGAAGTTCAGCTTCAGGCATGGTTTGATCAAGTGGCTTAAACAGTGTCAGCAGTCTGATGTTTCTCTGTCTCTGATTCCTTCTCTTCCTCATCAGCCCCTTTCCTTCTCCACTGACTCCGTTCTCAGTGAGACTTCCTGCAAGCTTTCATCATGACCGTCGGCAGCTTCAGGCTTGCATCCTCTCATAGTAATACATCTGTCCCCAGTAATTCCAAAACCAAATTCCAGGTATCCAGCCCCAGATGGGTAATGTGCCCATTCGTGAACCAGTACTGTGGTTGGGGAGAGGGCACGTGCTAACTGGCCAGGCAGGAGCCACTTACCCCCAGAAACCTGGAGGGCTGAGAAAGGAGAAAGGTGGTTCCACAGTAGAAAAATCAAGGTGCGGATCACGAGTTCAGGAGATCGAGACCGTCCTGGCTAATATGGTGAAATCCTGTCTCTACTAAAAAATACAAAAAACTAGCCGGGCGTGGTGGCGGGTGCCTGTAGTCCCAGCTACTCGAGAGGCTGAGGCAGGAGAATGGCGTAAACCTGGGAGGCCGAGCTTGCAGTGAGCTGAGATGCGGCCACTGCACTCCAGCCTGGGCGACAGAGCAAGACTCTGTCTCAAAAAAAAAAAAAAAAAGAAAAGAAAAATCAAGGTGCTTCTTTCAGAAGCTGGGGTATGTCTGGCCGCTGGGCAGGTCCACACAGCATACAGATGCTACAAGAGCCTGCTGTGCTTTCCAGGTCACAGACCCCCAGGGTGTGCTTGGAAATGCCAGATCATGCTGTGCTGCTTTCCCTCTGCCCCAGTCTCTGGCACGAGACTCCCACGTGTGAAAAGCAGACTCACACTCCCTGCATGTTGTGGAGCCCGTGAAATGAAGACGTCGATCCGGGAGGCCCCAGAAGGTGTAGGGGATTGAGTGAGAGGTCCAAGAAGCTGCAGCAGCCACCGCCCGCTGGGTCCTCGTGTTTAAAAATCACATTATCAGAGCATCTTTGAACTTCCGTTGGCATGTATGTGACTAATGTTCGAGGTGGTGAGGGCCGTGTTGGGAAATGGAAAAGGGAAGTGGGGACGAGCGCTCGTGCTAAAATGGGGCTCTCTTTGCCAATGGCCTTTGGAGGAGGTGACTCACTAGGGACATTGAGGCAACAAAGGAACTGCTGTGGCTAGATGAAAAGCAAGACGCTTCCTCTGCCCCCCTCACCACCCGTGCAAGGGGGAGCCCGTGGCCTGAGTGTCTTGAAGGAAGCATTTGGCCAGGGATGGTGACCCACGGTGGAACCATACTAGATGGCGGTCAGGTGAACAGGTGAGAGTGGAGATGATGGGTTAAGAGTTCCAGAGCCAGATGTGCAGGGCTTAGCTCTCAGTGTCATATCTTGTTAGCAGTGTGACCTTGAATGAGATCCTCACCCTGACACCCTGATTTTGGCCCCGCTATTATTAGCTGCAGGTGTATGCACTTTGCCCCGGTTTGCCTGGGGCAAACTGCCGAACAGTTCGAACCTTGAATTCATTCTCTGAAATGAGCATCATCGTAGAACCTAGATGATTTGTCAGGGCTTTGCTGGAGCTGCTGCTTCCCTGCTTTGCAGCAGAGATGGTAGCTTTGGCAGAAAATGGTGGATCATTGCAACAGAGAAGTTAATTAAGAGGTTTCCTCAGCAGAGAGAGCAGGATGGCAGGGGCCCTCCTGTGGTGTAGGACATGGGGACATCTTTGTGAGTATCATGTGCGTGTTCTCTCTCTCTCTCTCTCACACACACACACACACACACACCACTCACACGTGCCAGGTGCCACCATGCCGTTGCCTATTATTTTGGTGGAGGTAGGCGGGAGCAGGGACTCCTTTTGCCAGAATGACAAAGAAGTGGCATTAGCAAGCTTTGCCTGTCTGTTCCTCTAGGGGAATCCCCATGAAAGCACCACAGAGCCACTCTGCTTCCCTTTCTCGGCCCACTCTAGGAAACCCAGCCAGCAGGTACATGGGAGCACAGAGTGAGGCCAGGGTTGCCTTTGCTGGGGGAGGGGTCCATCCTACCGTGTGCCCGGTGATGCCTGCACAGTGTAGATGGAGCTCCCTGGACATCCCCGCCTCCCCCTGGGCTGCTCCAGGTACTGCAGGCCTCACCCACATTGTGCAGGACTGCTCGGCTACCCACAGGATCTTGGGGGGTGAAAGGGCATTTGTGGTGGGAACTGAGATCCGCGGGGTCATTAGGAGTTAGTGTCAGCCAACGGTGGCTCAGCACTCCTGGGGGAGAGAAGAAAGGAAACGGAGAGCATAGGGATGTGAGCAGCCCTGATTTGCTGGTTCAGGGATTTCTGAGACCAGAAAGCAACCCACCAGCAAAGCAGAATTAGCTGTGTTATTTAAAGTTACTCACATCAAAAGATTGAAATGATCTGTGCCCGCTGTGTTCTTGTGGTTTCTATGGGCAAGATGCATTTTATGTTTTTAAAGTTGATCTTCTCTCTGTATCAATGGAGAATCATTGGAAGATCAAATGATATCCCAATCAGTTGTCGAATTTACTTTATATTTTATTTTACTTTGGAGACTGAGTCTCACTCTGTCTCCCAGGCTGGAGTGCAGTGACGCAATCTCGGCTCACTGCAGCCTCCACCTCCCGGGTTCAAGTGATTCTCATGTCTCAGCCTCCTGAGTTGCCGAGATTACACGTGTGCACCACCATGCCCAGCTGATGTCTTGATTTCTGGAAACAAGGCTGGCCTTCTGCCACTGCCTGCCATCATGAAGGGTCAAGAGGCCACCAGGTAGCCGAGTGACACCCAGCAGGCTGTCTTCCTTCAGGGATGTCAAATGTTTTGTGTATTTATAGTAGAGACGAGGTTTTGCCATGTTGGCCAGGCTGGTCTTGAACTCCTGGCCTCAAGTGATCCACCCGCCTTGGCCTCCCAAAGTGCTGGGATTACAATCATGAACCGCTGTGCCCAGCCTAGAACTTACTTTAAAGTAATTACCAGAATGGTAAATATTCCTCCTTCATGTAGATCAGAACTTATCTGTGATCTCTAAAAGTCCTGGGCTTGATCCCTCTGTGGACGTGCACCTTGGTCAGGGGCACTGGGAACCAATTGAAGCCTGGTCAGTGTCTGTACCAGGGTTTTTGGCCATGTTGCTGTTGACATTTTGGGCTGGATGATTGTTTTGTTGTGGGCGGTGGTCCTGTGCATTTTTGAGCGTTTAGCAGCATCCTTGGCTAGTAAATGTCATCAAATATTGCCCCATTGGTTCAGAAACACAAGCTACACATGGAGTGCCATATTGTTCCCCTAGAAACTGGGAGAGGAAAGAGTTTCTCTGTTCTGGGCTGAGAGGGAGGCTGGGAGTGGGAACGCCCAGCGCAGTTCGCTGTGGGAGAAATGAATCAGGGGCCTGAAAGGGGGTGGGTGCCACAGCTGCCCCCTCCTATAGCTTCCCCCCAGAGGCTCCAGGGCCGTCACACTGTCATTAACGACACAGCATTCCTGTTGGTGCTTGTGTGCATCTTTGGATGAAACTAGAAAAGAAGCTGAACTATCTTCAACTGTGCCATAAAAGAGGATATAAAAAAACTCAGTAAAACACAAAAATGTCAGCCGAAGCAGGATTGCTTGCTGGGGCCTTGGCAAGGAGGGGCAGACAGCAGGCTGGACGCCCCTGGCGCTGTCTGTGGGAGTCATGGGTGGGGAGGAGAGGCCGGGAGAGCCCAGCCCATGCTGGGGGCCACCAAGCCCGGGCTCTGGGCCAAACACACAGCCCCCCTGGTTTCTTGGGCCCAACCCCGATGCTGTAATTCTGTTTATTTTGCTGAATATGAAATCCATATGGTTCTGATTTCTTCCTTGTAATCCGTCATCTCTGTGTGGCTTCGGAGCCAGCAACCATGCAAAGTGGCTTTGAAGTTGTTGTTCTGAGTAAGTAGGAAGTTGTGTTCTTCCAGGGTTCAGTGGGGCAACCATGAGGTTTGCATTTGATTTGGGAACTGCTCCAGGAGAGGGAAGCAGATTGGCACAGTCGGTTTTGGTCCTGGCCTAGGAGCTTGTGCTGAGTCAGAACGGAGACCATTTACAGACCCTTCGGAGGATTTGCACAGCCAAGGCCCTTCTCTGGCCCTCAGCTTAGGTCAGAGGTACTCTTGGTTCTAGGAGTCTCTTTGGAAACAACAGGTGTCTCTGCAGGGAGCTAATGCACTCACTCAGCCTCTCCCACCTGCATCATGACAACCCATAAATGTGTCCAAGGCTTGCCAAATGTCCTCAGGGGGCACAAAGTCGCCCCTGGTTAGAAACACAGGCTACATGTGGCATTGCTGGGCCACATGGTAAATGTGTGTTTAATGTTACAGGAAACTGCCACACTGCCCTACAGAAGGACTGTACCATTTTGTGTTCCCACGAGCAACATATGAGAATTCCAGTTGCTCTGCATCCTTGTCGGCACTTGGTATTGTCAGTCTTTTCAATTTAAGTCTTTCTGGATCACACTTGATTTTGACATATAGAAATGAGCCCCAGAAAGGTCCAAGATTTGTTCAAGGCCCCTAGCCTTGTTAGGAGCTCCTTGAAGACCAGAACCTAGACATTTTGTCTTGGGGGCTGCGGGCTTTCTGGGAGGTGGCCAGGTGTACAGAAGGAAAGTGACAGGGTTATTCCATGTGCCAGACCTGGGAGTCAGTAGCTTCTGTCCGGCCCTGGGGCTTCAGCAGTATCCAAGAGGAGTGTAGAAAAAGAAGGTGGTGGTAGCAGGGAAAAGCTGCACATCCCAGAGTCATGAGGTTGAAGACCCTGTGTTTCTGCTCCCTCCTCCCATTCCCGGCTCATTTTAAGCTGGAAGCTCAGAGAGGTACAGAAGTCTGCCCAGTGTCACTCGGCTAGCTGGTGGCCTCTTGATTCTTTGTTATGGCAGGCAGTGGCAGAAGGCCAGCCTTGCTTCCAGAAGCATCCTTACTAAAGCACCAGGGCCACGGTCTGCTTCTCCTTGGCGCTTTAAGGAGTAGAGTTTTTGCAAATTGCTCTACCTGGTTGGATCATCACACTCCCTCAGTGTCTTGGTCTCGGGTCCACTCCAGGCCAGAAGGAGCGTGTGCAGGGGATGATGGCTGCAGCTGAAAGCAGAGGGGTGACCTAATGGGGAGGTGGAGGTTCATCAGGACCAGGCACTTCTCCAGAGGCATCCCACCCACCCTCAGGGGGAAGGGGCCCAGCTGCCCTGGAAGGCTGTGGACATGCTTTTCCGATTGCAGAATATTTCTCTCTCATTTTGAATATAATTTGTTTGGTTGCCACGGCAACGTCAAATCTCTATTTTAATGCTAACCTGCGTGTCTGCAACTTTCTATATATAAATGCTGCTTTGCACACTGAATTAGCCGATGCCACGGGGAAGCAGCGGATATGGGGATGGTGGCAGAAAATGACCAGCGTGTCAGATTTGCATAAGGATACGCCACGAGCCTGAGGTGAGTTGGAACCAGGGCGCTGCTGGTTATCTTTGATGCAGAGGCTCCAAGCTAATTGGGCCAGGTTGAGTGCAAGGCAGCTGCCACTCCTGCAGGAGGAGAAATCCTCCTTGGATGACCTTTTGCTTGGCTTGGGTTTGGCTCTGCTCTGGGGGGATTTGGGGAATTCTTTTGTTTCCCCGTGTATCAGTCCTCCTCATGCCTCCAGTGACCCTGGGTCACACTGTGACCCAAGGAACTGGAAAGAAGAGAAAGCCACTTGGGCAGGGGATGTATCTGAGATGAACTCCGTGGGAAGTGAGTTTTTCTTGATTTCCTGGGATTTACCTCAGTTTCCTGTTTTGGATCTCCTCTTCAGTCTGCTTTTTCTTAATTCCCCAGTGTAGCTAGATTTTGTAGAGGCCACATGGCTCCAAGTGGCATGGTAGAATTCTCAGGAGGAGCCTGAAAAGGTCCTTGGGAACCAGCAGATACAGCTCCCTCAGGTTCTAGAAGAGGAAGATGCTCAGAGAGGTGACACGCTCTGCCAGATGTCACACAGCTGCTCTGGGAAATTGGAACGGGAAACCAGGTCCACACCGATCTTCTGACTTACTCATGCATGCCACGTTTATGCACATTCTGTCGTGGGACCAGGCAGCGTGTGGGTGTACACAACAGTGAAAGGGGGTGCAGCGCGGCCTGCACACCCGGATGTTCCTTTCTGATTTTGCAAGCCGGGGACATGTAATGAACACAGGATTGTATAACTCGATCTGGATCAGCCTCTGGAAAGAGCATGGAAGTTTGAATCTATCAAACTTGGATTTGGGTGGATTCAGCCACTTTCTACCTGTGTGACCGTTTTGTCAACTTTTCTGAGGCTCCGTTTCCCCATCTAACCTCAAGATGTGCTAAATATCTTCCCCTGGCATTGCGATGAGTCAGTGTTACAGCCAGTGTGAACCTGTCGAGGACTGTGAGAGGGGTGTGATGTGTCTGAGAGCAGAGTGGGTTGCAGACTATAAGGCATGCCACCATAGCGGGCCACAGCTCTGTTCCCCTGTGACTGGGAGATGGGGGCACTGGTATCAGAACACTGGCCCGGTCAGAGGAGTTGTCTGAGGACGCGGTTTCTTCAGACAGTTCCTCTGATTAGTATGGTGTGAAATGTAGTACAATTTTATTGCTGTCAGAATATGTCTTTCGGGCTTCTCCTATAACATCAAACATTTCACAGATATTTTAAGTGTTGGAGCCAAAGACTGAGATCTTGTTCTTTTATTTATTTACTTTAGTTATTTACTTATTTTTTTCCAGAGTCAGAGTCTCGCTCTGTTCCCCAGGCTGAAGTGCAGTGGCATACTCATAGTTCATTGCAGCCTCGAATTTCTGGGCTCAAGCGATCTTCCCACCTCAGCCTCCTGAGTAGCTAGGACTGCAGGTGTGCACCATCATGCCTGGCTCATTTTAAAAGTTTTTGTAGAAACAGGCTTGTCACTATGTTGCCCAAGCTGGTTTCGAACTCCTGGGCTCAAGCAATCTTCCCACCTCAGCCTCTCAAGTAGCTGAGACTGCAGGCACACACCACCATGCCTGGCTAATGTTTAAATTTTTTGCAGAGATGGGGTCTCACTGTGTTGCCCAGACTGGTCTCAAACTCCTTAACTCAAGTGATCCTCCTGCCCTGGCCTTTCAGAGTGCTGGGATTATAGGTATCAACCACCGCACCCGGACATTGGACCCTGTTCTAGAAAAGAGAAAAATTATATGACTATCATCTAAGTGCCTGTGAATGATATACAGTCTGCAGGGACTGGGAGATTCAGAATTGGGAATAATTCACTTCTACTTGGTGGGTCAAAGAAAGTGTCATGAAGGAATCCTTTATAGGGGTTGTTGATTGAGATGGAGGTAAAAAAAAAAAAAGAGAGATTCTAAAAACGGAGATGGGGACCAGGTAAAGCAGTGTTTTCCAAACCATATATCATGAGCCACATAGTGCAAGTAATCAGTGTCAACCCGCACAAAAACCAGGGCGGAAAAACATCGGCGCGCGTTATGTGTGGCAAGGGCAAGCATTTTTCCATGAAACTTCTGCTTTGTTTTTGTGTATTGAGTTGTGAAGTAAAATGTGTTTTTTATTGTGAATCAGACTTGGAAAATACAGTTTGAAAACTGCTGGCCTCCAGCGGTGGCTGAATGGGCCTGGACTGTCTCCAGGAAGTGGCTGCCGATTTCCTTGTGGGGGAAAACCTGGCCAACCTGGAAAGGGAAGGGACTGGTTTTCAGTGGAGATGAGGATGCAGCGTCGTTTTGGGAACCTGATGTGCAGTGCGGTACAGACGGGGACGAACAAGCCAGTTGGGAAGCGGGAAGTCTGGGGACGGGGAGCTGGCCAGGACCTGAGGTCGGCCAGGGGACAGTTCCTGTGGGCAGAGTGAGGATGCCTATGGCCACATCACCGTGCAGTCTTCCCAGCGGCCCCAGAACACACGTTCCTACTCTCCCTACCTCTGCAGGTTTGGATACCTTACACCTCCCACGAGGCGTGGATCCAGCCTTCCTTCCCACCATGGCCCATGTTCCCAGGTGCTAGCTTCCAGTGCTTGGGCTTGCTACCCACGGGCGTCTCTCTGCTCACCACGATGGCTGTGTCATTTCTCTTTCAGACCTGAGGATGGGCATCTGTCCTCCCCCAGGCCACTGTGCCTGGCTGGCTTCCTTCCTCCGTTGCCAAATTCCTGTTCTTCTGTCAACCTGCTTGATGTGTTGGCGTCGTCTCGACTGCTTTCTCCTGGTGGTGCTTGCCTCATTCCTTAACCTGTTTCAGCTTTCTCATGCGCCTCTTCCACTTCCAAACCTTCTCGGCTGATGAGCTGTTCCTCTTTCCAGAGACTGAAGAGGACAGGCTTTCCAGGGTCCTTACTGCCTCAGGAATCTTGTCTTGTGCTTCCTTTCCCAAGAAGGTTGGGCCCAGGCTTAGGGAGCCCAGTTCTCCGGTGGGTGGGAGCGGGCCACACATGTGCAAGCCCTTGGGAGGGGTTCCCAGATCCCCCGGAAGCTGGCATCCAGCTGCACCCACCAGTGTGTAAGAGGGCTTGGCTAAAAGGATCTATGGTATGGGGCAGATGTGCTGATTGGTACTTTAGTCTAAGAGGGTGGTGTTCAATTCATTAGAACCAGGGAACCCCCTCTTCAAGTGACTGCTCATAAAGGTCCCCGACAGTTACAATCAGGGGTTGCACACTGGTAGCCAGTATGCAGAATCAAATGCAGCATCATGGGGGGCTGTTTGGTTATTGTTTTGTTTTTGGTTGCCCATGGTTTCATTTAAAAATGTTTCAGTTCGTTGCCAGCATCTTAAAATCTGCAGCTTTTACATTAAACATCCAGATTTCCAGCTTCTCTTGCAAAAATGAGATGCTCTAGCAACACCGAGCCTGCCGTCCTGCTTGGCAACAATATGCCGATGATAAGTAGTGGGTTTCCAATTTGCGCAGTCCCCAACCATCGCTGCTGTTACCCGCGCTAAGGCCGATAGCAGAACAGTTGCCCATTATTCATTTCATTTGGATTCCTTTCTTATGGTTAGGGAAAGCAGGCAATATCCCCTGCACCCATGTCTATGAAAAGAAGAAAAGTAAAAGGACCATGCTTTTCAAAAAAAAAAAAAAAGTTAAAAGAGTCTCTTTCTTTCTGAAAGTGAATTTATGTTTCCTGAAGATTAATCTTCTTGGTCCGGAGGTCGATTTAGAACAGACCGTCTTTGTTTTTCTCTTGAAGTCAGTGATTCTCAAAGTGGAGTGCCTACATGTGCAGCAGCTGTATCAGTTGGGGGCTTGTGAGAAATACAGTTAGTTGGGTGGGCACCCACACCTACAGATCCAGAAGCTAACAGGGTGGGCCCAGCAGACCGTGTCCTAACAGCCCTTCTGATGCGTGCTGAAGCTTGAGAATCACCGCTCTGATGCTCAGGGGATGGATAGGACGCCAGCACCTGTTATGGTCACTTTCTTCTCTCCTTTTAAGACCCATGGGGGAGAGAGGTGAGGCTCACCTCGCCAAAGAGAAGTTAAGGATCTCACTGCCGTGCTCCTCCAGGCAGAGTCGGTACCTGCGGAGAGGGCTAGAGGAGTTCTTTCAGATTCTGAGATCTCAGCAAATCTCAGTCCTGTTTTTTCTAGACGATTCAGCACTTGCATCTGTGGGCTCCACAGATGCCACGTTGATGAAGAGGCCTAGTGCTTTCTACTGTTCTAGAGAGATGGTTCCTGGGCTCCCTTCCCATGGAGCCGGTGGCGTGTGACCCTACAAACAAGGGCTTCTCCGGGGTGACCAAGCATTCAGGCGCTGGGGGTCCTTGGGTGAAAATATGCCAGTTCTTTAAAATCATATAGGCAAGAGCCAGCCACGTATGTACATTTCAGATCTAGCACTGGTAACTCAGACTGCTGTTTTCATAGAAGATCGCTTGGCCTCCTTCAGCTTTCTCTCTAATGGCTTTAGTTACTTTAGTGGACAGTCCACGTGAGCCAAGAAACCACGTCTTTTCTAAATGTATTTACTTGGAGGGCCCTAGGCCTGCAAAGCCATTGATGATCTTTTCCACTCGGTCCGCTTTATTCATTTGTGGTTTGGGGACTCCTGAGAGCATTTAAGTAGCCCAGACCCCTCCTAGGATAAAATAGATAAATGTATGGGCAGTGCTTTTGTCTCTGCCTTCTGGGTTCCCGCTCTTCCCCCGCCTTGGTGCCCGAGTGACCCCAGGAAAGTAAGAAACTTACTTTCAACGTGAGCTGAAAACCCTACTCAGAGACCAGGAAGAACTCCATCTAGCCAATGTGTGTTTATTGTGTACATTTTCTGTGCCTGGGGATGGATTTGAGTAGGACATAATTGTTCTCAAGGAGCTGCCATGCGTAAGGGATGAAGGCCACTCATCGCAGGCCACCCAAAGGAGAGCCGCTGTGGGGGTGAAGTGTGGCTATGCACAGGGGAGGAGAAGCTGGGCATGGGCGGGGGCTCAGTTGCCCAGGAGACAACCCCACAATGAGGAGCTTGGCCCACTAGACAGAGCAAGGTGGTTCCCCTTCTGGGTTGGAGAGTTGAACCCAGGCTTCCAGAATTCAGCCTGCACAGGAGGGGCTTTCTGGTGACTGGGCGTGAGTGCGTCAGGGTGAGGACGGAGCCTGTGGCAGCCTGTACCACTTGCTCTGCATGAGTGGACAGGGGCTGCCTTCTGGGGCTCCCAGCTCTGCCAGCTGAAAAAACTGCTCACAGCTACGCAGTGTGTGACACTCAGTTGGCATCCTTCTAGGGTATCATTTCACTCAGGGGTGCTGGTCAGGGCTCTTTGCTGTGAAGATGCTTCTCTTGGTCGTTTCCTACCCACCCTCTTAGTCCTGTTCCTCCCCGTTGGGACCCTCCCACCAGTTAATGAGGCTCCCCACAGGCAATCTGCTGTTACCTTCTCCCTGATTATCAATTTGACAATTGATCAAGGCCTTGGCAGGTCATGGCTTCGACTGTAACTTCCACCCTGGAGGATTTGCCTTTGGATATCGGATTCCTAGACACCGCGGAGGAGCCTCAGGTACGATGGGAAAGGGTTTTGGGAACTGCCTTTTGCAGTTCTTGGTCAGGGACCGTGTTTGTTTCTAGGGCTCGTTTGCATTCAGCCTATCAGCTTTCTATGATTGTAGATGGAGGAATCGGGGGACAGTGTGGGGTGGGATGGAATTAGCACTAGCCTTGGAGACAGACCACTGGGTTCAAGCTAGCCCAATTATAAAAGGAGAATAAAGACTTCCCTACCAGGGTTTTTACAAGGGTCAAATAAACTACTGTATATCAAGTTACTGGTTCACAGTAGTCCTTTAGCTACTAAAAAACAACAAAAAGATAAGCTCTAATGGTGAGATAAAGGCAGTGAAATTGATTTTGCGGCTATCCAATGCTGGGGAAAAAGGGGGAACTCAGCTCATTTTTCCTGCCTGTTATCCAACCTGTCTCATTTCTGGGAGCTTGAGCGATCGGTCTGGGGTACAATATTTTCTTGGAGTGTCCTTGCCCATGGCAAGAGTGTTCAGAGGAAGGCATATGCGACCGTTTTCAGAAGTTTGCCAGGGTCTTGCACTCGTTTGTCTGCAGTTCTTGGCCAAGGACCATGTTTGTTGCTGGGTCTTGTTTTCATTTACCCCAGCAGCTTTCCATGGTTGTAGCCCTGGTGGACTTGCGTGTGTTCTCCGCCCTGTGAGTTTTACTGGTGGGTCTCCTTCAGCTTTCTCTCTGTCTAATGGCTTTAGTTACTTTAGCAGACAGTCCATGCGAACCAAGAAACCACATCTTTTCCAAATGTATTTACTCGGAGGGCTCTAGGCCCACGAAGCCATTGATGAGAACCCATTCTGATGGTTCTTTGAATGTCTAGTCTTGTCATTCACGTGCTCTTTCTCTCTTTTTTTCCATTAGCTCAGTCTGTGTCAGAACGGTTAGAAGGTGTCATTCTGGAGAGTTTAGCCGGGCTGCTGGGAAAGTCCGTGCAACATGAATGACTCAGCGTTGGTGACCTCAGTTGATGGCTTTTCTCAAGGGGATGGGAAAGTATGGGACGAAGCTGATATATACCTACCATTGTTCCTACTCTCTTATTTAATCCCTGCAAAAATTCTGTGAAGTAGGTGGTGGCATCTGCGTTTTCCTGTGTGGAAAAGAAGAAAGATGAGGTTTGTAGAGGTGAAGTGACTTGGCCAAGGTTATATGGCTGAGAAGCTGTGGAACCTGCATTTGAGCTTCCTCTCTGCTTGGCTGAAGGGCAGAAGCTGGGTTTAGGGGTAAACGCATGGATGTCTGTGGTCAACTGAGTGGTTTGCGGGGCATATATCTTCTGTTCTTAGCCCCGCCCACACCCCCGTGCAACAATACATACCTTCTTTTGAGCATCTCTGTAGCAGAATGGAAGTTTTGGTTTCTAGAAGCTGCCGGAGTCTTCCAGGCCCCCTTGTTTGAATGGAGCTTTGCATCTCAATGATGTAGGGGAAAAAAAATTAGGCAGAAGAGGATTTGCCAAAAGGGAAAGTCAAGAGGGCTTATGACTTCACCCCTCTTGTATACACAGATGTTTCCTCCCTGGGCCCTTCCTTTCATGAGGTCTGCCTGGCTGCTAACAGACAGGAAGTAGCTTGTGCTTGAGCAGAAGAGAGCTGGGCCTGACAGAGAGGGTCACCTTTCCCAGCAGTGTGGAGATCGGCTTGGGGAGTGGTCCTGAATGGGGCCTTGGTTCTGCTGTGCCATCTGACCATGCGCTAGCCCTCTAGTCATGGGGGTGACATCTGCACCCAGGTTTAGGGCAGTCCGAGGGCAAGGAGAGGACTCCATGTGGGTACTGGGGAGACTCGGTGTCCAGTCTCTGTCTCCGGGCCTCCGTTTGCCGATCTGTAAAATGGTGAGATGTGATCAGATGATTACTAAGGTGCCTTCCGTCTCTAACTTTTGTGTTAGCCTTGCATTGGTTGAGAAAGTCATTTAGTCTTTGTTTTCTTAAAGATAACCCCCGTCACGCCAATTGTCTTGCCATTTGAAAGATAATACAATAAACCCTAAAACCTTACCTGATAAATAGTGGTCATTTTAGGGGATGTCAGGTGTGATGGGATGTGTCAAGGCGGGTTTTATTGGACTTGTTTAAATATTTTTAGTAAGGTGATATTCATGTATTAGCTGATAATAGAAAATAAGCTTAGAATTTAAAAAAGGCATTAAAATTAATATGCTCATTATAGAAAACATGGAAAATATAGAAAAACAGAAATAAGAAAATAATTAGTGGCATTCTTTCTTATGCTGTGTATATTTTTCTCCATAATTGGGATCATATATTTGTTTAGGATTGCATATGATGACTTGCTGATTGTGAAAGTAATTTCAGTCCGGACGCGGTGGCTCACGCCTGTAATCCTAGCACTTTGGGAGGCCGAGGTGGGCAGATCACAGGGTCAGGAGATGGAGACCATCCTGGCTAACACAGTGAAACCCTGTCTGTACTAAAAATACAAAAAATTAGCCAGGCGTGGTGGCGGGCGCCTGTAGTCCCAGCTACTCGGGAGACTGAGGCAGGAGAATGGCGTGAACCCGGGAGGCGGAGCTTGCAGTGAGCCGAGATCACGCCACTGCACTCCAGCCTGGCGCGACAGAGCAAGACTCTGTCTCAAAAAAAAAAAGTAATTTCAAAACACGTTTTAAAATCAAAAAGTTATTTTTAAATATTTTTAAATAAAGTAAAATTTTAAAATTGGTGAAAGAAATAGAATTGAAGCAACCAGAGGATCCCCCAAAACAAACTTAAGCTTTGTTAATGTGTTTGTGTCTTTCTTTAGTACTTCATTTTGGTGAGGGACTGTTATTTTCCATATTGAGATCATATCGCATACTTTGATTTCTAAAGCAGGGACAGCTCTTGGAGGATGACATAAAGAGGGTTTTGATGACAGAGAGCATTGCCACTGGGTGGTTTATTGGTCTTACCCGATTTAAAGAAGAAAACAAGACTTGGTCCATTCAATATGAGTTTTTAACATGCAGAAAATCAAGACTGAAGTTCCACGGCAAAGAAAATGGCCACTGTGGTGCCTTACATAGCACAGTGTTGTTTTGGTGGAGACGAAAAACAAAGACTTCTTGTTTGTGGATCCCCCCAGCACAGTGTCCCTAAAGCTTGAATAGTCCCCATTGTTGGCATGTGCCTGGACAGAAAGGGAACATCAGTTATGCGTGCTCCTTACACATGGCCCAATGTTTCATCTGCACTGACCTTGTAGGAGAAACTTGTATCCTGGTTCTGGGATGGACAGGAGCAGAAAAGGAAGTGAATGACATACTCAGGCACTAATTTTCACCCCCAGTGAGCTGGAAAATCCACCAGGCAGCATACAGGATTTTTGCACTGGGAGTTTGTCTATACTGAGCAACAAATGGCTTACACATGCATTGCATTTGTATTATTACTTCCCCATGGCTGTGTTATCTTCCTGATTTTCTCTCTCAGTGCCTGGAGGGTAAGGGGGTGGTGTCCTCACTCGCATGCCTCTAAGAGAACCTTCCTATTTCTTTCATATGAAATACTCTTACAACTTGATGGATTTGTGTAATTTGTCTTGAATTACAAAGTTTTGGATACAAATTCATATTTGCAATTTAGCTTCAACAAATATTTATTGAATACCCACAGCAATGGACATAACAATGACTGTACCCCATGAAGCTTTAAACTCAGTGGGGTTTGTCTTCTAGCACTTTCCAAGGGATGATGCCAGGCCCTATGTGTACCACGATAGAGCAGGGAGCAAAACAAAATCCCTGCTGTATGGAGCTTTTATTCTAGTAGAAAGAGCTCTGTAGCCATTAGTAGGGTAGAGGAGAAGTCTGAGGAAAATCTGATTTCCTGGGTAACCCTTTCTCTTTTTGCCTGTTTATATGGATTTTTTTTTTTTCCTGAGACAAAGTTCTGCTTTGTCGCCCAGGCACAGTTGCAATGGTGTGAGGTTGCAATGGCATGATCACCACTCACTGCAACCTCTGCCTCCCAGGTTCAAGCAGTTCTCCTGCCTCAGCCTCCCAAGTAGCTGGGATTACAGGTGTGCACCACCATGCCTGGCTAATTTTTGTATTTTTAATAGAGACAGGGTTTCAACGTGTTCACCAGGCTAGCCTTGAACTTCTGACCCCAAGTGATCTCCCCACTTCGGCCTCCCAAAGTGCTGGGATTACAGGTGTGAGCCACCGCACCTAGCCTATATGCATGATTTTTTATTTTTGCAATTGATTATTAATTTTATGATTAATAGATTATTAATTTTAATTGCAATTGGTTATTAATTTTAACCTATTTAGTCTTTAATAATGGAATACTTCTTAAACATGTATGTTATGTAGACTCTTGATTTCCTTGCTTTTTGTCCTTTGCAATTTGGGGACACTTTTCCTGTTAGCCCCTCAAGTCAGTGATTTAAATGTTTATATTTGCAGTTATCCACAACTACAACTAAATACGGATTTAAATGAGCAATTTTTATGTAATCCTCACCTCATCCACTGTCTTCTTTGTCATCCTTTTTGTGAACTGCTTTTTTTTTTTTTCTGTTAGTATTTGCTGTTCCTCTTTCAAAGAAATCACAGCTTCTTACATTCTGGCAGTTTCGTGACAGTTTTTCTTCCGAATGATTTTCTGAGACGTGCTCTTCCTTTGTGCTTTCAGGATGGTGTTTCCTCACCCTGATTTTGCATATTTCCCCTCTTTCTTTATGCATTCTTGAACATGGCAGGATCTATGTAAATGTGACATGTACCAACAGAAAGTATCGACTGTCACCAGCCTTGGCACGCTGTCGGCTTTGGGGAAGGTTGACTCCCCCTCACAGCTACCTGCCTGTAGGTTCGATGATGCACCCATCCCTCAGTCCAGTTTCTGTTTTCCGGTTGGCCTCTGCCTGGTGAACTGTCACGTTACTACCTGGTTCTGTGATACTCTGAATTGATGGAGAACATGAAAACTCACAGTTCCCAGGATCTCTTCTCAATGCCCTGCAGCCAGGGCATTGGCTGGGCTTGGCCTGTAGCATCCGTACCTCTCTGAACTGTGAGCACCCCTCCCACGCCCCTTGTTCTACCCTGCACTTCCTGCTCTCTTGTTTTCTGGGAATTGTTGTACGTAAATGGATGATGGGCAGTCCTCTCAGATGGCATCTGTGCTGAGAGGAGAGGGCTGGCTGCTCAGTGTTCAGGTCAGTGCAAATCCTGCATCTCAAATTAGAGACAGGGAGTGGCAGAGGCATGAAGTGCAGCTCAGATTACGGGCAGAGAGTGGTGAAGAAGGTGTGAAGTCTTATTTCATCCCTTTTACAACTCATCTTGGTTTGCAATATTTTTTTTTCTTTTTTT
>NW_012113697.1:5873587-5873863 GCF_000951035.1 Colobus angolensis palliatus
CCCCTCTGATTCTGTTTGTCATTTTTGGATTTTATTTTTAAGATTGAATGAGTTGTTTCCTTTTCTTTTCCTCTTATTGCTGGTTTGATAGGCAGTGTCCTGGGGCAGCTGTCAGATGCTTCTTACAGGGAAGTCCCCTGCCTCTCCTTTTACCATGCCCTTAATCTCCCAGAGATTCAGGCACCCGACGGGTACCATGTTCCTGTCATTGTGGGGATGTGGTCAGTAGAGAATTCAGGTTTGATTTTCTGGATTAAAAAAAAAAAGAATCGGCCA
>NW_012113697.1:5882591-5886520 GCF_000951035.1 Colobus angolensis palliatus
CCCAGCTAATTTTTTGTATTTTTAGTAGAGACGGGGTTTCACCGTGTTAGCCAGGATGGTCTCGATCTCCTGACCTCATGATCCGCCCACCTCGAACTCCCAAAGTGCTGGGATTACAGGCGTGAGCCACTGCGCCTGGCCGGACACTCTTAACTACAGTTGACCCTCAGACAATGGATTTGAACTGCACAGATCTACTTATACATGGATTCTTTCCAATTATTATATTGGAAAACATTTTTGGAGGTTTGTGACCATTTGAAAAAAATTGAAGACAGGCTACCTCGTCTAGAAATATCAAAAAAATTAAGAAAATGTTAGACATGCCATGAATGCATAAAATATATTCGATACTAGTTTATCATTTACTCCCATAAAATACATACAAATCTATAGAAAGTTAAAATTTTTTAAATTTTACCTACACAAACATTCAGACTGTATATGGCACCATTCACATTTAAGTGAAATGTAAACAAAGGCAGATATAGTATTAATCACAACTGCATAAAACTAGCCATAGTATATACTGTAGTAATTTTGTGGCCACTCCTAGTTAGTATTGCAGTGAGCTCAGGTGTTGAGAGTATTGGCTTAAAGGCTTAAAACACCATGTGATGCTGATAAGCCCTGGATGAACAGTTCATCACTCCAGTAAATTGGGTATCGCAGTAGAATGTGAGCCCTCACAGTTCTATGTATTTTTCATCATGTTTAATGCAATGCCATAAGCCTCGAATAACACCATGGGACCTATAGAGTATGCCACTAGTGATGCTGGAAGCGTTGCCCAGAAGCAGAGAAAAGTCCTGACATTACAAGAAAAAGTTCAGTTGCTTGTCAGGTACCATCGATTGAGGTCTGCAGCTGCGGTTGCCACCATTTCAAAGGATTCATCTTGTAAACAGATGATGTAAACTTATGGGATCAGTAAATACGGTACAGTACTATAGGTGTATTTTCCCTTTCTTATGGTTTTATTTATTATTTATTTATTTAGAGACAGTCTCACTCTGTTGCCTAGGCTGGAGTGCAGTGGAGTAATCTTGGCTCACTGCAGCCTCAGCTTCCAGGGTTCAAGGATACTCTTGCCTCAGCCTGCCTAGTAGCTGGGTCTACAGGCGTGCACTGTGCCAGGTTAATTTATTTTTATTTTTTATTTGTATTTATTTTTGTAGAGATGAGGTCTCACTCACCAGACTGCCCAGGCTGGTCTCGAACTCCTGGGCTCAAGTGATCCTCCCACCTCAGCCTCCCAAGGTGTTGGGATTACAGGCGTGAGCTACTGTGCCTGACCCCTTATGATTTTCTTAGCGTTGTATTTTTCTCTAGCTTACTTTAGGAATAAAGTCTGTAATATGGATAACATGCAGAATACATGTTAATCAACTGTTTGGGTTATCGCTAAGACTTCCAGTCAACAGTAGGCTGTTAGTAGTTAACTTTTGGGGGAGTCAAAAGTTATGTACAGATTTTCAACTGCATGGGGATGTCGGGGTTAGCACCTCTAAATCCCCCTGTTGTTCAAGGGGCAGCTGTACTTATTTCTTCTTGTATCCCCCCTCCTCATTTGGTTTCTGTGCCTGATTCTCCAAACTCACACGGTTTATTTCCCATGTAGTCCCCAAGTGTTGGGCACTAGTCTGGTTAGAGGCGAAAAAGATGAAGACCTGGTTGTTGCCTTTGAGAGTCTTGGAGAGGGGCCCTGGGGGTGTTCATGCACTAATGAAAGGCACAGGAGAGGGAGGGATTGGGCCTGAGGCATGCTGGGGAAGAACTTCTTCTCCCACTGCTTAGGCAAGAGCATGACCCAAGGTTCAGCTCAAGGTCCTTTCTTTCTCTGTGAACTCCCAGTCAGCCTGTAGGATCTCACCACCATCTCTGAGCACATGCCTCCAACTCCACGTGCCCAGGGCCATACTCACCCCTACTCCCCACTGAACACTTTGAACTTGGATCTATGGCCAACAGACTCTACTGCATGCCCCCAAACTGGCTCTCACCATAGCCACATCTCTTCAGGTTACTGGTTCAAACTTCTGTCATTTCCTTCTGAATCAACTTTACTGTCTCTCGTTTCCCTATGTCCCGTCCTTTATCAGACCTTATTCTGCTTCGTACATCATGTTCCTTGGGCTCCCGTCAAGCCCTTGTTTTTTATCCCTGCTGTGAGGCAAGTTCTTTATCTTTTGGGAAGCCTCCCTGGGCCATCCCAGCCAAAAGTGACCTCGCCCTCCTCTGGATTCGGAAAGCTCTTATTGTCTGCCAGCTTATCATATGGCATTTGGCACTATTGCAGACTCCTTTGATACTTAGTCCTTTTTTTTTGCCGATGTTTGTGACTTAGCTTCCGAATTTTAGGGGTCAGGTCCTACATACAATACCTGCCTGCATCCCACACAGGATTCAGGAAAGGGTAGTTAGTAACCGTTAGTTGATTGATCATGCAGACAGGGGGCCACGTATGGAAGACGGGGGCATCCCTGAGACCCTTTACCCTGGAGACAGGCTGATGAATAATTTTTCCGTTTATGACTGTGAAACCTTTACAAAAAGTGAGTCATCACCCTACCCAGATGTGCTTTCTTATTAATTATCTTTTTTTTTTTTTTGACGGAGTCTCACTCTGTCACCCAGGCTGGAGTGCAGTGGCATGATCTCAGCTCACTGCAACCTCTGCCTCCCGGGTTCAAGAAATTCTACTGCCTCAGCTTCCCAAGTAGCTGGGACTACAGGTGTGTGCCACCATGCCCAGGTAATTTTCGTATTTTTAGTAGAGACAGGATTTCACAATATTGGCCAGGCTGGTTTTGAACTCCTGACCTCGTGAGCTGCCCGCCTTGGCCTCCCATCGTGCTGGGATTACAGGCATGAGCCACCACTGTGCCCAGCCTATTAATTATCATTTTAAAGACAACCCAATTCATCCTACGGAGGAAAAGGGCCTACAGCAAATAAGGCCTATTTTGGCTGACAGTTTTCAACTTGACTGAAACAAAAAGTAATAAGAGGGTTGGTCTCATCTGATGCCGTTGAACTCAGGGAAACTCAGCTTGGTGGACATGATCGTCAGTCTTTTTGCTTTGGGATCACGGATTCTCTGCTGTCTGCCATTCGTACTTGTGGCTCCACAGGTAGCAAGCTATCTGTTTGCAGAGGCCAGAAGGAGAGACCAGTAGCGTGTTTTTCACAGCCAACGCTAATCACTAAGGATGGTTAATAAAGGAAAACCAAAGTGACTTCTGGATGGAGATGCTAGGATGGACCCAAGCCATAAACCCTTAGAATGTATTCGTGAGTCTTACATACTCTGAGAGATTAACTTTGGGGAATCCTAAAGAATTAAATGTCTGCAGGACTAGTGTGTTCTGCTGAGGTCAGGTCAGAGCAGATCAGCCTCCTGGTTTGTAATGGCCCGGAAAGGTCCCTTGCCCTTGGCTGGGGGCCCTACTGGGATTTGCAGTGACAGTGATTTCTGTGTGTTGCCTGGAGTGATGCATTGATTGGTGCCTGTGATTGTATCTCTTCATCTGTGTGATGCACTGTCAAAGTGGTGTCGGGGACAGCTGTTAATGTTTAACAGCCTCAAAACTGTCCCCTCTTTGCTATTACAAAACTGAGGAGTCACAGGCTATGAACGCTTTCATGGCCATTTTAATTCCGCAAACCTGAAAGGACTGAAGGTGAAGGTCTTGGCCATCTAGGTTCAAATGACATTCTTTTTGAGACAGTGTCTTTCTCTGTTACCGAGGCTGGAGTGCAGCGGTGTGATCTCAGCTCACTGCAACCTCCGCCTCCCGAGCTCATTCTTCTGTCTCAGCCTCCCTAGTAGCTGGGATTACAGGCGCGCACCACCACGCCTGGCTAATTTTTGTATTTTTAGTAGAGATGGGATTTTTAATTCCGCAAACCTGAAAGGACTGAAGGTG
>NW_012113697.1:5887118-5894546 GCF_000951035.1 Colobus angolensis palliatus
CGCCCGGCTAGTTTTTTGTATTTTTTAGTAGATACGGGGTTTCACCGTGTTAGCCAGGATGGTCTCGATCTCCTGATCCGTGATCACAAGATCAGGGCGATCTTGTGATCCGCCCGTCTCGGCCTCCCAAAGTGCTGGGATTACAGGCTTGAGCCACCGCGCCCGACCACATTTGACCTTCTTATACCCTGGTATCATGAGGATTTCTACAAACCACAGCCCTGATTGTGACTTCTCCCTGGCTCAGAATCCACCAGTGGTTTCTTCTCCTTTATAGAATCGAAATTTCTTAGTTCTTGATGTCCTCACGGCGTCCCGTGATCTGACGCCATCCTTCGCTACTATTTTTCTCACCTCCCATGCCTCTTAAACTCTAATGAATGGATCCACCTGCTTTTGCCCCACAGCCTCTACCCACACGGTTTCTCTCTGACCTTGGCTCAGGCTGGCCCCGTGGCCTAGAATATTGACCCTGTGGGTTGTTCTTCCGACCCATCCTGCCCAGTCTCTCGCAGGAGCCTCTGTTTTCCTCCGTTAGATGAGGACGATCGTAGAATTTTCCTTTTTGGTTTGTTAGAAGGATTAAGTGATAGGAAACATGTGAAGCATAGAACAGCGCCTGGCCCAGAGTGAGTGCTCAGTACAAGATTCTCACAGTCACTCCTGCAGCAGATTGAAACCCAGCAATTAGGGTGGGAGAGTCCCTCAAGCAGCCGCATTGGTAACTTTGAGAAGGAAGAGATGAGCCCTGCTGTCAGGCATGGAAGAGAAAAGACCAGGAAGGTGGAATGCAGACGCAGAAACGAATTGATATATCCAAGGGAGAGGCACATTGCTACCCCCTCCAGGAGCCCAAGTGTGCCACACCCCTAAATGGAAAAGCCCTCAACTGACATTAGAATGCTGGCTGTGTTACCTCGGTCTCCCCAAGATAGAACACAAGATGAACTGTGGTGAGTGAGTCCTGCTATAGGTGGCCAGCCTCGTGGTTTTTTTTTTCTTCTGAGACAGGGTCTCACTCTGTCATCTCACTCTGTCACCTCACTCTGTCACTCTGTCGTCCAGGTAGGAGTGCAGTGGCATGATCTCAGCCCACTACAACCTCTCCCTCCCGGGTTCAAGTGATTCTCCTGCCTCAGCCTTGTGAGTAGCTGGGATTTACAGGTGCGTGCCACCACACCCAGCTAATTTTTTGCATCTTTAGTAGAGATGGGTTTTCGCCATGTTGGCCAGGCTGGTCTCGAACTCCTGACCTCAAATGTTCCGCCTACCTCGGCCTCCCAAAGTGTTGGGATTACAGGTGTGAGCCACCTCGCCAGGCCCCAGCCTCGTCTTCTAGTTGGGCTTTCTGTTCACCATTGCCAAGAAGCTGGGGTGGCTTTCCTCTGGGTGTACATGGAGAGCCTGAGGTGGTATATCTCATGATGGACTTATGGTTCAGAGGGTCTTTTGAGCTAAACTATCTCTGTGGGTCTCAGGTGTTTTTTTTTTCTTTTGTTTTTTTGTTTTTTAAATCGTGGCAAAATATACATGACATGAAATCCACCATCTCCATCATTTTTAAATGTATAGTTCAGTGACTGAGTATACACACATGGTTGTGCAGCCATCATCACCACCATTAATCTCCAGAATGCTTCCATCTTGTACCACTGACACTCTGGACCCATTAAACACTAATTCCCAGCATCCCCTGCCCACAACACCTGGTCACCTCCATTCTGCAACCTGTCACTGTCTATTTGACTTCTCTAGGTGCCTCATAGAGGTGGAAGCAAATAGTATTTGTCCCTTTGTGTCTGGCTGTTGCGCTGAGCATAATGTCCTCAAGGTTCATTCACATGGTTGCATGTGTCAAAATTTCCTTCCAATAAGCCGGGCATGGTGGTGCACACCTGTAGTCCCAGCTACTTGGGAGGCTGAGGGAGGAGAATCGCTTGAACCCAGGAGGCAGAGGTTGCAGTGAGCTGAGATCACGTCACTGCACTCCAGCTTGACAGACTTCGTCTCAAAAAAAACCACAAAAAACAAAAAAGAAAAACAAAAACAAAAAAACTGCCCTTCTTAAGGCCGAATAATATTCCATTGTGTTTATTTTACCACGACTTGGGTTGTTTCTACCTTCTGGCTCTTGTGAATAATGTTGCCGTGAACAGGCAGCAAGATCCTCCCTTCAGGACCCTGCTTTCAGTGCTTTTTGGTATATAACTATTAATGGAGTTGCTGGACCATATGGCAAGTCTGTGTTAATTTTTTGAGGAATTAACACACTATTTTCCATAGGGGCTGTACCATTTTACATTCCCACCAGCAGGGCACAAGGGTTCCAACAGTTCTCAGTCCTTACTAGTACTTATTCTTGTCTGTTTTGTTGATGTTTGTTTATTTGTTTGTTTTGAGACAGAGCCTTGCTTTGTTGCCCAGGCTGGAGTGCAGTGGCGTGATCCCAGCTCACTGCAACCTCTGCCTCCTGGGATTCTCCTGCCTCAGTCTCCCAAGTAGCTGGGACTACAGGCATGCACCACCATGCCTGGCTAAGTTTTGTATTTTTAGTAGAGACAGGATTTCACCATGTTGGCTGGGTTGGTCTCGAACTCCTGACCTCAAGTGATCCACCCGCCTTGGCCTCCCACAGTGCTGGGATTGCAGGCGTGAGCCATTGTGCCCGGTCTTGTCTGGTTTTTTGAAGAAGCCGTCCTAATGGGTGTGAGCTGGTATCTCGCTGTAGTTTTGATTTGCATTTCCCTGATGATTAGTGGTGTTGAACGTCTTTTCATATGCTTATTGGTCATTTTGATATCTTCTTTGGAGGAATGTCGTTTGCTCATTTTTTAAATTGGGCTGTTTGCTTTTTATTGTCCGGTCTAGACTCTTTTTGGACCCAGGGTAACTGCAGTGCCTACCCTTTCAGCTACTGGTGGTAGTAACAGCAAAAATCCTAGCTTTCATTGAGCATTTACATCATCCACTAGGTGAAATGTTTCCATGGATGCCCCACCCCACCCCCTTTAATCTCTCACACAGTCTTTTGAGAAAGATACTGTGATCATCTGCATTTTGCACTTGGAGAAATTGAAGCCGGAGCCATTGCCCAGGGTCTTGGAGCTAGTAAGCAATAAAACAACAGCGTAGCTCTGGTCTGACTCCATCCTTAGGCGTTAGTACTTATTCTCTTCCCCCCACCCAAGGAGCTGGTATTGAAACCTCTTCATACATAAGTTTATCCATTTGCTTAATAGGGAACCCTCAGTCCTCAGGATCTTGGTTTCTCTAGAAAACCGTATTTAGTTCTATATAAAGAATCAGTTCCTAAAACCCCAAAGGTTTGCGTCTGAAAGCAAACACAGAAATATGCGGCATTTTGAGTGCTAAATCGTCAGCTGCTGCAGAAAGCTTCCTAAACGGAATGATCCGATATATTCACCAAGGATCCAAGCCCCTGCCCATGCTCATTTAGTTGGTGGCTACAGTACTGCTCTTGGAGTCCAATCCTTCCTCCACTTGTAAGTAATGACTGTGTGATCCTCGGGCCCATTTCAGTGGAGACCCCGCGTGACCCTGTCTTTGTTCGTTATCTGTCCAGGTTTGGTGGTGGCGAGGGCAGAGTGAAGGCAAGAGACCTTCATCTCGCCCCTCTGGAAGCACCGGCTTCCCACACAGTGGTTCTTTGGAGGAACATTCTCCGTTCTTTTTATGTTGGCTTTTATCTGGCCTTGGGTTCACACAGCTGGGGCCGGGGATAGGGCCAGAGCCGTGACTTAGGGTTGAGAAGAAGTTGGCCAAAACATTCCCCAGCAGGGCTTGGGCAGGCCCAGGAAGTCCCGCCTAAAACACAGTGAACAAAGCTACCGTTGTCCACAGGCCTGGGGGTGGGAGGCATCTGGTCAGTGACACAAGCTTGGCCATTGTTTGTTGTGACCTTAGCCAACGTTTTTTAGCTGAGAAAGGGGAAAAAGAGGGGGAGTGAAGAAAAAAATAAAAAAGAAGGTCTCCAGAAACATTGCATCTGGAAAGTCCAGAACGAGTTGTTGATTTCCCAGCAAGCACTGGAGCGGATTTGGAAGGAACTGTGCAATGTAGTGGGTTCTTTGTGAAAGAACAGCAATGAGCAAAGCCACAGGAACCTCCTCTGGGGTGCCCAGAGCACTGGCCCTGGGCTAGCGACTTGCCTCAGCTTCATTTCCCACAGAGGCTGCCATGGAGAGGAAGCCGGCAGAGTCTCGGCACTGAGTCTGAGGGCTTCAGGCAGAACCCAAGACTCTCCTCTGAGGTAGCAGCCCCCAGAGAAGACTAGCTGCTCTCTGATGGTAAGGATTGATTTTTCTTGCCTGCAGATGTACGCTCCAGTTTGCTTTTCTCTGCATGTCCCTAAAATGACTTCACCATAGTAAAGAGGCAGCTCTGAAAACTGAGATTTGGGGTCTCACTGCTGAGCTGTGGTGGTCTGGGGAGCCGATGTGCTAGGGGGCACCTTTCACAGATCCAAGGCATGAGCAGGGAGAAAAAAAAAAAAAAAAGACATGGGTCGTTGTGTGAGAAATCAGGAAAAGCAGATGGGAGGAGGAGAAAGATTTATGAAGGATGTCTTGGAGAGAAAGGGAGTCTTGGCTCCCCTGGTTACCTGGGGAGCAGTTTTGTAGTTGGAGCTGCGGGATGGAGAAGCAGAGTGGCGACGTGATTTTAGTGGAGCCCAAACCTTGCTTCCTTCATGTAACTTTTTCCAAGTAAGAAACTTGGCTTCTGCCCACTGATCTGGCTTTTACCCCATGGCCCAGTTCTAGCTGGGACACTACAAGGCAAAAGCCATTTGAGGACTATAATGCTTCATGAAGGTAAGGGGGAGCTCCTGTGGTCATGCCTCTCTAGCAGAAGTACCTGCCCAGTAATGCACTGTGCTTCCAGGCTTGGCTGAAACATCTTTCCAGTTTGGTGGTGGAGGCTGCAACAGTGATGATGGAAACTCTTCCAATACTTAGCGGTACAACAGCCTTGTTTCACAAGTCTTTCCACCCCCACAAGTTACGCATCCATCTTCTTTCTTTGCAAAGTAGGACCTCCAAGAGAGTGGTGATCACTCTCTTGAGGCTCTGTACAGCTGTGAGAAGTCCAGTTTGCATGGAAAGGCTAGCCTGTTTCGGCACGTGGTCTCCCTCCAGGATGCGCTCTCCTACCTCCCTGGGCCAGTCAGCATCCCTGATTCTGGCATGGCTTCCTGTTCCTACAGTGGCAGGGGAAGGGAGACTGTGCTTGTTATCCAGGAGCGTCCTCTAACGGGTTAGTTGACCTAGGACAGTCCACAGCAACGCTTCTCAAAGGTTACCATGCATCTGAACCACCTGGGGATCTTTATAATGTAAGCTCCGGTGCTGGGGCAGGGCCTGGGGCTCTGCACTGATAGTCAAATCCCAGAGGACTTCATGCTGCTGGTGCAGGGACCACACTTGGAGATTTGCTCCTGTGAGGAACCCAGACCAATCACTCAAGTTCTGACCAAGGCGTGGCTGCCTTGGGTCTGATGGTAGAGCACTGAGAGTTCTGGCAGGCCTATTTGTGGATTGTGGCTGGGTGCTTCATGGGGATGGAGGGATTAGCAGAGAAGAACACTGAAGGGCATGCGAGGAGCTGGGAAGAGCCGAAGTCAAGCTCTTGGGAAAAGGGCATGTGGGGTGCAGAGGCTGTCGGTGAGCTGCCCTCAAGCTGAAGTGGACTGTGTGTTTGGGCTGTAATGTGAGCAGTCAGCCAGAAGTGCTAACTGCTAACAGGCCCAGAAAAATTCCACTGGAACCTGCCTTTGGTGCATCCGGGGTGATGCAGAGACAGAAGCCCAGGATTCCAGTTGCTAGGCAAATAGAGCTGAGACCACTCACGTGGCTCGGGGGAGTGACAGGGAAGAGGTGGACGCATCAGGACAGAACTCAGTGTGGTGAGAGGTGGGAGCACAGAATCTGGGGTGTGGTAAGGTGGGATTCTCGGTGTTTGGGGCACAGAGCCACGTTTCAGGAGTAGTCAGATGCCTCCTAGACATGATGCCCATGTCTACACTTGAATGTGACTTTTTTTCTCCTATTAAAATGGCATGTCCTTAAAACATATATACTAATGCTGACATTTAGCGTTATTGGACCAGGCGCGGTGGCTCACGCCTGTAGTCCCAGCACTTTGGGAGGCCAAGGCGGGCGGATCACCTGAGGTCAGGAGTTTGACACCAGCCTGGTCAACATGGTGAAACACCGTCTCTACTAAAAATACAAAAATTAGCCGGGCGTGGTGATGGGCGCCTGTAATCCCAGCTACTTGGGAGGCTGAGAGAGGAGAATCGCTTGAACCTGGGAGACTTAGGTTGCAGTAAGCTGAGATCACACCACTGCACTCCAGCCTGGGTGACAGAGCAAGACTCTGTCTCAAAAAAAAAAAAAAAAAGAATTATTAACTATATATATATGAAAGCCCTTGGAGACCATCTGGTCCAACTTCCGTGTTTTAGAGATGAAGAAATTGAGGCCTCCCAGCAGAGATGAAAGAGGTTGCTCAAGATCTTCCAGCAAGACTGCTGCAGCTTTGGGGCTGGTACTCCAGCCCCGATTCGCATCCTGTGTTCCTCGCACGGTGGCACAGAGCAGTGGTAGGTCTCACACCTCCATAGCAAGGCCGTTGGCTGTCACCATTTGCCTGCTTTATATGCGCCAGCGGCAGCAGCCCCAGAAATGTTCATCGAATCAGGTTGGTGAGAATTGCACCCCTTACTGAGACTTGGAAACAGTTCCAGCCCTTATTAGACTTCATTTCCCTCCAGTGCTCAGGGTTCAGACCTCATCAGGAACCATCTCTCGGAGTCAGAAGTCTTTGATTAGAATCACTTGGAGCACAGGCCATAGGCACTGCAGTCCGTGGAATGAGTCTCCGTGGTGGGGAAATGAACTGCTTCCATTTTCTTTTAGTGCTCACGGGCCACTCCAGCCAGCAACTAGCGGCCACAAAGCCCCGCCAGCTGGATCACAGGTGCGGGCAGGCCATCAGAAGCACCTACCCTTATACCATAATGAGCTCCAGTCTGCCTTCCTTTACAACAGCACTAACTCCCCGAGGAAGCCCGCTTTTGCCCCCGGTTCATCTGCGGGCAGCAGCTGTGTCACTTGTGTTTGAAGTTTCTTTCTGGTGAGCAGGCTGCTTTACATGAGATACCGAATCTGTTACTGATCGAGCTGCAGCTTTGGACTCCCTCCCTTGCTTCTGAACTTAGATCCATTTTGAATGCGATAGGATGCTTGGTGAATTTGGTTCCGGGGTTTTCCTCAGAAGTCTAACAACTTTAGAAAGTGCCCAAAACAATGACATATAAGGCATTTTGGGGCTTTGCAACTTAATACTAAAGGAAGGCTAGGGAGGATATTACGTAGTCTCTCTCTCTCTCTCTCTCTCTCTCTCTCT
>NW_012113697.1:5894596-5900042 GCF_000951035.1 Colobus angolensis palliatus
CTCTCTCTCTCTCTCTCTCTCTCTCTCTCTCTCTCTCTCTCTCCTCTCTCTCTCTCTCTCATTCCCAGGCTTTTTCCGCTGCAAAGGGAAGTTGACCAGCGATCCTGTAGAGGGACCCTCACCCTACCAGGAACTTCCTAAGGAGTGTCTTAGGTGAATAATCCACAGAATATCTTTCAAAAGCGTTTTCTAGGTCAGAACAAGTGATATTATAAATATCAACAAGCATAGAAAACCTAGGATGTATTTCAAGATCATTAATCTTGAGGACAAAGAGAGAAGTACTGAAGTCTATCCCAGCTCCTTCCTTTGACAAATAGGAACTTTTCAGCATTCATTGGCCGTCACAGTAACCTGTGGCAAAGGGGAAGAGAATCCCAGCTGTTCAGCCTCCCCGTACAGACCTGAGGTCATGTGCACTGTCACATACCCTGATCTGGGCATGCATTTCATTTCCGATTTTTGTTACATCGCTTCGCTTTGTTGGTGTCTCGGACAAGCCTTTCTTTCCCACTGATTCTAAGTCAGATTTGGTTGAGTAAATGAAGGGGTATCTAGACCAAAAGAGCTGGAGACCTCTTTCTCTTCAGAGCCCAAAAGTGTTTGGAGGGAAGCTTGCAGCAAGCAAAGCAATATTTCATGAAGATTTGTGTCTCGTCAGGCCTCTGTCGTCTCTTTTGTTTATGTGACTGCTGTTCTTGGAAGCTGAGCTGGACATTTAACTGCCTTGATATTTCCCTTGTGGTTTTAGGCTGTGTTACGAAAACCATCCATTGCATGGGTTATAGGACCACAGTGTTCGCGACTGGCAATCCCCCTATGTTACAGATGAGGAAACAGAAGCCCGGAGAGGCTAAGATAATTGCACACATCATATCTCGCTGTCTGGGAACGCAGCACCTTTGTATGCCTAGGCCTGTGTGCTGTCTCCTAATGCTTTTGTCATCCTGAGTTGGGGGTAGGATATCAGAATGGCCCACACTATTTTTATTCTGCTGGGGAAGGGGGAGGAGGAAAGAAGCAACATTCCTCAACCGTTCATCAGGAAATGGAGAGTTTGAGTAAAATGTGTCTGTTAATCAAAAGCCGGTGAGCACAGTCATTCAGATTTTCTGGCTTGGAAGCCGGAAGCTGGAACCGGCTACTGGGAGGAGATGACCTTGCCATTTAATAATTACATTTTTAATTGTACTGAAACATCAGGACCACAGAGACCTTGAAATGGAACAAAATGCAGGTTTTTTTTTTTTTTTTCCTGGGGTTCCCCAACCCCTCCAGGCTTCAAGATGGGGAAGCAGTTCCTGCTTTCCTTCCTATTTCTGGAGCTGTTCTCTATATTTCAGGAGTGCTTATGGGACGACACCCCAGGTCCTCCACCCCAGATCCTGTGGTTCTAAAACACGGTCACAAGGCCTTTAGGTACCTGCTACAGACCCCTCTATCAGAGGCCAGAAGAGTGACTCTGATATTTGGTGGCACAATCACGCTGGTTCGTCAATGCTGAGATTCTTCCAAAACATGCTGCAGAGTGGGCGCCTCTCAGATCCCCATCATGCCGTATGGTGCCGCTGGGGAGATGCCACCAATGAAAAGGACCAGCCATCTCAGATGCAAGAAACGTGCTCACATTCCGAGTTTTCCTCATTTCTTCCTTTATCTCCTCTGGAACCCTGTTAACTGGCCCTTCTGTCTTACACTGGGACAGCAGGTGCAACCACCATAAAAATCTCATTCTCCAGAGTCAGAGGAGGAACGGTTATGCAGGAACAGGGGTTCTGCAAGGCCCACATAGAAGGCGTTGCTTTTCTACCCACTGCTGACCGCTTGATTCTCGGGTGTTTCAAGGCTGTGACATGGCTTCTGACCCAGGAGGGGCCATCCAACTCATCCTTGCAGTTTGCAGGATCATTTGCAAATCTTTTCATCAACCCTTGTCCCCCAGAGACTCCGTGTTTCCAGCCTGGCAAGTTTCCCTGTGCGGGTTGAAGGGTTGACTTCCTGTATCCTTGCTGCATGGACTGCATTGTAATTACGTTCATCAAAATTCCTGGTTAACCAGATCACTCCGTTTCTTTGTAGGGTCAGAAAATACAGAGTCTATTGTTCTGCGTCCTCTCCCCGCTCAGTCTTGACAAGCATACCCCATGAATTGGCCGGCCCTCAGGGATGTGCTGGGGGCTTGCAGGGTGGCTGTGACTCTTGCCAGACCTACCAGAAGCTGGATAGGTCTGGAGTGTCCCAAGTGGTTCGGCCTTCAGACCCACGGCTGGGAGAAAACTCCCACGGCCCTAATGTCCACCTCTTAGGGTGGGTGCCAGTGATAACCACAGTGTGAGGCTTCTTCTTGCCACTTCGTAGACAGAGGACAGTGATGGTGTTGGTGGTGGGGGGGAAGTAGCTAATGTAGATGAAGAAGAATATGCCAGATGCTCCATGGGGACTGGAGTTGCAACCTGGTTGGGGAGCCCAAGCAAGTCACTTCTGGATTCGTCCAAGGAGGCTGGTGGGGGTGGGTGTCTGATGTGAGCAAGTGGGGGATTCAAACCAGCGAGATATAGATGATTGCTGCCACATCCATTGTCACCCCAGTCATCGATCTACCCCAAATAGTGAGGCCCGAGGACACTTGGACAGTGCCAGGTTTGGAAGAGGCCTGAGGACGTTGGCATCTAAATGACTAAAGCCTCATTCGAGAAATTGCTTTTATGAATTCAAGGGGACAGCCCTGCTCACCAGGTGATTTCTAATAAGAAGGATTTGAGGCGACACACCGAGGACTCTGGTAAAGCCTCCGACAAATTTTGCACGTAGAAAACTGGAAGAAAGGAAGGCGACCCTCCTGGCTCTTTGGCTTCTTGCTAGTAAGAACTGCAGATGTGCCTCATGCACCTGACCCCCTTTTCACACGGGTCCAACCACAGTGCTACAGGACATGGTCATGCTCAGGCCCAGGCCCAGAAATAGCCACATGCTCTTCTCTGTGTTTTGGCCTTGGGAACCCTTTGAGGGCTTACAAAGCCAAACAGGTGTTTCAAATGAGGTCTTTGGAAAGCCCTGGGTTCCTACTGATTTTTCCTTCAATCCAGAAAGTGCTTTGGTCCCAACATATGTACCTGAATAGATTCCAGGGCTCAGGATTCCCCGTGGAAGCTGACTGCCCTCGGGGCCAATACAACCCGGTAGAGACAAGACTCAAAAGACTCGCAGCACCGGGAGCTTGGGTCTCCAAGGCCCCTTCCCTCTGTTGTGTTCCCTCTGGTTGAGAACCTGTCAGTTTCTAGGAAGAGACAAGAGTGGACTTGAGAAACAAGGACAGAGGATGGATGCCAACTGGGCAGGTCAGGTACCTGATACCTGATATTTGGCAGGAGGGGCAGTAGGACATGGATGCTTCATTATGGGGATGGGAGGAAGGGCAGCTTTTTTTTTTCCCATCTCCCTCGGTGTTCTCATGATCTCAGTGTTCCTCCTGCCTCTTGATCTCTTCTAGTATATATTATTTTTATTATTTTGAGATGGAGTCTCGCTCTGTCACCCGGGCTGGAGTGCAGTGGCATGATCTCAGCTCACTGCAGTCTTCACCTCCTGGGTTCAAGCAGTTCTCCTGTCCCAGCCTCCCTGGTAGCTGAATTACAGGCGCACACCGCCACGCCCAGCTAATTTTTATATTTTAGTAGAGACGGGGTTTCACCATGTTGGCCAGGCTGGTCTCGAACTGCTGACCTCAAGCAATCCACCCGCCTCGACCTCCCAAAGTGCTGGGATTACATGTGTGAGCCGCTGCACCTGGCCTAGCGTATTTTTTTAAGTGGAGGGTTTTGTTTTGTTTTTTGAGACAGGGTCTCTGCTGCTCAGGCTGGAGAACAGGGTACAAATTGTGGCTCACTGTGACCTCGAACTCCTGGGTTCAAGTAATCCTCTTGCCTGAGCTTCCTACCTAGTAGCTGGGACAAAAGGTGTGCACCACCACGTCTGGCTAATTTTTAAAATTTTTGTGGCGATGGAGTTGCTGTGTTGCCCAGGTTGGTCGTGAACTCCTCTACCTTGGACTCCCAAAATGTTAGGATTATAGGCATGAGCCACCGCACCCAGCCCCTTTCTAGTACTGTCTATATTTGAGACTCAGGTTATAATTTCATTTTTTTACAGTATATGTTGAGAATAGCAACATGTATACATGATTGTATAACTAGATTCATAATTACATATGTATTTCTGTAAGCTGCTTTCAGCGTACAGCCTGGATCCTTTTGTGCCGTGATTTCTTCATTCTTCACCTCTGTTTGTCTTGTTCTTTCAGGCAGTTGGAGCACATCCCTTATGTATGTTTACTAAGGAGGACATGAGTCCTTGTCTCTAGAAGAATGTGTTTCTGTTGCCTTCCCTCGTGAAAGACAGCTTGGCTACCAATAAAGGTCTTGGTATTTTTCTTATCGTGCACTGGAGGCATCTTTTGAGATGTGGCTATAGTTCTCTATATATAAATAAAAAGAAGTTTGAGACCAGCCTTCTTTTTATTCTTGCACTGGTCTTCCCACGTAAATGATTACAGGACTTTTAGCCTTATCTTTGCTGTGTAAATATGTTGTTAGGATATGTCTGCTTGTTGGTCTTTTGAAATCAACTTTGCCTTGAACAGCATAGGACCTCCCATGCAGACCAGCTCGGGAACTTGCCTCTCCATCAAACTTTATTTATTCTTTCTTTTCTGTTAGAGCTTTTCTGCTGGTCTCCTCTTCAGGAACAACCCAGTATCCATATCTTGGTTTGCTGTTCTTGGTTTGCTGGTTTGCAAAAAAAAAAATTTGCATTTTTCCCATTGCCTTTGCATTCTGGGGAAAAAACAATCTTGTTTATTTTGTACCTAACCAATTCACTTTGTTTTGCAGTACTAATTCTATGTTTTATTGCAACCAATTTGCATTTTCCTTCTGTTACAACCTTTCAAACTTCCCTATAATTTTTTTATCATTTCCTGTTCCTTTTTTATATCATTTTGGCTTTTTTTTTTTTTTTCAAACCGACTTGCCTTGTTTTGTTCTCTTATGAGTTTTTGCTCTTATGTCATAGATGTTATATCTTCCTGCCCTTTGTTGAGGTTGCTGGATACTCTTCTGAGATGTTTCTTCTAGATATTATACGAGATCGTGATGAAAAGTTTGTGTTTCTCTTGAGGCTTCTGAATGTTCTTCCTCAATCTATTTTCTGCAATAACAGAAATGATACATATTTTCTTGTCTCCCCCCTCCCTATCTGTGCAGCTTTAACAAAATACCTGAGACCAGATAATGTTTAAGGAACAGGAATGTATTTGTTTGAGACAGTTTCTGACTCTGTTGGCTGGAGTGCAGTGACACAATCATAGCTTCCTTCCTTCTTTCTCTCTCTCTCTCTCTCTTTCTTTTTCTTTTCTTTCCTTCTTTCTCTTTCTTTCCCCTTCCTCCCT
>NW_012113697.1:5900242-5913779 GCF_000951035.1 Colobus angolensis palliatus
CTTTCTTTCTTTCTTTCTTTCTTTCTTTCTTTCTTTCTTTCTTTCTTTCTTTCTTTCTTTCTTTCTTTCTTTCTTTCTTTCTTTCGTTCTCTCTTTCGTTCTTTCTTTCTCTCTCTTCCATTCTTCTTTCTTTCTTTCTCTGTCATTCATTCATTCATTCATTGTTCTGGGCACTGTGCCAAGATTAAAGCTATGCAAAAAGAGATAGGGACATGGCCCTGTCTTCCCGAATCTTATAGTTTATTTCTTTGTTGATATGGCAGCTCCTTCAACCTCCTCCTTCCAGACCAAGTTGCTGAATCCCTGACCTTTAAAAGAAAACGAAGACCCTGGCAGGGTCCAGCCTGTCTCCTGTATAACTACTGGCAAAGACTGCAGTCCTCAGGATGTGCTGTGACAGTGCCAGGGGTCCCCTACTAGCTTCTGAAATTTCCGAGTATGGCCAGAAAGGCTGCTGGAGTTGGGGAGCGCAATGCTTTCACCCATGAGACAGGAAACGCGCCCAGTATTCTTAGAGACACAGACTCTGGGGCTGGTGATGTCACTGTTGCTTGATTTGTGTCTTAACCCAGAGTCGGAGGAAACTGTTGTTCTTGGGTAGCTGTTCCCAGCTCTGTGTAGGAGTCCGCCTACCCTAAACAGGTGTCCACCAGGAAGGCATGACGTGGGAGTGAACTGGCAGTCTCCAGCCCTGCTGGGTCTTGATCGTCCTGGTGGGCCCTGGCAGCCCCATTAGTAATTGGTTGACTCCCTGAGGAGTGCAGAGCTGGCAATGGGACCACTCCTGGCTGCTGAGTCCAGGACTACTCCGGGACTCAACCCTCCCAGGCGTGCCCAGCCATGCCCTGGCTGCTTCTGGGTGTCCGGCTGCCTCCGTGGTTGGGGAAGAGAGAACTTGCTGGAGAGTCCTTTGTGGAGGAGCCTTCAAGCAGTGCCAATCACGGCACTGGGCTCATTAGCAAGTATTGCCATAGCAACGGGTCTGCCCGAAAGTGGCTCGTTAGGCTGACAACTTCAGAGCTGTTATATATAGATCTGGGTGTGGGGGGAGTGGGGGTGTGGGGCCCTGTGGATATGCTTTTCTTTAGAGCTCCTATTGCTTCTGGGTTCGGGGTGTGAGTGGACGCAGAGCGGGAGACCTTAAAACCGTCTGATCTGGCTGCTAAAGCGAGTGTCTGACGACCACCCATTAACGCCAGCAAGTAGCGTTTGCTCACAGCTTTAGGAGAAGGTAAGAGTCAGGTGTTCTCAGAAGCCTCCGGAGGGGGAGAGAGACCCTGAGGTGGAGGTGGCACCCAGGTTGAACTTGAGCTTGAAGCATGGTGGGAGCGGTAGGGAGCGGAGTAGTGGGGTCTGTACCGCCTGGAGGCTGCAGAGACAACCTCCACTGTCTGTTAAATAGTTTATTTGAAGGGTTTGGGGCAATGGGACAGAATCTTTTTAATAAGTCACTGTGCAGCCCAACACTCTTTTTACAAATCATGCTTGTACAAATTCTATAATCTCCGTTTCCATTTCAGAAGCGATGTTTTTCTCAGTCACTGCCTCTAGCGCTGCAACGGGGTGGCTTCAGAGCACAGGACTCACCCAGGATCATTGTTACAAATGCAGCCTCTCAGGCCGCTCTGGAGATTGAATCAAGCCTGAGAGTGTGCATTTGAACTCACATCCCAGGTGACTGCTGGGGTGCCCCGCGGTGACCATACTTTGAGAAACACTGCTGTAGAGGGATTTGTTTTTGATCTCTGTAATCTCTGGGTGACTTTGCTTGCCTCCTTTTTTTTTTTTTAAAGGGGGAATCAGTAGCCACCATTAAAGGGAAAATGTTGGGGGTTGCGTTGTTTTTTTAAAGAAAGAGACAAGGAAGTCAGCCTACAGCTAGGGAACGTGACGGCCTGGACGCGGGCGGTGATATTTTTGCACATCATATGCTCACTTGGGGACTGGGAGACAAGCAGGAGGATCAGGCTTGAGTCGTCATCCTCCTTGGGAAGGAGCTGGGGTGTCGGGTGGTCTCGGTGGGGAAGTAGAGCTCAGTAGGTATAGCTGGGGAGAGATGTGGCCCACCTTTAAGGTAACTGGATAGAAGTCTCTAGAACAAAGCTATTATTTTTATTAATTTTGTGTAGAGATGGGGTCTTGCTACATTGCCCAGGCTGCCCTTGAATTCCTGGCCTCAAGCAATCCTCCTGCCTCAGCCTCCCAAAACGCTGGGATTACAGGCATAAGTCAGTGCATCTGACCAGCTGATATTTTTAAGCAGTTTGCTTTTACCATTTAACTAACTGTGCCACATTGGGCAAGTTATTAAACTCTCTGCATCTCAGATGCATTGTTTTAAAGCAGGGATAAATGCCATCTATGAGGCAGGCTTGTTGTGATGAGTAGCTGATTGTCTAAAGCATCCAGTCCAGTCTGGCATGCATTATGGATACTTGGTGACTGGTAAAAAGCCATTATTGATGGATACAAATGAATGTGAGCTCAGATATTTCTCAAGTACTTTCTAGAGTAGGGTTCTAAAGTAGTCTAGAAACCTTCTGATGTTACATATAAAATAGCGTGTGTATGTGTGTGTGTGCACCCATTTTAGGGGACAGAAGATCCATAGCCTTTCTCAGATTCTTAGATGATGCGCTTTCCATATATATCGTTGAACAGGTTGCCTGCTGAACAAGGAGGCCCAGGTGAGGGTGGGTGGAGAAGGACTGGAGCCTGGCCTTGCACTCTGGCCGAGGGATGGTCTCTTCTCGAGGAAGAGGCCGCGTTTTATTATTCCCACAAAGACACTCTGTGTATTAGGTCAAGAATTTCCGAGTTCGAAAAATCTTCCTTCATTTCCCCCCACCCCCACTGCTGCTACTTCCGATCTTGTTCCTTCCAGGTAGGGTCTGTCCCGAACCCCCTGGGCCCATGTCACCTCTGCTTCTAGTTCAGTTCCCACGGGAAAGCGCTGACAGAATTGAAGGGAAAAAGCCACAGGACTAAGGAAGAGAAGGGAAGGATTTAACTTGGAAGGAAACTAATTAGAAGAGTAAGATTGAGAGAGACCTTAATTATTGGGTGGTTATGCACACTGTATCCTCTGGATGCCTGGGGGCCGGCTGCTTCTGCCCCTCTGTGGCCATGAAGGGTGAGGTAATGCTGGTGCTGTTGGACCTTAAGTGAGGACTTGAAGGTAGGAAGGTCTAACTTCTGCCTTCAACACACCTGTAAAAATTTTTTAATTTTTTCTTTATTTTTGAAACAGTCTCACTCTGTCACCCAGGCTGGAGTGTGGTGGCACGATCTCGGCTCACGGCAACCTCTGCTTCATGGGTTCAAGTGATTTTCCTGCCTCAGCCTCCCGAGTAGCTGGGATTATAGGCACCTGCCACCACGCCCGGCTACTTTTTGTATTTTTAGTAGAGACAGGTTCTCACCAGGTTGGCCAGGCTGGTCTTGAACTCCTGACCTCAGGTGATTCACCTGCCTTGGCCTCCCAAAGTGCCAGGATTACAGGCGTGAGCCACCATGCCCAGCCAAAAAAAAATTTTTTTAAATTGTGGTACAGTACACATGACAAAATATTTACCATCAGTGATATTTATGCATTCATGATATTGCGCAACCATTCCCACGATCCAGTTTCGGAACATTATCATTACCCCAAAGGGAAAAGCTGTGCCTATCCTCCCCTCCCCAGACCCTTGGAAAAGACAAATCTATTTCTATCTCTATGGCTCTGCCCATTCCAGGCATTTCATATAAATGAAATCAAAGAATACATGGTCTTTTGTGTCTGGCTCCTTGCACTTAGCATAATGTATTCAAGGTTTATCCATGCTGTAGCATGTATCACAGCTCCATTTTTTAAAAATTTCTGAATAATACTCTATTGTATGTCTATACTACACTATCCATCCGTTGATGGAGATTTGAGTTTTTTCCACTTTTTGGCCATTACGAATGATACTGCTATGAGCATCCATGGATCAGTTTTTGTTTGACTGCTTGTTTCTAGGTTTTTGGGTTTATACCTGGTTGTCTCCATGTCTTTTGACTTCTGACTTTTTTAAAGTCAGCCATCAGGAGGCACTTCTTTCTAAGAGAAGAGAAAGGTGATGGGACTGTGGCTGCCTTGGGAGATGGAGGCAGAGTGTGGCCCTGCAGGAGGGAGATGTGGAGACCACCTTCGCCACATCAGCCACATTAGGAGATGGGCCTGGTGGCCCCAGTCCCCTCCTCCTCCCTTCTTTCAGCATCTCATGGCCCTTCATGGCTCAGTATCAGGGTGCCTCCCACCTTCTGTAAGGTCCTGAATTTGCAGAATGGAGGAGACCTCCTTGGTCATCAGTGTCTTGTGGAGAAGGGACGGCATCGTTATTGCTCTTTCATGGATGGGACACTGAGGGTCACAGGTTGGGTCTACTGGCTTTCCAGCCCCTGTAAGGAGTGATCTCCTCACTGCCCAGCCCTCTCACCAGAACGCACTGGCCAGATCTCAAGCTGTTAACCTCCCCAGCAGGTGTTTGCCTCCCAAGGAGGGTAGTATTGGAAACAGAAACCTCAGAGAAGTGACTGTTGATGGTGACATTTCAGACAGAGGGATGGTGAGGCTAGGGTGGAGGTCAGTATCGCCATAGAGACTGTGTGAAGCTCTTCCAGCGGAAACCCCCATTCATTGCGCATCCCTCAGGATGGGACGCTACCCTAGGTGCCAGGTTGTTTATTGTTACCCTCTCCAGTGTCTTCTGCAACTGGGCTCATATTACCACCCTTCGTTTCACAGATTCGAGAATAGCCTGGTGAGTCAGTAGCCTGTGGTCACATGGCTGTCAAGCGGTCCAGGCAGGATTGGCACTGAAGGCTGTTTGAGCCTCAAGGCTGTTTTCACTGTGCCTATGGGTTCCCGTCTCTGCACCCCTTTTCTGGCCCTGTCAGTATTTGATCCTTCCCATTTCCTCCCAGGTTATTTGGGTAAGCACCAATGCGGCTTTCCTACATTTGATTGAAAGAGAAACTAGAATATTTCACTCAAGGAGAGGACACCTGGCATCTTGCCCCTCTGGTTCTAGAATCTCTTTCATCAAACACTTATGCCTGTAGTTGTATTTTTTTGTTCTTTGATTTGAGACAGGGTCTCACTCTGTCACCCAGGCTGGAGTGCCGTGGTGGGATCACAGCTCACTGCAACAACCTCCTAGGCTCAGGCGATGCTTCCATCTCAGCCTCCTGAGTAGCTGGGACCACAGGCATATGCCACCACACCCGGCTGATTTTAAAAATTATTTGCAGATGGAGTCTTCCTGTGTTGCCCAGGCTGGTCTCAAACTCCTGGGCTCAAGCCGTTCTTCCACCTTGGCCTCCCAAAGTGCTAGGATTACAAGCGTGAGTCATTGCACCCGGCCCTAACCCTCATTTTTAATCCCCTGGCCCCCTGCCCTTGCCGACTTTATTTCCAATCCCATTGGACAGAGAGTACATCTCTTGTGCATGGGATACTTCTCTCTTTCTTTCAACATGCACGCGTGCACGTGCACGCGCGCGCGCGCACACACACACACACACACCTTGTTACAATCCACACCTATTTGTCTTGCATGTATTTTGGCCATCTTCCAGTCCTGGAGAGGCCACAGCAGTGTGGAGGCCCAGGTAAACCTGCCCAGACGTGGGCTTGTGTTTCCTGGACGTGCTGGTGAGACAGCAACCTGGGACCCTGGTGGGATGCCACACCATGTTGAGCCTGGCTGCTGCTGTCCACCTCACTGTCTCCTGCTTTCTTAGACGACAGTCTTCCATACGGAATCAAATGGGCGCTGCAGGTTAGCAGGTGTAGGAGACGGAGCGTCCGGGGCATAGGGGAAAGCTTTTAATTAAGTCGTGAAAATTCATTATGGAACTTACACCACAGCTACGCAGGAGGGAGGCTGTGTTTACTCAAAGTCCCCCAGCAGCTCAGATTTAGTCGTTCCCTCCGATGACATGCAGGGCACCACGGGAAGCCACGGCACGTGGTTTTGCAACCTTCACAAAGCATGAGAGCAGCCTGGGAGCTGTGTGTCTCTGCTGCTGTCTTTCATTCTGTTATCTTGTTTCCCTAAGCAGGGGTCACCAGGGACCACCACTGTGGGCACAGCTGAGGGATACTGAGGACGTTTGGGAACCGATTACCTTTACTGTTTGTGAATAGCCCCTGGCTTTGCTGAGAAATTCATGGCTATTCTCTTCGTGTGCCTAGAATTCTGATTTTAATCAATTAACTTCAAAAGGCATAGCAATCTTCTGGGCTAATTTGGACTCTCTGTCCTAATTTTAAAAGGTTCTTTAGCTAACAACTTTGGTGTCTGTGTGTATGGGAGAAAATTTAGGTGGAACAGATAGGTAGAAAGGAGAGTGTAATAACTGCCTGTAATCCGAGCACCCAGGGATCATGGCTGTTTGTTTGTTTGTTTGTTTGTTTTATTTTTGTTTGTTTTGAGATGGAGTCTTGCTCTGTTGCCCAGGCTGGAGTTGCAGTGGTGCGATCTCTGCTCACTGCAACCTCTACCTGCTAGGTTCAAGCAATTCTCCTGCCTCAGCCTCCAGAGTAGCTAGAACTACAGGCACACCCCGCCACGCCTGGCTAATTGTTTGTATTTTTAGTAGAGATGGAGTTTCACCGTGTTGCCCAGGCTGGTTGTGAACTCCTGAGCTCAGACAATCCGCCCGCCTTCGCCTCCCAAAGTGCTGGGATTACAGTCGTGAGCCACTGCGCCCAGCCATGGCTGTTTTTTTTTAGTATGTGCCTACTCGATATCTAGTTTCTTTATATGTCATATACATTTTTCTCTGATTTGTTTTTTAACGAAAAATAACTCTATACATGGTTGAAAGAATTAAACCTCACATAAGTGCATACAATGGGAAGTCAGCGTCTTTTCTGTCTCCGAGTCCTAGTTCTTTTTGTCAGAGTGATCTGGACCCTTGGCGAGAGAAGCTCCATCCAGCTCTTCATGGATTCTCAGCATTATTATAGAATGTTTTGCATCTTGCTGTGGGATGACTTGCATTAATTACTTCTGCTAGGTTTGCAAAGCAAGCCTGGGGCCTTGTCTGCTGCTGTGCTTTGTGGTCTGGGAATTTCAGACTTCAGATTTCACAGTGGGAGCTGGTGGAGTGACAGGGCCCCTTTGTAAGCACAGCACCCTGTGAGTGATTTTCTAGGGGGCCGTGGAGAAAGTCCAGCTCCATTAGCTGAATGGCATTTTTCTCTCTGCTCCCAGAGGAGCTGTCCCCTGTGCAGGGGCTCTGCAAGCTCAGGTGCTCCTCACCGCTCATGCTTATGCAACCCCTGAGATCATGTGTGTGCTGCCTCTGACCTCAGGGGTTTGTGGGCCACAGACTTCCCAATGTCAAGAGGGTGGATTCATCAGCCTCTGCCTTCCTGGTTTAAAAACTCCTGCAAAAATGCCAAATGGGTGTGACCTTCTCTTTCTCCTCCGACAGAAGCCTGGAATGGTCCCCCCGCCGCCGGGAGAAGAAAGCCAGACGGTCATCCTTCCACCTGGCTGGCAAAGCTACCTGTCACCTCAGGGCCGGCGGTACTATGTCAACACGACCACCAATGGTGAGTGCCGCTTGGGGGAGCATCCTGCACTGAGCCCCTGGCGTTCTGGCTGTCTAGAGGGGCAGGTTTTTTCACCCTTCTTTACCTCTCTGTTTGGGGGCTTTTTCTTCTTAATTCTATGCTCAGGGCCTGCAGGGTCTGACTCCTCCCACTGTGCTGGGTGATAGGGGTACACGTCTGGGTGTGCAGTTCTGGGAGTAGCTTGGAAAGAAGGCTGTCCTTAATGGTTTAAGTCCTCCTTGGACCCTCATGTCCACCCTGGGTATCTGTGTTAAACCCAACCTCTTCCTCTGGGGGTGTGTTTTCTCAAAGGTATCTCAAAAGGTTCTGTGGTCAACAGCTGGTTTGAGTAAAATGAATGAGGCGAAGCCACTGCATGATCTCTTGGAATTTGGAAGGTATGAATGATCTTGAAGCTTCAAAACGGGGATTGCAAATGCGAGGTTTCCCTAATTTCACTACAACATCATCTTTTTCCTTAAGTATCTCACTGGCTGGTGTTTCTCCGGATGTTGTTTGGGAAATGCTGGGGGTACTGTACCATCAAATAGTCCAGTTTCCACTTGCATTTCTGAGTTGAATAGGACCACACCTCAATGCCCCCAATCATTAGAGACCTCCCGGGACTTCAAATGACCCCAGGATCCCCAGAAGTTGGCTGTAGATGGTTTGTAAAAGGGAGTGCACCGCGTGGCAGGTTCTGTAACGAGGTGAATAGAGGGCACTATTGCAGGCTGTGGTCTTGGGCAGGACAGGGCAAACCAGCTAAACAGAGCTGTGTCTTGACCTCCATGACTCCCCAAAGAAATTACCATGAGAGGCTGGGTGTGGTGGCTCACGCCTGTAATCCCAGCACTTGGGGAGGCCGAGGCGGGCGGATCACGAGGTCAGGAGATCAAGACCATCCTGGCTCACACAGTGAAACCCCGTCTCTACTAAACATACAAAAAATTAGCCGGGCGAGGTGGCGGGCGCCTGTAGTCCCAGCTACTCTGGAGGCCGAGGCAGGGGAATGGCGTGAACCCGAGAGGCGGAGCTTACAGTGAGCCGAGATCGCACCACTGCACTCTAGCCTGGGTGACAGAGCGAGACTCTGTCTCAAGGGGGAAAAAAATAAAAAACTACCATGAAAGAACTGAGAGGATTTAAACCAAGCAAAGTTAGATTTAGTGGGGATCATAGACATGCATGCCGAGGCAGAAGACGAAACTCCTCCCCAAATCCACCTGCTGGCTCAGCCTTGGCCTCTCACTCCTCTGCGCCCACCTGACTACATGACCACCCCTTCCCACCTGCGAGTATCGTTACTACAGCTGATGATTATAAGCCTGCACCAGGAGGGGCTCCTGATGACAGGGGAGCCAGCTACTGTTTAGCAGAGACACAAAGAAGGCAGTTGGTTTATTCGTATCCCCTGGCAACCTGACCTTCTGCAGGCTCAAGAGGGGTGATCTAGTGGAAGAGGTAATGAAGTTTCTAGGAAAAGGGAAGTAAGACTATTTCTGACCGTTCTAATCTTACACTTCCTCAAAACAAACACATGAACAGCTTTGCACTGTTACCGAAGACTTGACGTTTCGGAGAAGAGTGTGTCTATGTATGCAAAACACAGAATTTGGACCGTAGGATCATGAGATCATCAGTTATTTGGGACAACATTGGATCCAGATTTTTGGAAGGTCAGGTTGCCAGGGGATATGAATCATTTGGATCCATTATTGTCTCAACTAACCTACTCTATTGCAAAGGGGCATGGGGGAAAATGGCTTTCTGAATGTCAGCATCTTTATCTTTTTTTAAGTTAGAGAATAGTTTATTTTCAGGGTAAAAAATTCAGTAAGTACAAAAGGATTTGAGATAAAAAATAATCCCTGGTCTCACCTTTTAAACATATGTACATTTATTCTTTTAAAGTAATTTGGAAAATATTGTCTATGTTGACCTTTAAATTACTTTGACAGTGTATGTGGACATCTTTCTATCCTTTGTACATTTCAGTGTAACTCATTCTTTTAAACAGCGATGTAGTAATCCATTGCGTGGGTATGCTATTAATTTCACCAGCATTCTATTAATGGATGTTTAAGTCACATTTATATCAATAGACAGTGTCTGGCAGCTTTTTTTCTGGGACTCACAATTCAGCAGATGCCACTGGTGAGAGCTTTCTTATGGGTCCTGGGATATAGTGATCCCCTGGAGACTCCAGGCCAGGGGTCAGTGAACTTTTTCTGTAAAGGGCCACGTAGCCAGTAGTTAGGCTTTGAGGGTCATGTGGTCTCCGTCCCAGCCACTCAGCTCTACTGTCGCAGCATGAAAGCAGCCCTGGATGATAGGTAAACAAATGAATGTAGCTGTGTTCCAATAAAACTTTATCTATGGATCCCAAAATAGGAATTTCAAATAACTCGTGTGTGTTATAAAATACCATTGTTCTGGCCGGGTGTGGTGGCTCATGCGTGTAATCCCAGCACTTTGGGAGGCCGAGGCGGGCGGATCACTTGAGGTCAGGAGTTCCAGACCAGTCTGGTCAACATGGTGAAACCCCGTCTCCACTAAAAATATCAAAATTATCTGCATGTGTTTGGTGCTCAGCTACCGGAGAGGCTGAGGCAGGGGAACTGCTTGAACCCAGGAGGTGGAGGTTGCAGTGAGCCAAGATCACGCCATTGCACTCCCGCCTGGGCAACAAGAGCAATACTCTGTCTCAAGAAAACAAAACAAAACAAAATGTAAAAGATGATTTTCGTTGGCAAGTTCACTGGGCCATATGATAGTTGGTTTGACCAGATGGTCCCTCGGGCCACAGCTGCTGGTCCCTGCTTCAGGCTGTCTCTTGGCTCCACGAGGACTTGCCCTATTTGCCCTTCCTCTCTTTATTTATTTATTTAGACAGAATCTCACTCTGTTGCCCAGGCTCTAGAGTACAGTGGCACGATCATGGCTCACTGCAGCCTCAACCTCCTGGACTGAAGCACTCCTCCTATCTCTGCCCCCTGAGTAGCTGGGATTACAGGCATGTGTCATCACGCCAGGCTGATTTTTTTGTTTTTTATGTATTTGCGACAGAGTCTCACTCTGTTGCCCAGGCTAGAGTGCAGAGGCACGATCGTGGCTCACTGCAGCCTCAACTTCCTGGGCTTAAGTGACCCTCCCACCGCAGCCTCCTGAGTAGCTGGGATTACAGGCACGTGTCACCACCCCTGGCTTTTTGCAGAGATGAAGTTTTGTCATGTTGCCCAGGCTGATCTTGAATTTTTGGCCTCAAGTAATCTACTGATCTACTGGCCTTGACCTTCCAAAGTGTTGGGATTACAGGCATGAGCCACTGTGCCTAAAAGCAGTTTTGTTTTGTTTTGTTTTGGTAGTAGAGACAGGGTTTCAGTATGTTGCCTAGGCTGATCCCAAACTTCTGGCTTCTGCGTCTGCTTCCCAAAGTGCTGAGGTTATAGGCATGAGCTACCATGCTCAACTCTCTCCTTCTCTTTTATGCTAAAAATAATCCCAGCACCTACCTTGGTCTTACATTCTAGATATATTATGCCAGTTTTTATTCATTACTTGTTTAACTCTTTTTTTTTTTTTTGAAGCAGTCTTGCTGTGTCACCCAGGCTGGAGCACAGTGGCATGATCTCGGCTTACTGCAAACTCCGCCTCCCAGGTTCAACGCCATTCTCCTGCCTCAGCCTCCCAAAGTGCTGGGATTATAGGTGCAAGCCACCACACCCGGCCTTAACTCATTGTTTATCTGTTTGACTGAATCATTCATTCAACACATAGTTTGAGCCTCAAATATGTACTAGGCAGAGTGAGTCTTGGGATACTGGTGATTTAATAAGAACCAAGTCTCTGCCCTCAAAGAGTTTATCTTCTTACAGTGGGAACAGAATCTCAGTGAAAACCTATTTGATTCAATCAGGAAAGGGTTGTGAAGCAGGAGTCCAGGGTGTTTTAAGAGCATGTCACAGAGAGACCCTAGGGAATCAGGGAGGCTTCCTGGAGGAGGAAGCTGCAGGATAGGAAAGGTATGGAAGGGGTAGGGGATGGGGAGTGTCTTACTGGTGGCAAAGAGTCAGCTGTGTTTGTAGGGATCAGGCAGCCCTTGAACATCATATTAATAATTCTGCTCGATAGTCTAAGGGAGAAGGAAAGCAGCTATCTTTCTGATTCTCCTCTGGAATCGTTTCTTAGACTTGTTTGATTTGGCTGTAGGGATGTTTTAAATATTTTTTAATCTGCCTACCTTTCTGCAGGAAGGCATCTATGAGAATAGCCACTCATGTTTATCTTACCTCCTGACTCTTGAAGGCACTTGAGCTTGTGCCTCCTCACTGCTGGGCCGGCTGCATCTGCCTTTCTGCCCGGCCCCTTGCTTCAGCATCTTTGCTCTGTCTCTCTCCAGGTGGCATTTCATCCACATGCCGGCCCAGTGCCCAGAAAGTACGGTCCTGGTTCTAAACAGGCCATTCTTCTCTTCCTCTCTGTCTGTCTACCTTTCTTCCAGACACTTCTAATCTTTCTCTCTTAATCCCTAATCTCTTCTTTTCCAGAGGGTGCCAGGGCATAATAGGTGTTCTATCTCCGTTTTTACACCTATAGCCAGTTGAAAGTCTAATTTACATTTGTATTACCTTGCCTTGGTAATCTGCTTGTTTTCTTTTCTTTTTTTTTTTTTTTCCTTTCCTTGTTTTGAGAGTCTTGTTCTGTTGCCAGGCTGGAGTGCAGTGGCGCAATCTTGGCTCACTGCAACCTCCAACTCCCTGGTTCAAGTGATTCTCCTGCCTCAGCCTCCCAAGTAGCTGGGATTACAGGCACGTGCCACCACGCACAGCTAATTTTCGTATTTTTAGTAGAGATGGGGTTTCACCGTGTTGGCCAGGATGGTCTCGATTTCCTGACCTCATGATCCACCCGCCTCAGCCTCCCAAAGTGCTGGGATTACAGACGTGAGCCACCATGCCTGGCTGGCTAATCTGCTTATTTTCACATCTATTTAGGATTTTGTGAATGAGGTTGTCACAGTGCTAGCCACTGAGCCAAGCTCTGGGGATCCAAAATCAAATTAGATGCTGTCTCTAATCGCAGAAGCTGCAGTTCTAATAGGGCCAGAGACACATATAAACCTAGAAGTGTTACAAGTATTGGTGTGGAAATGTGGGGGCTCGAGGAAGGGAGTAGTCAACTTTATCTGAGTATCAACCAAGTCTTTGCAGGGCGGGAGGGGGCAGCCTTGACTCAGGCACTCCAAGCCAAGGTTACAGTGTAAGTAAAGACCAGGCAGCGAGAGAGAAACAGCAAATGTGTTTGGCATTGGTTAAGGAACAAAGAGGTGAGAGAGAGAGTCAGGGGCCTTGAGGCATTTTGAGGAGTCAGGTCTTTATCCTGTAGGCAGCGGGAATCCATGGGAAATTTCCAGGCGATGGTGTGACATGATCAGAATATTGTGGCAAGGTTGCTTGTGCGGCAGGGCGAAGGCTTTAAGGCCAGTAAGCATGGGGGCTGACAGACTAAATGAGAGGAGAAATAATGAGGTCAAACACCAATTCTACAGCAGTGGCTGGAGAGGAGGAGGTAGAATCTGTCAGACAGGATGTGGCAGGTCAGGGACTGGGAGTGCCTGGATTCCTCCGGGTTTTCTGTCTTGTGTGATGGGACCATACAGTGAGTATAGGGTATTCAAAGGAGGAACAGGTTAGGAAGAAGGAAAATGAGTCCATGCCGAGTGCGTGGTTCCCTGGTGTGCATTCAGGGAGAGATGGCTGGCGTTCGGATAGCTGCAGTGTGACTTAGAGGACTTCTGAGCTGGAGATGGGAACTTAGGAACCCATGTGGGTACACGGCCTGGCATGCAGAGTGCGTGGTTCCCTGGTGTGCATTCAGGGAGAGATGGCTGGCGTTCGGATAGCTGCAGTGTGACTTAGAGGACTTCTGAGCTGGAGATGGGAA
>NW_012113697.1:5914414-5915464 GCF_000951035.1 Colobus angolensis palliatus
GCGTGGTTCCCTGGTGTGCATTCAGGGAGAGATGGCTGGCGTTCGGATAGCTGCAGTGTGACTTAGAGGACTTCTGAGCTGGAGATGGGAACTTAAGGACCCATGTGGGTACACGGCCTGGCATGCAGAGAGTAGAATGGAGTTTGCCCCTCCTTGCCCCGTTGGCCATCAGTGACCAACCTGCCCAGCCACACAGCATGGCCCAGGATTTGCATTTCATCAGCAGAGAGGTGAAGTGATGAGGATGTAGATCACCCAGGACCTTGCAGCACATGTTTAAGGCAGCAGCCAAGGAGACTTTGAAGGAATTTTCAGAGATCCGAGGAATCCAGGAGAAGGTAATGCCATAAAAGGCAAGGGAGAAAAGATTGCCAGGGAGGGCAAGTCAGAGACAGGCTGAAATATAGTTCAGGTTTATGATAAGAGTGATGTTTTAAATCACTGGGGAAAGCGCGGATTATTTAGTAAACGGCGTTGGCCCAGATGGCTAACAGGAAGTTTCAGTGGTTAATGCAGTAATGCTGTTGCTTTCATATAAACTCGCCAACGCCATCAGAGCGTGCTCCGTGGACTTTGGGAAGTCCCCATCTTTCTTGTGGCTCTCTGGAAATTTCATTATGCACAGTGGCCTTCAGTTCAGCCCCAGGAACTCCCGGGGTTTTGATATTAGGAAATTGCTTGTCTTGTACTGTCCAGGGAAGCTCTCCATTCCCACCAAAAGTTGACTATATTGCTGATGGTTTGGGTTGTATTTAGTGCATGGATAGTGAGCTATTATCAATAGCCTTCCCCATCCAGGGACCTCAGATAGTGTTAAGGAGACTGTCTTAGTCTGTGCAGGCTGCAATAACAAAATACCATAGACTGGATGACATAAACAATGGAAATTTACTGATCACAGTTCAGGAGAATGGGAAGTCCAGGATCAAGGTGCTGGCCGATGTGGTGTCGGGTGTGGGCCTGCTTTCTGGTTCATAAGGACAGCTGCATTCTCACGTGGTGGAAAGGACAAACAAGATCCCCTGGGTTTCTCTCTTTTTTTTTTTTTTT
>NW_012113697.1:5922852-5926254 GCF_000951035.1 Colobus angolensis palliatus
CCCAGTATAAAGCAGAGCCTGATACAAGGATTAAGTATTAACACCTTATTTGGGAGGTATCGGTACAGAGTGGTGAGGGTAGGTGTGCAAGGGAAGGAAAGCCAAAGAACACGCCAAGTGATGCTGGCTGGTGTTTGCCAATGAAATGCAGAGTCCCAGCAGGTCACTTAGTGGATGTGTTCACTTCTGGAAGGGCTGCGAAGAGGAACCATGCGCTGGAGTAGTCCCCAGGAAAGCAGAGATGTTTTATCTGCTCACCTCCCTCTTGCCTCCTATTTTACACTGGCCAAGCCCCTCCCCTTGCACAACTATTTCCCTACACATTTGGGTTGTGCCATCTGACTCCTACCAACCTTTCAGAGAGCCAGATTCCACCATCCAGAGTGATGCTTTATCTGAGCCCAAGGCAGTGGTCAGCAGAGCATGAGCGAGGTACCAAGTAAAATAGAAGGTAGCTGTTGATGGAACTAGGAAGAGTCCAATATCTGTGTCCCTAGACACTCTCCTAGAACTGAGTGCTGTGGTGAACATCTGTCTGCACTCTCAGACCTTGGTAACTTGGTCTTTCCTAAAAGTGAGTTGCAGAGGCCGGTGATTTTACTTCATAATCATCCTAGGAGGAAGCTTCTAAATCCTTCTAACGCAGGGGTTGGCAAACTGTGGCCCATGGGCCAAATTCAGCTCACAGCTGTTTTTATAAATGAAGCTTTCTTTATTGGAACACAGCCATGCCCTTTTGTTTACATATTGTCTATGGCTGGTTTTGCACTGAGACTGTAGAACTGAGTACAGGCTGTCTCCAACTTAAAATGGTTGGACTGAACGATTTTTTGACTTGGCACGTAAGTGATACTCATTCACTAGAAACTGTGCTTTAGTTCAATATTCAGTAAGTTATAAGAGACATACAACACTTTGCTACAAAATAGGCTTTATGATAGATGATTTTGCCGAATTGTAGGCTAACGGAAGTGTTGTGAGCACGTGTAAGGTAGGTGAAGTTAAGCTGTGGTATTCAGTAGTTTAGGTGTAACACGTGCATTTTTGACATACAATATTTGCAAGTTACAATGGGTTTATCAGTATATATCCCTGTTGTAAGTTGAGGAGTATCTGTAGTTGCAGCAGAGACCACGTGGCTCACAAAGTGAAAATATTTACTCTCTGACCTTTACCAGAAAAAGGTTGACAATATCTGGTTTAAGAAATAGAACCTGTTTGTTTTACACATACGGAAATGAAGTCCCTACATGGTAAAGGGACTTGATACAGGTGATCTGGTCATTTATAAGCCAAGCTGTGACCAGGCCGCCCAGTCTTCTAATCTTTTCATTTTTGCCTGAGTATTTGGAAGAATGGGCATGGGTGGCAGTGACTTAAGTTGGAATGAGAGTAACTGAGTTTGTGGATTAGTAGATAAAGAAAAATAATCTGAAATAACAATTTTTAAGGGAAACCTATGTATCTTATTAAAGCATGAACCCAGATCCAGGAGAGTTAAAAATGGTTTTTAAGCTTTTTTTTTTTTTTTTTTGAGATGGAGTCTCTGTCATCCAGGCTGGAGTGCCATGGCAAAATCGACCTCCTGGGCTCAAGTTATCCTCCCTCCTTAGCCTTCCAAGTAGCTGGGACCATGGGCATATGCCACTATGCCAGACTACTGAAAAAAAGTGTTTTTTTTTTTTTTTTTTTTTGGAGAAGGGGTCTTGCTATATTGCCCAGGCTGGTCTTGAAGTCTGGGCTCAAGCAATCCTCCTGTCTTGGCCTCCCAAAATGTTGGGATTACAGGCATGAGTAGCACACCCAGCCTTTTAAGCTCTTTTGATGAAGAATCTATGTCTATAAATGTGTTATTATGTTTGTGAGCAAAGCTTGGAGGACTAAACCAGGATTTGAGCTTTCGGATTCCTTTGCCAAATAGTAATTTTCTTGATTTCTTGCTTTACTTTTTCTTTAAATGCTTGGATTCCCATTTAACTTTATTATGCCAGGAACTAATGTGAGTTTCTGGATAAGTTTTCCAGTAGAACACTTTTAGCTTTTCTTTGTTAAAGATAATCGGATCCTTTTCTAACTCCCCAAATAGAATGAACGGCCCTGATAATTCCGTGTTAATAAAAGTTACTCTGAGAAGGTTCTATACCCAAAAACATCCATCTATTTTCTTCTGTCCATCTGTGTTGAGCAAATGTGAGACTAAAAAGATGTGCATGTGGCACATTTGGTTGATTAAATTAGGGTTGTGTGCATGTGCATGTGCGTGTGTGTGTGTGAGAGAGAGACAGCCAGCCTAATTTATATAAAGCCTAATTTTGGCTCCATTATTTTTCTTTAATGGATTCTTAGTGAAAGGCTGTTAGAGCCTAAAGCTTCCTATTAATCCGTTTCTGTGTGGGTTTTGTTTTCTCTTCCAGGATATCCGTTCTAATGTGTAATGTTTAGGTAAAATTTACGTGCGTAACACATCCCTCATTTTTCACCAGTGTTTAAGGCCAGTCATCTCTCATTTGTGGCAAATGCCAAGTGGCTTCAAGTCAGTCACACTGCTGGTATGAAGTTGAAAACCCACACAAGTAAAAAGACAAAAGAGACAGATTTTGTTGTTTGCTCTATTCTAGGAAGCTGAGTTACTTTGCAAGACTGTTTGTTGGAAAACAGTGTGAGAGCGTTCCTCACTGTTAGGTGGAGTCACTGATTAGCAGCACGTGGTTCAGATATGGAAGTGGAACAAAAATAAATGTGTAGAATAGGATCCAGAAATCTTCTAGAATGTTCAGTGACCCAGAATATTCCACTCCTAGCTGTATACCCAAGAAAATTGGAGACACATGCCCACACAAAAACCTGTGCGTGCATGTTCAGAGCAGCGTTATTTATTATGACCAGCAGCAACCCAAATGCCCATCAGCTGATGAATAGATAAACAAAATGTGGTTTTATCCATACGATGGAATATTATTCAGCCATAAAAAGGAATGAAGGTATTGGCTGATACATGCTACAACGTGGATGAACCTTGAAAACATCACAGTAAGTCAGAGAAGCTAGACACAAAAAGCCATGTGCCATATGATTCTGTTTATGTGAAATGCCTAGAATAGAGAAATCCACAGAAAACCACCCTGGTGGTTGCCTGGGGCTGGAGTTAATGGAGAGTGACTACTGATGGGTACAAGGTTTCTTTTTGAGACAGTAAAAATGTTCTAAAATTAGGTAGTGGTGCAGGTTATACAACTCTGTGACTATACCAAAAACCATTATATTATATGCTTTTAGAGGGTGAATATAATGATATGTGAATTATATTGAAATAAAAGTGTCATTACAAACAGACATGTATGGGCATGGTGGGCGTTTATGACTTTTTTGGCATCCTTTAGAAAATGTTTTTTTTTTTTTTTT
>NW_012113697.1:5926944-5928881 GCF_000951035.1 Colobus angolensis palliatus
CAGGATGGTCTCGATCTCCTGACCTCGTGATCCGCCCGTCTCAGCCTCCCAAAGTGCTGGGATTACAGGCTTGAGCCACCGCGCCCGGCCTTAGAAACCATTCTTTAGACATCTTGGTTAGGGAGTCTTTCTGCCTGATTGTTAAACTTTGGTGGGTGTCGGAAACACCCCAGAAATTGAGTTTGTTTAAAAAACAAAACAATACGTAGATTCTACCACTGACCTTCAGAATCTGTTTGGAAAGAGAAAAATGTCTACTTTATATTTTTCAAAGTTTTCTAACAGTCACCACCTATTTTTTACTTGCAAGGACACTTTATAATAATAAAATGGTGGAGGCATAGTCGAATATTATAAAGCTGAAGAAGAAACTTAAATCCAATTTCCTCTTATAGAAATTTAATGAGAAAACACAACTTCTTTAAATAGGTAAACATGCATCGTAGCCCCAAGGTTAAAGGCCATATAGCCATAAACAATGGTAGAATCTCATGGTGGAGCTATTGAAGACAAATAACTCAATTTTATGGAGGCAAGACTTAGAATGAGTATACAACTGCCAAGAAAGGCCCTTCACCTGGCCGGTGTTTATATTCTTAAGTGTCGCCAGCATGGCTGACTTGTGTATATTTTCCAGCCTTCATTCCTATCTGTATAAGAGGATATAATGTCAGGTCTTATAATTTCAAAGCTTTAGGGTCAATAGTTCAAAAATTGTTTGGATCTCAGTATTTTTACTATTAAAAGAAATATGCATGCACTCTGCTTTCAACTTCGTTTCTAGCTGAGGCTAAGTCAAAGAATTTGGGGCTTGTACTGTTTTCATTTGTACATTCTGCTTAGCACCCTGGCATCCGGACAAGATGAAAAGCATCCCTGCCTTCGAGGAACCTAGGAGGTTTGGAGGAGCTGTAAAATTTCTTCTTTCATTTTTCTCTTCTACGGAGATCTTTAGACTGGGGCATCCTAATTTGCCTACTTGGGTTAGGACGAGTGTGCTGGTCTGTAGTCACTTGCCTCTTTACCATTCATTACATGGCAGAGTCCAGTGGCTTAGCAGAGTCCAGCCAGTAATCCCATAGCAGAATCTCTACCGGTCATTAGATCGAGCAATACTCATTAATTACAGGCCAAAGGAAGTACAGGTCCACTGTGAATTGTGTACCTATCGGGAATGACTTTTGCTTGATTTGAACTCTTTTTGAAAAGTGCTGGTCTGTGATTACTGGACTAGGGAAATGGCATTATGATGTTTTGGGGGTGGCAGGGACGTGGCAGGCAGGCAAGGTCAGGACCTCTGGAATCCAGGAGAGCTGTCCTTCCAAACCACTACCTTCTATCTATCTATCTATATAATAGATATTATTATATCTATATCTATATAGATATATCTATTATCTATATCTATCTATCTATCTATCTATCTATCTATCTATCTATCTATCTATCTATATTTCTCTTCCTGAGTTTGTGTCTGATGCCACCCTCACTTGTAATACTTGTTGCACAATTACCAGGCGCCCTCTTTTCATCGGACCCAAACTCAGACACCTATAGAACTAAACACGGAAAACACATGCATGAAGCTCAATTGAGTATTTAAAAAAAATGGCAGGTAGTGGTAACCTTCTCAGCCACAACCAGCTGTGTTCAGGCAGGAAGGTGGGGCTGGCGGGATGACACCTCATGATTTTCTGAAAGAAGATAGATATCCAGATGTTTATGAACAAAACTCCCCATTTTTCAATGTTGAAAACTAACAACATTTTTAAGCACTGTGTACACAGAATGGAAGCTTTTGTCGACAGTCTCTAGTATAGTATATATATTGAGATAGATAATATATATAGTATATATAGAGAGAGATAGATATCTATAGTATATATAGATATAATCTATCTATCTATAGTATATATAGATATAATCTATCTATCTAT
>NW_012113697.1:5929707-5934224 GCF_000951035.1 Colobus angolensis palliatus
GGAGTGCAATGGCTCAGTCTCGGCTCACTGCAGCCACCGCCTTCTGGATTCAAGTGATTCTCCTGCTGCCTCAACCTCCCAAGTAGCTGGGATTACAGGCATGCGCCACCATGCCCAGCTAATTTTTGTATTTTTAGTAGAGACAGGATTTCACCATGTTGGTCAGGCTGGTCTTGAATTCCTGACCTCGTGATCCGTCCAACCTCGGCCTCCCAAAGTGCTGGGATTACAGGCGTGAGCCACTGCCCAGGAAGACATTTTATGAATGAACTTGGAAATGAGAGATTATGAAAGGGAACCAAGCAAGAGAGTAAAAAATCTAGGGCGAGCAGAATCATTAGTCAACAGGTATGAAGCACCAGTTTCAAGAGGGATCTTAAAACCCATCCTGCTCTGCCTTTTCTCTGGGGCTTTTACGTGTGTCCAACATGAGCACAGGAAGCTCTACCGTTCTGGGGCTTGAGTGGAGCCTGGGGGGTGGGGTGTGGGAATCAGAGCCTGCGGTGCGGCGGGAAGTTTTGGGCTACAGGGAGGATCAGTCTGGATGGACGTAACCAGAGTGAGCTTTTAAAGGGTGAGGTCCCAGGGAGTCAGTGAAACTCCTAGTCTACATGGAAATGATCTGCAGGTTGTATTCTAATAAGTGAGTGGGCAAGGACCATGTGAATTGATGATCAAGTTACAGGTATTTGCTAAATGCCTTCTGTGTGCCAGGCTCTAATTAGCCACTTGGATGTCTTCTTGCAGGGGTGGTGTGGGCAAACACAGTGCGAATGGCTACTTGTTTGCAAAGACAGAACGCTTGCTGAAGTGGATATGAGATTGTTAAAATGAGACTTTCTTTGGGTTGGAGTCCATTGTCTTTCCTGCCTGAATATTGTGCTGAAAGTCCTTTCCACCTCCCAACACCCTCCGAGGCCTTGAGTTGCAACCCATACGAGCTCACCACCCACGACTGTTTGAGGCAGTGCCTCCCTATGCAAAGCTGGCATGAGGTCCCATCTATGAGACTGTTATTGTTGGAGGAAGACCTTGGAGTGGGGTAATAGCTTTTTTGTTACTTCATTCTGAGTTGGATTCCAAAGTAGGCAGTACTCATCCAAGAGGTGTAGGAGGAGGAAAACAGGGTGAGAAGTTAGTCATGCAGGATGCTGTGTTTACTGCCTGCCCGCTGCCTGTGAGCACTGTACCCCGCGGAGCAGAAGGGGCACTGAGATGCACTGGGGTCTTGTCATCCTTGGACGGATCGTGAGCTGTGCTGTGCAGGTAGCAGGCACCCTGGACGTTTCTGTGCCATGAAGCTCCTGCCCTCTTGCCAGCTGTGATTAACGCCTATCTGTGTGTCCAAAGATACCCTCAGCCCCAGAAAGTGGCTCCTGTGAGATCAGTCGAAAGTCAAGCCACTTATTGAGTGGTCTGCCACAGGGGTGGACTATTGGAGTAATATGTTGGGATAGGGTCCTACTCCCACTCTGAAAACTTGGCCAGATTGTGGGGACCCCGTGGGGGGCCTTGGTGGCTGGTGACATATGGAGTGGGGAGGTCGGAGCAAAGGCAGTTTTCCAACTGGTACAGAAAATGTCATTTTTTTTCATAATCAGTATTACTATACTCATGGGCTTTGGGTGAACACCTGTGTGGACTTGTGCCGTGGCTGGAGCATGGCTATCCTGTGCTTTCTTTACTGCCCCTCTGGGCCATGCCAGACACCTGCAGTCTCTGCTGCGGAACCCCCAGGCTCCTCTGTTTCTCATTGGTCCAGACTTTCTTATCCCCAGATCAACTTCCAGGTGTTAGCTGGACCTCTGTCCTGGCCTCCCATCACCCCCAGCCAGCCCCAGCCTTCTGCTTCGTGTTACGGGTTGAGTTGTGTCCCACAAAAGATGTCCAAGTTCTAACTCGCCAGTGCCTGTGAATGTGATCTTATTTGGAAATAAGATCTTTGAAATGATCAAGTTAAGATGTGGTCCTCCAGTGTGGTGATTCTTCAAGGCTCTAAAACTAGAAATACCATTTGACCCGGCCTTCCCATTACTGGGTGTATATACCCAAAGGATTATAAGTCATGCTGCCATAAAGACACATGCACACGTATGTTTATTGTGGCACGTTCACAATAGCAAAGACTTGGAACCAACCCAAATGTCCATCAATGACAGACTGGATTAAGAAAATGTGGCACATATACACCATGGAATACTATGCAGCCATAAAAAAGGATGAGTTCATGTCCTTTATGGGGACATGGATGAAGCTGGAAACCATTATTCTGAGCAAACTATCGCAAGGACAGAAAACCAAACACCGCATGTTCTTACTCATAGGTGGGAATTGAACAATGACATCACTTCGGCACAGGGAGGGGAACATCACACACCGGAGCCTGTTGTGGGGTGTGGGGGTGGGGGAGGGATAGCATTAGGAGAAATACCTAATGTAATTGACGAGTTAATGGGTACAGCACACCAACATGGCACATGTATACATACGTAACAAACCTGCAGGTTGTGCACATGTACCCTAGAACTTAAAGTATAATTAAAAAAAAAAAAAAAAAAAAAAAAAAAAAAAAAAAGTATAATTAAAAAAAAAAAAAAAAAAAAAAAAAAGACGTCGTCTTCCTGGAGCATAGGGGACCCATATCCCATATGGTGGGATCCTCATCACAAGGGGGAAATGTGGACTCAGAGACAGACACGCATTGAGGGAAGATGCTGTGAAGGCACGGGGAGAAAGCCATCTATAAGCCAAGGAATGCCCAAGGTCATCACAAGCTAGGAGAGAGGCCTGGGACAGATTCTCAGAAGGAGTCAACCCTGTTAGTATCTTGATTTCAGACTTCTGGCCTCCAGAACTGTCACAAGATGTTTCTGTTATTTAAGCCACCCAGTAATGTGGTATTTTGTTACAACGACCCCCTGGAAACTGACACACTTCCCCTGCCCCGCGCTGTGGTATCTTTGAGCACTGATACCTAAGCAGTGGAATCGTGTCCTGTGGGATGCTGTAAACAGGTTGCAATCTGTCCCCTACATTTCAGTACCCGGCATGAGGTTCAGGTGGCATGAGCAGCAGGAAGGGTGGCTTGTTTTCCCCTTGCCTTGCCAGGCCGTCAGTGAATGTGGAGTACAGCCTCTTGCTTAAAAGAGCTGTCTTGGTACCAGTTCCAAGAAAGATGGAGGTTTTTAAAATGATGTGTTGTTGTTTTTTGGTACAAGCTGCAGAAAAGAGGGACTTAAAAAGCAATTGATTTCCAAATACTTTTGATCCTTTTCCTGGCTGCTCTGAACCATACCAGAGAGGACTTGGCTGAAGGTCTTGCCTGCAGCTCTGCTGTTTTCCTGGTATGTTAAGCTCCTCCTTGCATTTCCAGGATCCCGAAATTGCAGTTCCCCCATCTCTAAGAGAGAGAGTTGGGCTAGTTTTTAAAACCTTTCAGGCTCTGTATTTCCCCCAAGAGACAACCCTGATGGCCGCTGCAGAGGAGGGCTCAGCTCCTGCCTCCACTTCCTTTTTTACCCTGATTCCTGCTGACTGGGTGCCTCCCCGCAGGGAGACGCCACCTCGTCAAGTTGCAGGGAAGGTGCTTGTTCACGGTGCTTCTTTCCAAGGCATGGCATTAGGGAGGGTTTTATGTCCTCTTCTCACTTTTCTGTGTTTTCCAGTGTTTCTTCCCTGGACCTGTATTACTTTTATAAGTAGGATAAAAATAATTTCTCTGAAATAGAGGAGAGGGCTGGAGCTTAGCGCCAAGGCTTTCTTTTACTTCCCATTCCCCAGCATAACCCTCATGCTCCTCTGTTTCTCTTGATCTTTCTCAGATTTCTGTTTTCATTCATGTCCCTTCCCTCTCTTCTGCTTGAATCTTCTAGCTGTATTTTGGGGTGTTGCTAAGCTAAACAAGTGCTCTTATGTTCTGGCCATCAGGGGTTTGTTCCAGGGCCAAGCTGTGTGAACCTGAACCTGAGCCTGAAAAGGCCCAGGGCTTTTTTTGTTTGTTTTTATGTGATACAAGGAGCACCCAACAATACCCAGCCCATGTGCTCTCTGCCACTGGAGAAGGAGTGTGCCAGGCTGGAAGGCAAGGAGATGGTGATTCCTTGTCTCAGACCAAGACTTCACTTGCTTTTTGCTCCTGGTATATACAAATGATATGTGCTGATTGGTGAGATGGGGGCCACTGCAGAAAGGTACCGAGAGGACAGAGCAGAGGCAAAGCCTTGGGAAGTGGAAGAACAGAAAGGGCCAGGGGTACACGGTGATTTTTGAATGCCGCAGTGCCACCCAGCTGGTTCCACTCTTTCGCATGAAGAGTAGATGCTTATTACAAGGTGTGCAAACGCAGAACTTTCTTCACTAGCAGAATTTAGAGATAGAGATGAAAATGCCAAGTAACTTTTATGATGACCTGAGTATCTGGGGACCTGGCTGATTTCACGACTCTCGGTGAATCCGCCCTGTTGCGTTCACTCTTTCCCTAGATCTCTCTGACCAACCTGATGTCATTTCTGTAGTTT
>NW_012113697.1:5935739-5938185 GCF_000951035.1 Colobus angolensis palliatus
AAGTGTTCCACCTGCCTCGGCCTCCCAAAGTGCTGGGATCACAGGCATGAGCCACCGTACCTGGCCTTGAACATAATTTATACACGTAAAGTCACACCTTTTACTGGAAAGTCTTCTATATGTGGATTAGCAGTGCAGGCAATTGAAGTTAATAAAGGCTGAGTTTCTCAGAAAACAACAACAAAAAGTTGATGCGTAAGTGGAAAAATGACATTTTATGGGAGAAGTTTCCGAGCAGTTGTGTGGTATGATTTTCCATGGAGAGATTTTAGAAGCACTGCTTGGGGCCTGTTAAAAAGTCACAGTTCAACATGGTCCCAAAGAATATTCCAGATGTCAGCCTAATGGCCTCTGGGACGGTGTCAGCCATTTACAGGGCAGTGTGCTCTGATGCATGTTCTTGGGCAGGGACCGTCTTGTTACAGGACTAGAAACCCACTCATACTAACTTATGAGAAAAGGGCATTTATTAGAGGGATATGGGGGCATCTCACAGAAATGCAGGTGTAAGGATGGGAAAATTAGGTGCCAAGATTGATTGTCCTAACTGTGGGACCTTGTGATGTCTTATGCTGCTACTTTTTCTTTTTCCTTTTCTTTTCTTTTTCTTTTCTGTCTTTCTGTGTTTCTCTTTTTTTCTTTCTGTCTTTTCCTCTTTTATAAAATAGAGACGGGGTCTCACTATATTGCCCAGGCTGGTCTGGAGCTCCTGGGCTCAAGACATCTACCTTGGCCTCCTGAAGTGCTAGGATCATGGGTGGGAGCCACAGTGCTGGCCGATGCCTCTTCTTTCTCTGAGTTCTCTTCATGCATCTTTCTCTCCGCAGTCTTGCCTTTTCTTCTTCAGCAGCCATTTGGCAGAAGTGGCCACTTATGGTGGAAGAGGACCACCCCAAGTCCTGTTGCATACAACTCTTGGCAGGTCCGGTAGCAACAGCCAAGTAGTCACACCCATAGCATGTGGATCCAAACTAGGATTTGGGCAGTTTCTTAGAGAAGAGTCTTGAACATGTGTAGCTGGATACTGTGAAATATATATTTGGTCTTCTGTCCAGCTCCCTGGCAAAAACCCTTGGAATCTCCAGAATCTTAAGAGTGTCTCTTGTTTGCTAATGAGATGATGGGTATCTGGGAGCCCCTAGGCAGCTTCAGGATGGGAGTTGGTCACAGGAAAGACCAAGGCATGATCAGAAGGTTGGAACTTCAGCCCCTACCCTACAAACCTCTGGAGAGAGGAAAGAGGCTGATTGTCAATGCCCAGTGATGGCATCAGTCATGTCTATATACTGAAGCCTCCATAAGAACCTAGAAAGACAGAGTGTAGAGAGTTTCTGGTTAACTGAGCACATGGAGCCTGGGGAGTGGTACGTGGAGAGGGCATGGAAGCCCCGTGCCCCTTCCCCCATCCCTGGCCCTATGCATCTCTTCCGTCTGCCTCTTCATCTGTATCCTTTGTCACAGCCTGTGTAATAAGTGGGTAAAGGTTAGTAAAGTGTTTCCCTGAGTTCAGTGAGCTGCTTTCGCAAAGGAATCGAACCCGTGGAGGGAGTTGTAGAATCCCTGATTTATAGCCTATCTATCAGGCGTGTAGGTGACAGCCTGCTGCTTGTGATTGGTGTCTGAAGCAGGGAGTAGTCTTGTGGGATTGAGCCTTCAGCCTGTGGGATCTGACGCTATCTCCAGGTAGATAGTATCAGAATCAAATTAAATTATAGGATACTCTGCTTGTGTCCGCTGGATACTTGCTGGCTAGTATGACGGGGGAAACCCCCATTTACCTGATGTCAGAAGTGTTGAGTGGTGTTGGGTAGAGAGTAGGAGAAACAGTTTCGTTTTTTCCTGTGTTATCAGATGTAGCAAATGATTGTAATTTGTTATGTTTTATTATTCCGATTGTGATTTTTAAAACTCCACTGAATAGATAAATATGCCAACCTTTTCCTTTCGTGGTTTCTGCCCTTTGAGGCCACACTTTAAAAGGTCTTTACCAATAAAAGATGGTAATATTTTCTTCTAGCAGTCTTATGGACTATTCCCCCCCACTTTAAAATATTAAGCCATATGGAATTTAATTTCTGAAAATGAATGAGAAAGGGACCCACCTCAGTATTTTTCAAATAGTTCGCCCATTGTTTAAACAGCATATACTGATTCAGCCTTTCACCATTGCCTTGAGAAGCACCTCTTTACCATATGCTAAACTAGTCTGGCTGGATCTGTTTCTGGTCTTTTCCCCTTGGTCTTTCTCTCTATTCCTACACCAAGTTTTATCTATCATGAAAATTTCTTATAGATTCAAGTAGGATATACTATAAAAAGTAGAGCCCTCTGGCCTGGTGCGGTGGCTCATGCCTGTAATCCCGGCACTTTGGGAGGCCTAGGTGGGCGGATCACCTGAGATCAGGAGTTCGAGACCAGCCTGGCCAACATGGAGAAACGCTGTCTC
>NW_012113697.1:5938553-5946491 GCF_000951035.1 Colobus angolensis palliatus
AGAACCTTTTGTGCACGTAGTGCATTTTGGAGCCTTTCACTCCAACAGTCATGCACTTCAGGAGCTCCGCAGAACGCCACCCTGTCAATACATCATTGTCCCCTGTTGGTGAACGTTTAGGTCACTTCCCAAGAGTCTTTTCCCTCTAATGAAAAGTGCTCCACAAAATACCTTCATACTTACATTATTGCACACCTAAAACTGTCGTTAGGTCAAAAGACACGTGCGTTTGGGCTTTTGATGGATGTCTCCAAATTGCCTTTCACAGAGAGGCATTCCCACCTGGTTTTTGCAGACTCTGGTTAAATAGGGCTTATCAGTCACAAAGGAGCTTCTTTATCCCATGGGTGAAAACATAGTGTCTTACAGTCTTAGCTTGTATTTCTCCAATTTTGAATGAGAACGAGCATCTTTTTTTTTGGTTATTGATCATTTGCAATACAGGTGTCTGTAAATCACCTGTGTGTGTTCTTTGCTCTCTTTAAACTGGGCTGCTGACTGATCGGTAGTTCGTTCCGCGTGAAGGGAATAGAGGCTTTATCTGTCTCCCTGGCCCCCTTCTTGGTCTTCCCCTCTGTCTCTTTATCTTTCTTTTAATCTACATGCATATGCATGTGTATCTTTAAAAATCAGATATTAGCTGTGTTACTGAACATAATTATAGTTGCTTTGAGCTGCGTCTTCATTCATTCATCAAACAATTGCTGAGTGTCCTTGGTGCCCGGGAGACAGGTCCACATTTGTTCAATACAGTCACAACATCTGAATACATCTGGTAGGAGGGATAGGTATGAAAGCAGGGGATGTAGCTGAGGCAGAACGAGATTCTTCTTCCAGCCATCCTGTTAGCTCCCTAGGGCAGAGACGATACTGTGAGCCCTCCTGCTGCTGCCCAGTGCTCAGAAAGTCTGAATGAATTGACAAGGAGCATAGCACTGCACTGTTAGGTCACCTGGACTCTTCCGGTTTCATGCCACAGTGAGAATAGCTGGCTGCCTCAGCTCTGCTGTCCCTGTCAGCTCCAAACACCTGGGAACAGGATTGCTTAAAACTTGTCTTTCCTGTCCTCTAACTCAGGACTTGGCCCTCAGGGGCTTAAGATAAGGCTTTGGGAAGGAGGCCAGGCAGGCCCTGCTAGAGGCATCTTCCCCACTCTTGCTGCCTGTGCCCACACATTGGAACCTTTTCCCTCCGGGCTTCCCTCACTGCAGCACTCACTGCTTTTGTGCCTTCTCCTTTCTCCTCATCTTCACCTATTCTAGAAAGACTGAAGAGTCAGTCATGCTCATGGACTTGTGGCAATCTCTTTTAATTCATATAGCACCCCTGGGAACTCAAGTAGCAAAGACCCATGTCAAAGCCATGGCTCTTAGAAGGTTGGGGTAGCATCTGGGGGGGTTCCTTAAATTACTCTACATTGCTACCGTGTACCTTGCCTGATCGTAAGTCTAACCCACCCCCTGGGGCTGTTGTCTGGGTCCAGGTACCTCCTGATCCTTGGCTCGGTTCCATGACTGTCCTAATATGGACTATACTAGTTAGTTTTCCCCGCATGTGGTTAGTCACTGAGATCGCTTGATAAAAATGATGATTTGAGTTCCTCCCAAGCTACTCAACCAGAAGCTCCAGGAGTGAGGTCTGGGTATCGGGATTTCTAACAAGTGGCCCCAGTAGTTCCGGTGAGTAACCGGATTGGGAAATGAGACCAAAGCTTTGCCGAACACCTGTGCTTAGGTTCTGGATCTGGAACATCCAGGCTGTGGATTCGATAAGGTTTCTTCTCAGTTTCTCAGCCATAAGATGGGAATCATGTGTGTGAGCTGGCGGTAAGTTACCAGCACCTGTTGTCTCGGTGACAAGACACATTTCTCCAACATTGCAGTCAACCTTCCTTGCCCTTCAACCCAAGTGTGGGTCAGTGATCTTCTTTTCAATGTTCATGGATTCCCAGTGTGTTTGCACAGGTCTACACTCTGTACGGAGGCTGGTAGATCAGGGACCCTAATGGGGATTGAGAGACAGGCTTGGACAGCTCCAGGCAGCACCCCCTACTCCCTGTGACCCTTCGAATTCCTTGGCGATTCCTGGATTCCTGGCCCTGCTCTTTCACAGGCCCTCTGTGCAGGCTAGAGCCAGGCCAGAGCTTGGTTCTGGCAAATGTCAAAGGGCCCCACTGATGGCGCCTCAGCTTCATCCCGTCAGTAACACAGTTTCTGTATCATCTGTGAAATGGGCACAGGAGCCCCTGCTCCCCACCGAGATTGTAGGGTTGCCCTATGAATTTTGTAAGCAGCTGCGAGTGGGAAGTTGGGGACCACTCATAGTGATGTCTCCCTGGTTAACTAAGGGATAGCCCGACACCACAGCAATGCTAAAGAAGGCATTCTAGCCCCCTCTTCACCCCTAGCACCCCTCTTTTGGGAGATGTGTTCCTTGTAGGCATCAAAAGGAGGGGTGAGGCGGGGAGCCAGCTTCTGGGGTAGAAGTTGGGAAGTAAAGAGGAAGGAAGGAATGGAGGTGGTTTTGGTTTTTTGTTTTGTCTTACTGTTGTTCTTCAGTGTCTGTGAGGGCTTACTCTGTGTTAGAAACTGTGCTGAGAGCTGTATGTACCTCACTGAGTCCTCAACACTAGGAAGCTGGGACCCCGGTACTGCTATCTCCCACTTTACAACAGGGAAACCAAGGCTAAATAACATGGTCATTGTTAAAAAGAATAGATCTGGGGTTTTTGAACACCTCTCTGTGAGATGCCAGCGTCAGAGCTCTTAATAAGGGATTCTCAGACCTGAGAGTATACCAGAATCACCCAGAGGGCACCCAACAGGTTCCAGATAATGCTGATGCTGCTGGTCCGGGGACCAGACTTTGAGAACTACTGCCCTGGATGATCCAGTCTGGCCCCTGTTACCTCTGACCTCATCTTCTTCTATTTCCCCCTCCCCCCAATTCCTCTTCAGCCACACTAGCCTCCTTGCTGTGCTCTGTGATGAAAGACGTGCTTCTGCCTCAGTACGTTTTTATTTTATGTTCCCTTCATTTGGGATTCTCTTCCTTCAAATATGTGTGTGTCTTGCTCCTTCCCTCTGTGATAGGAGCCTTCCAAGATGGCCCCCAACACACTCACCCCCTGATACACCCTTGTGTCATCCCTTCCCACCTTCCCTCCTGGGTGGTCCATGAGACTGATAGATTCTGGCAGTCATGATGGAGTGTCACTTTTGAGACTAGGTTATACGAGACATTGTGCCCTTTGCCTTGCTTCCTCTTGGCTCGCTCACTCTGGGCAAAGTTAGCAGCCATATTGTGCAAAGCCCCCTGACAAGGAACTTTGACTCCTGCCAGCATCCGTAGGGCGAGCTTTCTTACAAGTAGCTCTTCCAGCCCCAGTCAAGCCTTCAAATGAGGCAGCACCCACTGACGTCCTGATCCCAACCTCATGGGGGAACCTGAGGCAGAATTGCCCAGCTAAGCCACTAAAACAATATGAAATAATGAATGTTTGATGTTTCCAGCTGTTAAATTGGGGGTAATTTGGGATGTAGCAATAGATACATAGTACATTTCTCTCGGATCTTCATTCTGTGTTCCTTTTTTTGATGAGACCTTCCCTGGCCATTCTTAAATCACAGCTTCTTTCTAATAACACTTTCTATCCCCCTTCCCTGGTTTATTCTCCTTAGTGTGTACCAACGGCTAACCTGATATGTTTTACTTGTTTATTGTCTCCTGACACAACTCCCTCCCCCAGTCCCATTAGAAAAATTTTAAGTTTTCCCTTATGGAAAATGTTATACACATACACATTTTATACACATGTGCATGTGTCTAAAATTAATTTAAGATTGAATGGCATAATGACCACTAGAATTTAAGCTGAGGGAGGAGGAGTTTAACCACTTTTATTTCCTGTGATATAACCCTGTGTCCGGCGCAGTGCCTGACACAGAATAGGCCTTCAAATATGTGTTGAATGAATAATAATAATATTCATATTGAGGATGGTTCTCAAATAAAAGGTGGTTTGTAGATTAAAATACATCGTTTTGCTACAGCTAGCTCCCAGAGTCCCAGCCTAGAGCTCAGACATGGTGAGTGTGGCCAGAAAATGGGGGTCTTTGTTGTCAGACCAAGTTCCAGAGATGCCACTTCTTACTGCGGCCTCAGTTCCTTCCGTTAAAAGTGGAAATGGATTGGTCACAGTGGCTCACGCCTGTAATCCCAGCACTTTGGGAGGCCGAGACTGGCAGATCACGAGGTCAGGAGATCGAGACCATCCTGCCTAACATGGTGAAACCCCATCTCTACTAAAAATACAAAAAAATTAGCTGGGTGTGGTGGTGGGCGCCTGTAGTCCCAGCTCTTCGAGAAGCTGAGGCAGGAGAATGGCGTGAACCCAGGAGGCAGAGCTTGCAGTGAGCTGAGATCACGCCACTGCACTCCAGGCTGAGCAACAGAGCAAGACTCCGTCTCAAAAAAAAAAAAAAAAAAGAAATGACAGCATCTATCTCATAGGTGTTTCGTGTCCACCGATAGGAGATGCCAGATGTGGAGGGGTTTGGCGTGACTAGGCGTAAATGGTTCTTCAGAGATTAATCGTTTCTTTCCTGTAGAGAAACTGTGGCTGTGATTTAAATATCATTTACTTTTTTTTTTTCTTTTTTTGAGATGGAGTCTTGCTCTGTCGCCCAGGCTGGAGTACAATGATGCGATCTCTGCTCACCGCAACTTCTGTCTCCTGGCTTCAAGCAAATCTCCTGCCTCAGCCATTTACTTTTAAGAGGGAATTTCAGATGTCTTGTAGCAATGACTGTACTAGAAGGCATTGAAAAGCCAGAGATGGAGGAAACTCTGGGTGCAGGGGAAGGGACCAGGTCTCTGTGAACTGCTGCTGTTGTATTGGCCAAGGGAGATAGGCAGGGGCCTCCAGGAGAATGTGAGCTGATTGCAAATTCTACATCTGCCTGGGCCAAGGCACTGGGGCTCGCTTGGAGGACGGGGCAACATGGCCTGGGGGCAAGCCAGCTTCTGGGTAGGAAGGGACAAGGGCTGAGAAACGGAGTGGCAGGGCTGCCATATGTCTAGAAAAACCCAACCATAGCCCAGGCAGACCCTCTTTGTGAGGACTACAGGGCAAGGAGAGAAGCCATGGGTAGGGAGACCACCAAACCAGGGCAAGGAAGAAAGAAAAGGTGGTGGGAGGGAGGAGGAGATAGAGCAAGTAGCACAGAAGGGTGAGTATAAAGAGAGGCAAAGAGAAAAAGACTGCAGGAATCTCAGATCAAAGTCAAGACCCCAAAGCCCGTTTCCTTCTGCTCTGGTATCTGTGGTTATTTTACCTGATAACCACAGGGGGCAGCAGAGAGCCAGCACAAGCCAACAAAAGTGGATGAGCCCCAGCAGGAGGCCACTGGGGGCCGGAGGCTTGCAGATGGACCCATGGCCAATCGCCATAACCAGTGGCTTAGGTCCAGGGGCTCCTTGTGGCTTTCCCACTGGAGCCCAATATTCCTAATGCAGGCAGGATGCAGCCTTGACAAGGGGAAATGAAGCCCGGAAGTGACTATTTAAAATTAATAACTTCTGCCTAGCTCGCTCTTTTTAAATTTTATTATTACTGTTTTAAAGAAAGAGCCTTTGTGCTCTGAAACTCAGATTTACATAATCTTCAACCTTTCAACTAGACTCTAACTTTACAAGTTATCCATTCACTCATTCATTCATTTATTCATTTATAGAGATGGGGTCTTGCTGTGTTGTCCAGGCTGGACTTGAACTCCTGGATCCTCTTACATCAGCCTCCCAAGTAGCTGGGACTACAGGCGTGTGCCACTGTGCCTAGCTGTCTGTGTAGGTTTTATTCTATGTGGGGCAGACAGTGTCATTTGCTGATGAGAAGATGAACATATTTGTCTCTTAGCATTGATGCTAAAAGAGTACCTCCCTTAGACTGGTTTCTTCCATGGCCAGTTCATTTGTATATGTTTGGCTCTCTGGGTCTCAGCGGAAGAGGTCTGAATGGAGTTCTAGTTACCACTAGGAAAAAATGTGTTTTGTGTGAACTGGGTGGGGTGGGAAGAGGCTCCCCAGGGTACATCTCACTTCTTCCACTCTGACCGCACTGTTCCTCCTAGAGCCTTGGGGGCCTGTGTGGCCATGGCTCTGTTAGTAGAGTCTGGGCAGTCATCCGGGGTGACCTGAGACCGCAGGGATGGATGTCCAGAGAATGCGAAAGGGCCTCAATCCAGCGTCTCTTGAGGCCTGGAGCTGTCGCTTCAGTCTTACCGTGACTTGGTCAAGGAGGCTGGTATGTTGTAAGCAGATTAGGGAGTCCTGTATTGGCAAAGACCTGGACACGACTTTCTCCCTGTGGGTGGCATGGTCATCTGGGGTGACTTGTCCTGCTGCTGGTGATGTCACCCAGCCAGAGCCCCAGTGGCTCTCTCCAGATGTCTGCGTGGCCTGGCCTGGCCTGGCTCAGCTTCATCCCTGCCGCAGGCTCACTGTCTTTGGGTTTTGGATTGGTCAGATCTCACCAAGACAAGGAAATGGCCTGGACTGAATCCTTCAGGCAGCTGCATCGTTCCTGATGGGGCCTATTTGGAGGTTAGAGTGGAGGGATAGGATACTTACGGAGACTCCAGCTTATGGAGGGTCTGGGAGTGACCAGGCCAGTGAGGGCAGGGAAAGGGGCCTCCCATTGGGTCCCCACATGGACAGCAGCGTTCAGACTGCAGGCCAGTATCCACCTAGGGTTTCAGAGCCTCCTTCTGCAACCCCCAGAGCTACTGGCTGCCACTGCTGCTCGTAGTTCCCTTCACGGGAGGGCTCAAGGATGTGGGGTGGGGAGAGGAACAGGGACCAGCAGCTTCTCTGCTAAATAGTCCAGATCTTATTCTGGGTCCACAGTGGTTGGTGGTGGCTCGCAGGTAGTAGGCAAACAGCGATGGATGAATGGGTGCAAGGATGGAAAGAGTAGTCAGTGCATGAATTGTGAACTTCTGCTCCAACCAGAAGATAAAAGGCAGTGTCTGTGCATCAGCTGGTGAGACTTCCTTTTAAAATAAGGTCAGTGGTGTCGGCCACCGAAGGGGTGGTGGCAGCAGCACAAAGGGAAAGTTTTCTGGGACCTTTTTCCTGCTGTTTATTCCTGGAGAGCTGAAGAGCACATCAGGTCAGAATCTCTGTTGTGCTGTCACGATGTCCGTCTTTCTGTTGGCCCGTCTGTCCTTGCATCCTTCAGACCAGGTGCCGTATTTGAGAGGGCGATCCGGCCATGGCTTCAGCCCTCAAGGAGATAAGGTGTCAAGGTTAGGATCTGAGCTGTCTGAGGGATGGACAAAGTGCTGACTTCCTAGAAAAAAAGCTGGATGGAATATGTGTGTTGGGGGACTTGGGCCAGGTTCTCAGAAAGACTTGAGGCAGATTTATTTGCAGGAGTTTCAGTAGGGTGTGTGCTCCTGGGAGCAACCCCTGGGAAAGGAAGGAAGCAGCATTGCAATGCGGCCACCAAGGAGGCCTCGGCAGCTCCATGGGGAGCTCTGAGCTAGGAGGGGCCTTCAGAATTGTTTGATCTGAAACAAGGGGATTGGTGGGCCTTTGATCCCCTCTCACCCCAGTCATAAGATGTGTAGCCTGCACCCCTACCCTCGGCATAGCCTTGGGTGTGGCAGCTCTCTTTGGCTAAGGGCAGTGCCCTGAGAGGGACTCTGCTATGAGCCTCTGCAGCTGGAGAGATTTGGGTGGTGCACTACAGCACCCACTCTACAGAATCTGGGGAAGAACTCTTTGCAGGGAAGAAGAGCAATCTTGGTAGGCTGCATGGTGGAGGAGACATTTTAGTTGAGACTTGATGAGTGAACAAGGTTGTAATATCCAGGGATGGGGAGCAGGAGGCAGTGAGTGTGAGTGAACAATACGGAAAAGGCGTATTCAGAGATC
>NW_012113697.1:5947487-5948711 GCF_000951035.1 Colobus angolensis palliatus
CAGGCCTGATGCAATGGGCAGGAGAGAAGAGAAGCCTCCCTAGGAAGAAGCCTGAGGCTGGATGGTGCCTCTGCCTCCTGAGGATGCCCGCCTCTCCTGGGGATGCCCGCCTCTCCTGGGGATGCCCGCCTCTCCTGGGGATGCCCACTTGGCTGCTTTTACTCATCTAAGCTCCACCGGGCTTATCTCTGTTTTATTTAATGCTGGGATAACACATACCATGTGCCCGATGTTATCCTAAGTGCTTTGCATAGGTAAAGCCAATTAATGCTCTTTCCCACCCTGCTTAGGTACCATTTTCATCCCCATTTTATAGTTGAAGAAAGCAAAATACAGAGTTCAGGTGATTCCAGCAGTCACCCAGCTTATGAATGGCTAATGACGTGGGCCCTAAGCAGGGCAGTGGTCTTTGAAGTAAGTTCTCGAAGGCTTCCTGCCCTTGCCAGCCAGTGCGTCCCTGGGGGAAGCTCCTAAGCCCTCTGGTAGCCTCTCTCCTTGTCACTCCTCATAAAAGACCGTACTACTCTCTTGTTTGATTTTGGAAAGATTTTTAAATTTATTTTTATTTTTACTTTATTTATTTATTTTTGGGATGGAGTCTGTCTCTATCGCCCAGGCTGAAGTGCAGTGGTGCAGTCTCAGCTCCCTGCAACCTCTATCTCCTGGGACCAAGCAATTCTCATGCCCCAGCCTCCTGAGTAGCTGGGATTACACCCTCTCTGCTTTCCAGATCACCCTCAGTTCTGTTTTCTCTCCCTTGAGACATGAAGGGACCATATGACCCCCTGTTATGCCTGCCCCTGGAGCCCAGGTTCACCCTTCCTGAAACCCAAGCCATGAGCCTTAAGACCAACCCATCACAGCTAGAGAGCGGGAATATTGGGGCCCAAGAGACCAAGTAGCTGAACCTCTTTGTTTTGGATGAAGCATCAGAGGACCAGAGGGATGGTGTGATCTGCCTAGGGCTGCACGGTACTGTAGGAGCAAAGTTGAGTCAAGAACCCAGTTTTGTTTTTATTGTTGGAAACAGTTGAACTTTCAGTCATAGGATTTTTAACCAATGTTATAGCCTCATGTCAGACTAACTTTAAAAATGACTTAGCGCTAGAGGAATGTATGTGGGCCTTTGGTATTAATACAGTATCTCCCTTGGGTGGATACCTTATTGAAATCATTTTACATAGGAGGAAACTGAGGCATGGAGAGTAAGTAGCTGAGCCAAGG
>NW_012113697.1:5950086-5990400 GCF_000951035.1 Colobus angolensis palliatus
GCCAGTTTTATTTCTGATCAGAGCCTGTAGCAGGGCATTGGAAGAGGGAGAGGTGACCAGGCAAATTCAGCAGTTACAGCTCAAATGAGACTTAGAACTGCGAAATCAGGAAGAAACTTGGAAGTCACCCCAGGTGGCAGAGGGCCCCTGTCTCTTTATGGACTCTTAGGCCAGTGTTCTTTCGTCTGTGCTTTGGAGTTTCAGGTAACAGTGGACCTTCAGGGGGAAATACCTAGTTGGCAACTTCAGGGTTCCAGGAGAAGAGTCTAGAGCCTCAAGACAGAGTGGGGGTGAATGAAGAGGCAGGTTGGGGCAGAGGATGTTTCAGAGGATCTTGACCTCTCAACAGGAAGTCCAGGTCCTTCTGGCCCCAGCCTCATCGAGAAGGAACCCTAGCAAAGAGAAGCTCTGGTCATGGGATGGTGGTGGGCGGCAAGGAGCAGGAAGGGAGATGGATGGATATGGGAGCAGAAAGCAGGGTCCTGTCTGGCCAGGACTGGGGAGGAGGGCGATTGACTGTGTCTATTTTCTCTAGCTCTGACCATCTCCTTCTGTTCTGTGAAACTCAGGTTCTGCCGTGTGACATTCTGAAAGTGATTTTCTTTGTTCTTCTTTCACCAGAGACCACCTGGGAACGTCCCAGCAGTTCTCCTGGGATTCCAGCCAGCCCTGGCTCTCACAGGAGCTCTCTGCCTCCAACAGGTAATGTCCGCTCTCTGCTTTGGGGCAAGTGGGAGGGCCCTGACACCACCTTCAGTGGAGAGGCTGAGATTATGGGTCCTGGGTCTTAAACCTGGCTGATGTAGCAAACCCAGGGAGGGGTCGGGCCTGGTGGGGGGTCCATAAGACCTGCTGCCAAGCAGGTTGGAGTCTCCCTGGCAGTGCCAGCAGCAGCTCTGGTGGCCTACTGCACACTCCTCATCAGGCGCTTAGCAGGAGGAGATGGCTGGGGAAGGTGAGGTATCAGAGCTCTTTCCTGTCTGTCAGGGGCAGGAAGACCTGAAGTGTGGACTGAACTGCTCTATGTGGCTCTTGTGGACATCATGGAGTAGAAGCTAAAAGGAGGCAGATGTTTACAAGGCAGCTTTCTTTTTTTTCTTTTTTATTTATTTATTTTTTTGAGACGGAGTCTTGCTCTGTCGCCCAGGCTGGAGTGCAGTGGTGCAGTCTCAGTTCGCTGCAACCTCTCCCTCCTGCGTTCAAGCGATTCTTGTTTCTCAGCCTCCCTAGTAGCTGGGATTACAGGTGCGCACCGTCACGCCCGGCTAATTTTTTTTTTTTTTTGTATTTTTAGTAGAGACGGGGTTTCGCCGTGTTAGCCAGGATGGTCTCGATCTCCTGACCTCGTGATCCGCCCGTCTCGGCCTCCCAAAGTGCTGGGATTACAGGCTTGAGCCACCGCGCCCGGCCAGGCAGCTTTCAAATAAAACACCTGAAACCGTGTGAGGGAGACCTTGTGAGGGTGTGAGTTCCCCGTCTGCAGAGGTAACCAAGCAGAGGCAGTCAAGATGGACATTCTTTTTTGTTTGTTTGTTTTTATTTTGAGACAGAGTCTCATCCTGTCACTCAGGTTGGAGTGCAGTGGTGCAGTCTCAGTTCGCTGCAACCTCTCCCTCCTGCGTTCAAGCGATTCTTGTTTCTCAGCCTCCCTAGTAGCTGGGATTACAGGTGCGCACCGTCACGCCCGGCTAATTTGTGTATTTTTAGTAGAGACAGGGTTTCGCCGTGTTGACCAGGCTGGTCTTGAGCTCCTGGCCTCAAGTGATCCACCCGTTTTGGCCTCTCAGAGTGCTGGGATTAAAGGTGTGAGCCACCACACCCAGCCGAAATGGACATTCCTATAATAGGTGGAAGGTTTGTCCAGGGGGCTCTTGGGAGACACCTAGGTCTGAGGTTCTGGAAGGCAGGTTATGGGACCCATCAGCAGGGAGAACAACATCTGTTTTCATGTGGCTTTTAAAAATGTCACCTCCTCCAAGAAGCCTTCCCCGACCACTCAATTTAGAACCCTCACCCAGTCACTTTAGATCACAGCCGCCTGCTGTTTTAACATCCCCAGCATCCTGTTCCTAGTTGATCTTCACTCTCCCATGCTAGACTGTAAGCTCCCTGAGGGTGGGGACTTGTCTGTTTCTTTTGCGGTATCTTCAGTCCCCAGAGCCTGGCTTCCACGTTGAGCTAATTTACCTGTGTCTCCACCGTCCTATGGTGTGTGAAGCACACTTGTTGGTTTTCGACTTCAGGAGTCAATCTGGCAGCAGAGCATGAAAATCAAGATTGTGGTGGGGGCTGGGAATTTAATCTTTAATGCCTTGAGCGTGACAGTCTCAGCTTCTGTGGAAGGGAGGTGAGAGCCTGCGGAAAGTTCTCAGAAGTAAAAGTAATCCCTGGTCTGAATAGTTTACCTGAAGCAGCACGGGGAACCACAGGAAGGACCAGAGGTAATCACAGGACTCTGGAATACTGGATCGGAAGAGGGAGGCGGGACGCAATGCGAGTGGCCAGATCCTCACGTTTCAGAGCAGGGAGTCTTTGGATATTGTCTGCCATTGAGACCTGAAGACGTGAAAGAGCACATTCAAAGCGTATTGCTTAGGCATATGACAGCTGCCAGCAGAAGAGCTCAGAACTGGAAATGATGGGAAAATATTACCTCTAGAAAATCAACCGAGGTGTGGGAGAGGTGATATGAACATGGGTGTTTGCTATCAAAAATTATTTTAGGCCTTCAAAAGCATTTTCTTTATTTATATTATTACTTAAATTTTTGAAAAAATTAAGAAAGGAACCCTCTTGTGGGGGAGGGACATGGGGCAGCTATGACAGATTTCCTAGGGAGACAGTGAGTGCTGCCGTCTCAGACCAAGTCCCCAGAAATGAGCCTGTTCATGCTGTAGCTACCGTGTGACCGCAGGCAGTTCTGAGCCCGCTGGCTTCTCTTTCACTGTTGTTTTTGTGTGTGTGTGTGTTTTTTTAACAATCAAAATGCCAGTGAATGACGCAAGGTGCGTCCTCTTTCCTGGCTGGCTCCAGGCCAGCTAGACACTAAAAAGGAAACCCAGCTGTCTTCCAGCCAGAGTGGTCCGTGAAGGAGGACGGGACAGGGAGGCCGGCAGAGGGAGGCTTGGATGTGTAGAGATGGCGGGTGTGACTCACAGCCTGCCCCGTTGGTGGGTTGGTCGAGATTTGCCCTTTGAGTGATGGGGTCACTTCTCCAAAGCCTGCTCTCCTGGCACCCCTCCACAGGCAGCATCTTGTCCTCTCTGCTGTTGATGGGGGCTGTCCTGCAGAAGGGGGACTCACAGGAGCTGCCTCCGGTCCCTGGCTTAGAGGCCTGGGTTTAGCAGGCTCCCTTTCTTTACCCTACAAGCGTATCAAGAGCCTCTCTCCATCCAGCGCTGCACTGTGTGCTGGGCCCCTAAAGGGGGCTGAGAAAGATGGGGAGATGGATGGAGAAGGTCAGATATAGAGACGAGAATTGCCAGCATGGCCAAGGCTAGACCCGAGTGTGTTGGCAACTCCTTTCCCCCTCTGCCCCACCCCCAGGGTGCTGACGTAGTATTTCCTAAGGTGGAATCCTTGGGATCCCAGATCTATCCGTGCCCCATGAAGGAGGATGAAGACGGACAGGCACATTAGCATTCTGAAGACTGCAGGAAGGCCTGAAATGAAGAAACCTATTTAACTCAAGTGCTTTTAGCGCTTTGTTTGTTTGCAACATACCACATATGTCTTAAGCTTTCCTCCCTCTGTTGGGTGATTTTGCCTACCAGGGGACGTTCGGCAATGTCTGGAGATATTTTTGACTGTCAGCACTGCGGGGAGGTGCTACAGGCATTTAGTGGGTAGAGGCCAGGGATGCGGCTGAACGTCCCACAGTGCACAGGAAAGTCTTCACAACAACGAATCACCCAGCCCTGAATGTTTACTAGTGCCGAGGTGGGGAAGCTCTGTTGTAGAGTGACCCAGAGCATCAGTTCAGTACTGCTCAGGGGTTCCTGGACCACAGCCCATTGAAGCAAGCAGCAGTAGCTCCCTACGTCAGCATGAAGAGTCCTGTGTCATTGATTCTAAGACCTACATTTTCCCCTGACATATTACTATCTTGGAAGTCAGATGCATCTTACAATCAATAGTATATACTAGTTTATTAGAGACATGGTCTTGCTGTGTTACTCAGGCTGGAATACAGTATCATGATCATAGCTCACTGCAGCCTCCTCCTCCAGGGCTCAAGCAGTCCTCCTGTTTCAGCCTCCCAAGTAGCTGGAACTACAGGCATGTGCCACCACACCCAGCTAATTTTCTTATTTTAGTTTTTTTTTTTTTTTTTTTATATAGAGACACTTTTATCATATTGCTCAGACTGGTTTTGAACTCCTGGGCTCAAATGATCCTCCCAAAATTACCCAGATTACAGACATGAGCCACTGCAGGTCTCAATCACTGGCATCCTAGATTTGTGAAATTATAATTTGTTAAACTGGGGCCTTGAGCATGTTTCTCCTTGCCAGGCCTCGTTTGCCCCATTCATAAACTTGAGGACCTGGAGGGAGATCAAACGAGGCCCCGCCCATTCATGTATGCTTTTGGATTCTTTTGTTTTTTTGGGGTAGGATCTTGCTGTGTTGCCCAGGCTGGAGTGCAGTGGTGTGATCTTGGCTCACTGCAGTCTTGACCTCCTGGGCTCAAGTGATCCTCCCACCTCAGTCTCCCGATTAGCTGGGACTATAAGCACGTGCCACCTTGCCCAGCTAATTTTTAAAGGGTTTTTCATAGAGACAAGGTCTCACTATGTTGCCCAGGCTGGTTTCAAACGCCCAGACTCAAGTGATACTCCAGCCTCAGCCTCCGAAAGTGCTGGGGTTACAGGCATGAGCCACCATACCCAGCTGGCTTTACTTTTGTGTTGTAGTTTTGTGAACTTCTAGAGAGAGTTTGAAGGGCCACCCACAGGCAGAGCTGGTTCATTCTTATTCGTGCAGGTTTGTTGGATGCTGCTAAGCACAGGCAGCCAGGTTGCCAGCTGGGAAGAGAGTTCTAGAAACATGCCCAAAGTCCTCCCCCAAAGCCCACCCCCCACCTCCATACAAACTAGACTCCAGTCTTTGAATGTTGGGTGCTACTTAGGATCAGCCCTGGGCTGGGGACTTTGCCTGCATTCCATCCTTTAATATCACCAGAGTTATGGGAGCTGTGTTTATTCAGTAGCTTTACTAGAGGTGTTTAATGCCAGGCTTTCTGGGTGAGACCCGCCTGAGTAAGAAGTAAAGTTTAAACCAAAACAGAACACCTAAGACGCCATTCAGTAACTGCTGCAAATATTAAAAATCCTCTCTGGGCTGGGCTTAACGTGCAGGGTGGAAATACTGGTTTGTAGAGAGGAATAGTAACAGGCAAAGGGAAAGAAAATGAGTGAAAAGGGAGATGCTGGGGGTGTTGATGTGTGAGTCACCGGGTAGAATGAAGACGGTACAGGGCAGTGTTGTCCAGTAGAACCCTCTATGACAGTATAAGCATTCTTTCTCTACGCCTTCCAATATGGTAGCCACTAGCCACGTGTGGCTATTGAGTACTTGAAATGTGGTTGGTATGCGCAAGGAGCTGAACTTTTCATGTGCTTTAGTATCTTTTTAAAATTTTAATTTTAATTTACAGAAAAGCTATAAAGACAGTAAGTTCCCTTGCCTTCTTTACTCACTTCCCCCGGTTGACATCTTACATAACCACAGTACATCTGTCAAAACCGTGAAATTGACATCGTGCGTTACAAGTAACCGAATGTTAGACTTTATTAAGATGTCATGAGTTCTCTCATTCATGTCCTTTTTCTGTTCTCGGATCCAGTCCTGGAAATCATATTGCATTTAGATTTTATTTAAATTTGATTTGTTTAAATTCAAATAGGCACCTGTGGCTTTTGTGTCAACAGTGCAAATGTGGAAAGTGAATTCCTTTCTGAGCCTCTGGGCCTGGGATGTGCATTGAACTTACATGTTTTTCTTAAGGATAAAAGAAATCTATTATTTATTGAGGTTGTCCTGGCGGGCGGTTGCGGGAGTGTTTCAGGAAACATGGGTTCAGGATCTGGCTTTGCTCAGCCTTGGGGCGTCAGCCCACTGAGAGATCATCCTTAGGCCTCCAGTAGCCTCGGGGAACCCAGATTAAAGGGGAGAGAACAAGTGCCTTTGCGGAGGCTGAAGGGCAAGGAGGATGTTCCTTTGAGCCTGAGGAGCTGGCCAGGGGTATGGTGAGGGAGGCAGCTGTGCTTTCTCTGAGCAGGGGCTCTCTGGGGAGGGGGCTCCGGAACCCAGAGCCTCACCCTCGCCCACACCTTATTCTCCAGATCAGGAAGCCTGGAACAGCTCTCCTCTCCCCTGCAGGAGCAAAGGAAAGACCCTCACTTCTTGCGGAATTAGCCAGTCTCAGGTTCAAAGCAGCTTCCCCAGCATTCTGACTTAGACCTCACCACTGACTCCAGGAAAGGCCGCAACACCCTCTATTGGAAGAAGCACATGTTCCCCTAGAACCAGTGTCCTTGCTAGCTGAGGTTCCTGGGACATTACAAAGGCCTGTTTAACCTCTGATGTCCTGGAAAGCAGCCATGTAACTGTTCACAACCATGTGGGAAAATCTTTTATCAGTTCTGTCTTTGGGAACGCAGCTGACATTTTAGACAACCAGGAGAGACAGTGAAGACCAGGTGGCCAGAGAGAAATTTCTAGGACAGAAGGGTATTGATATAAAATTGCTCCCCTAAATGGACAGGGGTAGACAGTAGATCCTCCTGAGAAGGTGAGCGTGGCGACCAAGGAAACTGCGAGGCCTTCCAGGGTGTGGTGGGAGGAGGGAGACTGTAATTGTGCCCTGTGTCATCAGACTGGATGAGCACAGAACTGCCCCACTTCAAACCTTGCATTCTATGTGAAGGGGTGGCCTGCCCCTCCACACCTGTGGGTGTTTCTCATTAGGTGGAACGAGAGACTTGAGAAAAGAAATACGACACAGAGACAAAGTATAGAGAAAGAAAAGTGGGGCCCAGGGGACCGGCGCTCAGCTTATAGAGGACCCACGCCGGCACCGGTCTCTGAGTTCCCTTAGTATTAATTGATAATTTATCTTTACCATCTTAAAGAAAAGGAAGTAGCAGGATAATAGGATCATTGTAGGTAGAAAATTAGCAGTAAGACATATGGATAAAGATCTCCGTGACATGAATAAGTTCAAAGGAAAATGCTGTGCCTTGATATACTTATGCAAACATCTCCATAAACCTTTTAGCAGCAATGTTCCAGACTATCACATGGGGAGAAACCTTGGACAATACCTAGCTTTCCTAGGCAGAGGTCCCTGCGACCTTTGGCCGTGTACGTGTCCCTGGGTAGTTGAGATTAAGAGAATGGTGATGACTTTTTAACCATCAAGCTGCCTTCAGGTACTTGTTTAACAAAGCACATCCTGCACAGCCCCAAATCCGTTAAACCTTAAGTCACCACAGCACATGTCTCTTGCAAGGACAAGGTTGGGGGTAGGGTCACAGATTCACAGCATCTCAAATACAGAACAAAATGGAGTCTCTTATGTCTGCTTCCTTCTATATAGACACAGTAACAGGCTGATCTCTCTTTCTTTTCCCCACACAATGACCATGGCTATGTGTCCCAAAGTGGATTTCACGGTAGCCCTGCTGTATTTCCCTAAACGGGTTCTGCGTCTGTGTGCGTGGAGGGATGTTGCGTGCTGTTGCCTTGTTTGAGATTTCAAGCGCATGTCAGCATATTCTGAAAGGCCTACTGTAAATAAACTCAATCGGAATAATGGGGTGTTTGTCCTCAGTTCTTTGGACTGTAACACTGACCCATTACTATCACCGCATAACACAATACACATCCTGGCAGAATTCCTGTCCCGTTTAACACACCTGGGGAAATATTAGGCTGTACCATGTTTAATATGTGATAGGGAAGGAGGATAGGTGGAAGGAAGGAAAAAGGCGGGGTGAGAAAGAAGGAGGGAAGGAGGACGGGTGGAAGGAGGGGAGGAAGGAAAAAAGGGAGGAAGGGAAGGGAAGGAGGGAAGAAGAGAGGGGAAGAGAAAAAGAGGGAAGTGAGGATTTCAAGAACCAGGGCTTCAGCACTCCCAGGTTCCTTAACTTTGTTTTTTGTTTGTTTGTTTGTTTTGGAGACAGAGTTTCACACTTGTTGCCCAGGCTGGAGTGCAGTGCCACCATCACGGCTCACTGCAACCTCCGCCTCCTGGATTCAAGCAATTCTCCTGCCTCAGCCTCCCAAGTAGCTGGGATTACAGGCATGTGCCACCACCCCGGCTAATTTTTGTATTTTAGTAGAGATGGGGTTTCACCATGTTGGTCAGGCTGGTCTCAAACTCCTGACCTCAAGTGATCTGCCCTCCTCAGCCTCCCAAAGTGCTGGGATTACAGGCGTGAGCCACCACGCCCGGCCACCAGGTTCCTTACCCTGATGAATAAAATTACTATATTTATTCCAGAGACAGGAGAAATTAGACTGTTCATGGCTGATTTTTTTACGTTCTTTCGGGTTCCTGGGGGAACAGGAACCTGGAGAGTAGGGCTCCGAGGATGGAACTTTCTCCATCGGGGGTCGATACTGAGCTGCGGAAGCCGAGCTGCGGGCGGGGGTGAGTCCTGGGTGGCGGAGCTGCTGGCGCTTCTTTGTTGCTTGGTCTTTCTTGATAACGTTTCATATTCTCCTTTCTTCTCTGTTTCTGTTTACTTCTCCCTACCCAGACCTCCCTCTCTTCTTTTCTACCCAAATATCTGTCCCCTCCTCTCATTAGACACCTCCTAAGCCCTCTCAAGTTGCTTAACTGCCCATAAGGCACACGAAGTGTGTGGGTGCCTGTGTGTACTATTTGTATTTGAAACTGCTAAGGTTACTAACTTGATAGAGCTTTTAGTTCCCTTTTTAAAAATCCTGAAAACAGCTGAATGTGACATTTGCCTTTTTTTTTTTTCTTCCTTGTATCTCCAGACTGAATTATGTTCCCTTTATGAGCGATCCTTGACCAGTTTCATTTTCCCTCCCCGGGAGGCTGGAGGCCCCAGAAGCACCCACTTCTAGCCTCATTTGTTCTGCGGCTGACCCAGGGTGAGCCGGGAGCCCCGAGGACAGGGAATGGCAATGAGGAATGCCGTGGGTGAAGGCTGCCGGGATCTTGTGGGTTGTAACTGTCTAGATCTCCACTGAGACGTGTCCTGAATGTGCCTGGGAGAGGGGTACCCAGCCAGACAGGGTGTCTGAGGAGAGCTGCGTGGGGAGAAAGGGTCGAATGGAAAATTATGTTTTCTTTCCTAGTAATTGTTTTGACATGAGCAGTAATTAGCTATCAGCTGACAGACCAGAACCGAAGTGAGAACAAGGGATTGGATTAGGGGCGAAACGTCTCCCCTTTATACAGTTCCTGGTGGCTGCAAATGTGGGGAAAGCCTGGGGCAGAGGAGAGGCAGGACTGAGCATGCATCTGGAGGGTCTAGGGAGGGAGGGAGTCCAGGTCTCCTCAGGAGGTGGGACAACCTTGGTTCATGGGGACTCAGCGTTATCAAAGATATTTATTACCTACTCAGGTAAAAGCTTGTGCATTTCATTTTCGACAGCAGACTAAACATGGTTCCCTTGTGTATTGTTTGATTTTAAGATCAAGGTCATGTTGGCTTTGTAAAATAGACCCAGAAGACTGCCACACATTTCTATGCCTGGGTATTTCTTTCTTGAGTGTGTGAATGAATTTGCCCATCAAACCATCTGGGTCCAGTGCCTTTTGCGGGGAGGCCATTTTTCAAAGCTTTTACTTCTTTTTGGCATCTCTCGAAACCCTTCTGATGATTTGAATCTCATGGGAGGTTTGGTGTTGAAGATATAGAATTATAAGTCATAGGTTCTTGCATTTTAAAAGTTTCTACTATAAGTACAGCGCGGTGGCTCACGCCTGTAATCCCAGCACTTTGGGAGGCTGAGGCTGGCGGATCACTTGAGGTCAGGAGTTCGAGACCAGCCTGATCAACACAATGAAACCCCGTCTCCACTAAAAATACAAACATTAGCTGGGCATGGTGGTGGGCGTCTGTAATCCCAGCTACTCAGGAGGCTGAGGCAGGAGAATCACTTGAACCTGGGAGGCGGAGGTCACAGTAAGCCGAGATCACGCCATTACACTCCAGCCTGGGCAATGAAGCAAGACTCTGTCTCAAAAAAAAAAAGAAAAAATTTCTACTATATTTGTTGTGTCATTGTTTTCTTTCTAATCCCTAATTCTGAGCATTTGTGTTCTCTTTCCCTCTCAAATTACCCTGGCTTATCTGCTGTTTTTATTGCTGTGATACACACACACAGAACCAGCCATGGTTTGCTAATGGTCTTCTGTTTCCTGACTCATTAATTTCTGTTGCCACTTTTCTATTCCTTTCCCCTGTTTTCTTTTGGCGTATTTTATTGGCCTTTAAACTTTTTTTCCTAAAATCTTAAGTTGAATGTTTAGTCCATTTATTTTTGTTGCTTTGGGTTTGGTAATGAAAAAAATAAGGCTGTGGATTTTCCTCCAAGTATAATTCAGACTTTATCCCATTTGTTTTGATATATTCTTCTTTATTATTTTCTAAATATTGTGTAATTACAGTTTTAAATTCCTTTTTGATCTGGCATTATTTAAGAGGGCAGTTTCTTACATTTCCAAGTGTTTAGAAGTTGGGGGGATGGGGATCTTGCATATTTATTCTTCCATGATTATTATCTACTTTTGTTGCTTTCCTGGTCAAAGAATGTGGCCTGTGTTTTTTATGCTTTTTGCCATTTATTGACAGTTTATTTGTGGCTTAAATATGACCATGTTTTTAAATGTTCCAGGGCTTCCTGGCAGAAGATGTTGCCTTTGTTTGTAGGATATGATGTTTACTACATCTATTTCAATCAGCCCTTTAAATTAAATTATTTGGGTCTTCTTTATTCTCCTTGCTTCTGTCTGTTAATCAGTCCTAAACTGAAAACACTGTTCTGAGGTTTTCTTCTGTTGTCTTTAGGTCTTTCAGTATCTGTGTTTTATCCATTTCAGGTCTATGCTCTTTGATAAAATTTCTCGGCTCTCATGCCCTCATTGTGGGTTGTATTTATCATCAGGCTCAGGTCCTTCCTGGCATAGCTTGATGCCAGTTGGAGTGGATTCTCCTTCAACCCTTCAGCATTCTCCCTGTTGCTGTTGGAATCCTGGCCTCTCCTCTTAAGCTGCCTTCATAGCGGGTGGATGGTGTCTGCACTTGGCCAGCTGCTCCAGGGGCGTGGGTGGGGCCCAGGCTTGTAGCTGGCCCTGCAGGGTGGATTTGTTTCTTGTTGCTTCCCCAGGCTTCCACTGCACTAGGGGCCTGCTGTGGGTCAGCTTTCTATTTCCTTGGGATGTGTGCAGCCACCTTATTCTGGAGTGGAGGGCAGACACTGTAGCTTGGGGAGAAGCCTGGCTGCCCACAGACACTCGGCTGCATGTGGCCCCGCTTGGCCCCTGGAGCTTTCACTGCAGGTGCTGGAGAATGGGGCACCGCCTGAGCCGGAGACGGGTTCTCCGTGGAACAGGCTTCGTCATCCCATTGCCCAGCGCTTGCCTTCAGTCCTTGTCGCTCCAGATGAGTAGGTGTTGGTGGTAACTTTCAGCCATATTTTCCTGTGCTTCCTGCCACGCTATAGAGTTTTCTCTAGAAGAATCATGAGTTGGACATCAGTGTATAGATCTTCCTCCAGTCTGACCTGCGTTGAATATACGTGTTGGCAATTACTTGAAGCCTGGGTCACGGGGATGGTGCATTGTCCTGGTCTCTAGAGATCAGGCAGGCTTGTGGTTCCTGGGGACTCAATTCAGGAACGAAAGCAATGACCTTCCCCTTCTGCATGCCTCCGCTCCCCCACTTTTTTGAGACAGGGTGTCACACTCTGAAGTGTGGGCTGGAGTGTAGTGGCACAATCGCGGTTCACTATAGCTTCCACCTCCCAGGCTCGAGCTATTCTCCTACCTCAGCCTCCCGAGTTACTAGAACTATAGACACGAGCCATCACACCCAGCTAATTAAAAAGAAATAATTATTTGGTAGAGATGAGATCTCACTGTGTTGTCCAGGCTGATCTTAAACTCCTGGGCTCAAATAATTATTTGGTAGAGATGAGATCTCGCTGTGTTGTCCAGGCTGATCTTAAAATCCTCCCTCTGCCCCCCAAAGTGCTGGGATGACAGGCGTGAGCCACTGCCCCTGGCCATCCCTCCCTTTAAAATTTTTTTTTTAAATTTTTTCTATTGTTATAGAGATGGGGTCTCACTATGTTGCCCAGGCTGGTTTGGAACTCCTGGACTTGGAATCCTCCCACCTCCACCTTACAAAGTACTGGGATTACAGGTGTGAGCTACCGCACCCTGCCTTTCATCCTTCCCTTTTTAAAACGAAGTGCTTTATGACTACTTATAACTTTTGCAATAATCCTTTGTTGGATTCTCAGATCAACACAGTAGGTCAGGAGACTAGGTAGAATCATCCCCATTTTACAGATACAGAAGCTGAGGGTCACTGAGGAAAGCTGCTCATCTAAGCTTATGTAGTTATATTCCTACGAGAGCGGTACCACCTGGGAACTGAGATCACGTGAGTCCCAGGGTGAATTCGTGATGTCAGGAGCGTGCGTGCGGCGGCGTTGGGGCTTGAAACCGTCCATGCTGGGGGTGTCTTTGGCACAGAAATAGGCAGATACTACATATCAGGGCATCCCCCGTCCCTTGGAGAGCAAGTGTTGGGAGCATAAGTGAGCGTCCCCCAAGAGACATAAAGTTATAAGGGTAGAATTTTAGAGCCTCAGATAATGTTTTTGTTTTGTTTGTTTGTTTGTTTTGAGATGGAGTTTCGCTCTTGTTGCCCAGGCTGGAGTACAATGCCGCCATCTCAGCTCGCTGCAACCTCCGCCTCCTGGGCTCAAGCAATTCTCCTGCCTCAGCCTCTTGAGTAGCTGGGATTACAAGCGTGTGCCACCACGCCTGGCTCATTTTTTGGTACTTTTAGTAGAGACGGGGTTTCCCAATGTTGGTCAGGTTGGTCTCAAACTCCTGACCTCAGGTGATCCACCCACCTCGGCCTCCCAAAGCTCTGGGATTACAGGTGTGAGCCACTGTGCCAGGCTTGTCTCGAACTCCTGACCTCAGATGATCCGCCTGCCGTGGCCTCACAGAGTTCTGGGATTACAGACATGAGCCCCTGTTCCAAGCCAGGTTATGTATTTTTAATTCTAGAAGAACGGTGACTCAAGAATGAAGTGCATATGACCACCTGACTGTTAATTGACAAGAGCCTAATTTCACGGTGGCCAATCAATCCAGTCCTCTTTCCGGTATACTCACATTCCGCTGCTCTGAGTTTGAGGGTGGAGAAGTTAAGAAAGGTGAGGGAAATTGTCGGAAGGTGGTGGAGATACCCCTGCCCCGACTTTACGGAGGGAGATTGGACCTGTGATTGGCATTTGTAACTACAGCTGATGTGGTATTTGTAGCAATGGCAGCTGGACCATAGTGACCTCCCCTCCTGTTAGGCACATTCCTTTTGCTCTTGGGTTAAAGAAGAAACTCAGGCCCCTAAGAATTCGGTAATTTGGGTGCTGAGGATTAGAGAGACACCTTCGGCCCATTTCCAGCTCTGCAGATACAGATAAGATCAGATCTTAAGGGACAGTCTTCGCCACACAAGACCTCTCAGAGCCCGGGAAGGAGGTGGGAAAGGGGGCTGCAGTGGACGAAAGGTGGGGGTGCCCATTTGTGGCCCACACAGCATCTGAGCCGTGTCTCTGTCCCTGCAGTGAATGGATACCACGCGTCAGGGACCCCAGCGCACCCTCCAGAGACTGCCCACATGAGTGTCCGAAAATCCACCGGTGATTCCCAGGTAAGGGGTCCTGTTAAGGGAGGTATAGAGCTCGCTGCTTCTGCAGGCCCAGGAAGGCTTCATTACAGACAAGTCCATCATGGGAGTCCAGGTGGCTGCAGCCCAGTTCTGCCCCCAGGTAGAAAGCGGTTGCTGTATCTGGGTGGTTTCCGTGTTCCCTGATGGGGAGAGGGTTGGATGATTGTGGTTTATTGGTTTTCTAGACGTCGAGGGTGGTTTGGAGGAGGGGCTGACGGGGATGGGGTTGAAACCATTAGGACAGAGAGTTCCATTCTCTGGTCTAGATTCCTGATACCTGAAGTCTGTGTTTCTCATCACTTTAAGAGTATGGATGTGCCAGACAATTTCCCTTTTCTCTACCCTACCCCTCCCATGGCCAGATTACCCAGAATGGAATTTAGTAAAATTTGATCATCTCGTTTGGTCAACTAGCATAGAGACAGCTAGGAGATGGAAGGAAATGGGAGTATGTTGTACAATTTCCAGCTGTTTTCACAGTCTCCGTCCTACTTGATGCTTATGCAAACATGTGAGTTAGGCGTCAGTAACAACTCAAGGTATGCATGAGGTCATCGAGGCTCCAACCGGTTTTGTGACCTGTGCAGGCTCACAGGATTACTCAGTGGTTAGACTGGACCTTGATGTCAATGCTTAACGGCTTTTCTAGTTGCATTAAGCTGTGCCTAAAAAACTGAGGACTAGCCTTATTTAGTCTCCCCATAAATCCCATAAATTATCAGGAAGATGTTCTTTTTTTTTTTTTTTTTGAGACGGAGTCTCGCTCTGTGGCCCAGGCTGGAGTGCAGTGGCCGGATCTCAGCTCACTGCAAGCTCCGCCTCCCAGCTTCCCGCCATTCTCGTGCCTTAGCCTCCCGAGTAGCTGGGACTACAGGCGTCCGCCACCTCGCCCAGCTAGTTTTTTGTATTTTTAGTAGAGACGGGGTTTCACCGTGTTAGCCAGGATGGTCTCGATCTCCTGACCTCGTGATCCGCCCGTCTCGGCCTCCCAAAGTGCTGGGATTACAGGCTTGAGCCACCGCGCCCGGCCCAGGAAGATGTTCTTAATGAAGCCTCCAAACTCCGGTAACCTTTTCCAGGAATTAAAATGCCAGAACCCTGGGGGCGATCATTAAAATGATGACAATAATGGTCATTGATGATGATCATGATAATATTGATGATGTTGATGATGACAGTAGCTGCTTGTGCAGTGGATTCTATGTACCAGTCACTGGAAGAAGGAAATCGATACTTAACATAAGGAAAAATGACTGGAAGAAAAATAAACTGGAATATTAATGATGGTTCTGTCTGCATCTGAGACCATGAGACATTTGGCAACATCTGGAGACTCATTGGCTGTTAGTTTAATCAGCTGAAATGTGACACTCACCTTTAACATGGACAAGAGTGTTAATCTGGGGGAACGTTATTAAGTTGTTCTCTTAGGAGGCTTCGATTCAGCTCAGTGAACTCTGGAAAAGAATTTGGACCTCAGTATAGGTCAGGACTTCTTATGTTTTGATGGACTTAGAGTGAGCTGGGCCTCTTGTTAGAATGCAGATTCTAATCCAGGAGGTCTAGGGTAGGGTGGGAGCTGAGGTTCTGGGTTTCCAGCCAGCCCCGAGGTGATGCTGATACTGTAGGTCTGAGCATCACTCCTGAGCAGGGGACTAGCAGTCAGTAGCACACAGCTGGCCTGTCAGTCCCCTTCTCTCCTCTGCTCACATCAGCCATCGTGAATCAACCCTGGCTTTGTATGTTTCCTGCTGAGCCCCCAGCTTGCCTTCTCAACGCAGATTCTGTTAACTTGTTTGAAGTGAAACTTACTTGTCTCCTGATTTGAGACTGTTTCGGAAGACATCAGCCTGAAATCGGATGTGGTTCAGCAACAATGACAGAAAATCGGAGGCTACCCTCGGCATCATCGGGAAGAATATGAGAAAGAGCTCCCCACCCTCAAAATCATTCTTTCTTCCCTAACGAAACATAATCCCTTCTGAAATACTAGGAAGTTGTTACTCATCCATTTTAAAGAATGGACAGTGGTATAACTGATATCTCAGAGGCTGATTTGACAGTGTGCATTATAAGCCATCGACACGGGGATTTCTCATCTAGTGTCTGTTCTTGGGGTATCTTGAGGGGTTCTGATTTATGTGCAAGGCTGTTCACTCCAGCATTATTTACAACACCGTAACACTGGACCCAGCCTAACTGTCCTGCAACAGGGGATCGGTAAAAGGAATTACGGCGCTGGAGGTGAGCCAGTGATACCGCGCAGCCATTAGCAAGCATGCTTCTGAAGAAAATGCAATCATTTTGGAAAGTACTCACAACATAATACAGAGTAAAAAAAAAAAAGTAGGACACACATTGCATGTATAGTCAGTCTTATTTGGCAGAAGGAAATCTATACTTAGGAAGAAGGACTAGAAGAAAAATAAACTGGAAAATGTGTGGTGGCTCTGTCTGCGTCTGAGATCATGGCTATCAATCAGGGGACATTTGACGATGTCTGGAGATATTTGGATTGTCACACCTGGGGAGCGGGTGCTACTGGCAACTAGTGGGCAGACACCAGGGATGATGCTAAGTATCTCGCAATGCACGGGACACGACAACAAAGAATCGCTCACCTTGAAAACATGAATTGTGCTGAAGTTGAAAAACTTTGGTCTGAGATCATGGGCCATTTTATCTTCTTTATACTTCTTGCTATTTTTCAAATTTCCTAAAATGAACACATTTTCCTTTTACCGAAGATACATACAATTTTTTATTTAAAAAAAAAAAAAAACTACAAAGTAGGGACCAGTATGGGGAATTCAGGAAAGGCGAGCTCTGGAGACTCAGGCCCGGATAGCTAGTGGCTGCCTAAAGATAGGCGGATTGAGTCAGGCTCTTTTTGGACGGTAATCTTGGTTGCTGAGGTGTCTTCCAGGTAACAAAAATAAATCATGCAGTACATGGAGAGGGCGAATGTGCGTTGTTCACCAGTCCCAAGATTGGGAGGTAGAATGTCATTCTTTTAGGCTGTAAAAGGGTAACAATTGGATATAAAAGCTACTACTTTTTAAAATAATACTAATAAAAAAAAAATAGGAAACAGGGTCTCCCTGTGTTGCCCGTGCTGGAATGCACTGGCTGTTCACAGAGGCGATCGTAGCTCACTGTGGCCTCAGCTTGGGACTGCTGGGCTCAAACAATCCTCCCGCCTCAGCCTCCGGAGTAGCTGGGACTGCAGGCGCAGGCCACCATGCCCAGCTAGCTACTACTTTTTGTCCTGGTTTGTGAACCTGCAGGCTGGTTATCCAAAAAGGTGCCAAGAGTTAAGCATAGAAAAAGGTTAAGAAGGTTTGATGTTTACAGAGAGCACTTGGCAACAAAGGGTGCTCAGGTATAGACCCCACTCCAACCTGCAGACGAGGAGATTCGCCATCCCTACTGTCAGTTACCACTCATGATAACTACACTTAAACATCAATAAATGAATAAAGGAGCAAGGGAACACTTGGGATGCGGCGTGTGGGGTGGGTAAAGTGGCACGGTCAGGGTTACCGTGATGAAAGCTAGACTGGAAAGCCCCAGATCTCAAAACCCCGTTGTGATCTCTTTCCGGCCCCTTCTTAGCTGCCCTTCCTTGAGCAAGCTGATCAGGAAGATTAGAATGTTTAGGGCGTTGGGGGGGGGGGACAGGGACTTTCCATGGATACCAGTAGCATGTCCCCACCGTGCTGTGTCATGGGGAGGACTGATAGCGGGTGCCTCACAGTTCCTGAGGGTGCCTGCCCCGCTCCTTCACTCAGCCCTGGGAGACCTGGATGGGTGGGCACAGGTGGTGGTGATCTGGTGCCACCCAGTGGAGGGTTTCAATTCTGCAGCCCTGGGGCAGTCAGCCCGGGTACTGGATAAATGCAGCCCACCTGATTGGGGGGCAGAGGCAAAGGATCAAAGGCTAATTGTCTTATGTATTTTAAGTTCTGGGATACATGTGCAGAACGTGCAGGTTTGTTACGTTAGGTATACATGCGCCATGGTGGTTTGCTGCACCTGTCACCCTGTCGTCTAGGTTTTAAGCCTCGCGTGCAGTAGGTATTTGTCCTAATGCTCTCCCTCCCCTTACCCCCCATGCCCCAATAGGCCCTGGTGTGTGATGTTCCCCCACCAGTATCCATGTGTTCTCTTTGTTCAGCTCCCACTTATGAGTGAGAGCATGCAGTGTTTGGTTTTCTGTTCCTGTGTTTGCTGAGATTGTTGGCCTCCAGCTTCATCCATGTCCCTGCAAAGGACATGAGCTCATTCTTTTTTATGGCTGCGTAGTATTCCATGGTGTATACGTGCCACATTTTCTTTATCCAATCCATCATCAATGGGCATTTGGGTTGGTTCCAAGTCTTTGCTATTGTAAACAGAGTAGCAATAAACATGTGTGCATGTGTCTTTATGGTAGAATGATTTATATTCCTTTGGGTATACTCAGTAATAGGATCGCTGGGTCAAATGGTATTTCCGGTTCTAGATCAAAGGCTAATAGGCTTGCTGTCTTTGCAGAATCGAGTCCTAGCCGGTCCCTTCCCTTCCTGCCCACCAGTGCCTGGGCCTTTTTGTGATGCACCTTTCAGTTGTTCTGGCTTCTCACGAACTTCCCAGAAAGACCCTCCAGACACAGGAGAGAGGAGAGAGAATGGGACGAAGGGCTTGGAAACTTAAGGGATCCATTGGAGCATGGAGTTCAAAGTGGAGAAAGAAGTGAGATGTTTAATCTCCACCACCTCCTACCTACCTCAATAATTCAGTAACACATGTTCTTATTGAGCAGTTTCGGTCTTTGTCAGGCACTGAGACGTAGGTGATATCTATAGCCCTGCCTTGATGGAGTTTTATGGCTGGCGTGGGAAAAAGAGCAGATAAATAATGGTGCAATTTCAGCAGTGATAAGGGCTGGAGGAAGTGGATGCTGTGAGAACCTAGTCTGGTGCTGGCAATGTCAGGAATGGACACCTTAAGAAAAGATACCTATTCTAAGACTGGAATGATGAGCAAGGGTTTCACTTGGCAAAGAGGCAGGGAAAGAATGGCTTTTCCAGGAGAGGGAATAGCATCGTGGATGCCTGGAGGCAGGAAGGAGGAACCGTGTTTTCAAAGAACCCACAGAGACCCAATACGGCTGTGACTTACTAAATGAGCAGGCACAGGGAGGGTGGGAAGTGAGGCTGGGGTAGTCTGCACAGGCCTACCACGAGGAGCTCAGGGGTTATCCTAACCACACTGGGAAGCCTTTGCGGGCTTTTGTACGAGATCCCATCTGCTGAAGGGATGGGACCCAGATTATTGGCAGGGGGAGGAAATGGGCTGAGAAGACATTTGGAGTGGGGGACTTGCCGAATCACTAGTGAATGACCCACTCCAGTTTACCAAGCGCTTCCTGTGGGGTATCACCCCCTGCCAGGCCTCAGGGTGATACAGAGATGCCCAGGTGGGGTGTCCTGACCCCTGGGCAGGCCTTTACAAAATAAATGGAGGAGAAGAGTTCTCTGGAATCATAGGCAAAGGAAATTTAAAACAAATACTCTTATTATCGGCATTTGCAAGCCTTTACAAAAGTAGAGGGAATATATAATAAGGTACCACAAATCTATTAATTAAGCCCAATGATTACCTGCCTTTGGCCAATCTCGTTTTATTTGTGCTCCCATCCCCTCCCCCAATCCCCCTGCCCTCCACCCCGTAGATTATTTTAAGGCACGTTGCTGCCTTACTGTTTCAAATGCAAATATTTGAGAATATATCTTCCAGGAAGAAGACATAATGATAATACCATTATCATATTTAAGAAAACATTAGTTCAATAATATGACCTAATATGTGCACTCCAGATTCCTCAATTGTCTTAATGCCTTTTTTTTAAAAAAAGAAAAAAACGAGGGTGGGGTCTTGTTCTGTCCCTCAGGCTGCAGTACAGTGACACCATTATAGCTCGTGAATCCTAGAACTCCTGGGCTCAAGTGATTCTCCCACCTCAACCTCTCAAAGCACTAGGATTACAGGCATGTGCCACCTTACAGGTGTGTGCCACCACACCTGGCCCCCCAGTCCTTTTTATAGCTGCGTTTCTCCCCAGTCCAGGATCCATTCAGGTTCACACACAGATATGTTGGTTGCTGTGTCTCTCTAGTTTCTCTCTCTTTCTCTCCCCCTAAATCTGCTTTATTGAGCTAGAATTCACCTACCTATATAATTCACCCATTTACAATGTACAATTCAGTGTTTTTTACTCTATTTACAAAGTTGTACAACCATTATCAGATCAATTTTAGAACATTTCATCACCCCAAACAGAATCCTCTGAAGACTTAGGCAGCCCCTAATCTTTCTGTCTCTATGGATTTGCCTCTTCTGGACATTTCCTATAATGGTATCATACTGTCTGTGGTCTTTTGTGTCTGGCCTCTGTCACCTGGAACTCCAAGGTGCATTCACGTCGTGGCATGGACCAGCACTCCATTCCTTTTCATGGCTGAAGAATGTTCTGTCTTATGGATAGAATGTTTCATCCAAGTTGTTGCCTCAGTCTGTCGCCTCTACACTCAATCCCTTACGCCTTTTTTTCTTTTGTTTTTCATTGACAATTTATTTTTGAGGAGTCCAGGTCAGGTGTCTTGTAGAATAACCTGCATTCTGACTCCATCTGACTGTTCTCTTATGCTTAGGTTCAGGTTCTGCAGTCTGAGCAAGAATGCTGGACAGGCCTTGTGGGGTTCTTCTTACTGCGTTTGGAGGCACAGCCACCCAGGTTAGCACCCTACTCATGAGGCTCAGTTTGCACTCTCGGTTAAGGTGCTGGCTGCCAGATTTCTCCTTTGCAGGGGTACGTTTTTCCCTTTCTAATTTGTCAGTCATCTGTGAGGTGCCAGTGAAGACCCTGTGAATATCCTGTATCCTGATAATCTTCATCCACTGCTTTCAGCGTCCATGAGGATTGCAGCCTGAATCCTCTTTGATGCTGCGGTTTGCAAATGGTGGTCATCCGATTTCTTGTACATTTTTTATTGGCGTTCTTCTGAAATAAATGTTCTCTCCCTTCCCCCTTGGAGTGAGTGAGTTAGTTGCAGTCATTCATTCATATTTGTGCTCAGATCGTCCCACATTTGGCCTGTGGGAGCCCTTTAAGTTGTTTGTGTTCTTTTGTTATCTCTCCATTATTCTTTGAATACTTTCTTACATCTTTGTCCAATAAGATATTCCAAATACCTTGCCTTTGGAATTAGTACCAAGGAGCTTCCGATAATATTTGGAAACCAATTTCTAGCCAGTAGGTGTTGTCACTGTGATGAGATGTCATTCCTTCTGGGCCCTTTCAGTGGAGCATTACGAGAGTCTGTGTGTCACGTACGTGTGTGTGTGTGTATATATATATACGCATGTGATATGTATATGAAGTTGGAGCACTAGGCACAGGTTATCAGCAGCACAGGCAGAGCCTAAGATTGCCTGTGACCTACCTTGGCCCTCAGTGGTTGAAGTAAAACACTGCTAATAGAGCAGAGACCAGGGAAGGTGCTGTCACCTACACGTGGAACACCCACCCTCAATGCCATCACTTGTATTCCTGCCCTAGCCAAGTTATAGGGAGGAGGTGCGACCTCTGCATTGAACCTTATTCTACAGAGACTTATACACAGTGGTCCCAAAATATATGTTTGTGGTTGATGGAAATCTTTTTTGCCCTCCTGCAAAGACACATGGGAAACAAGATATTGTCTCAGGTCTCAAAGTGGAGAGATGGTGGAAGATAGAGGAAAGAGTTATGCAGGCTTGGATTCTAATGTCCACTCCTCTATTGAGTAGCCTTGTAACCCTGGACAGTTTTACTTCTGCAAACCCCAATTTCATGATCTGTAAAATGGAGTTGATGCCATTTAACTTGCTGGGGTTGTAAGGATGAAATGAGATGAAATATGTCAGGTGGCTAACCTGGGAGCCTGCCATAATAAGCACTCAGTAGACAGTAGCTCTTGCATTGCTTCTCCCCTCTTAGCCCCCTTATCACCAACATCGTCAGCATCCGTAGGTAGACTCGAAGGCTGTTGTCAAGGCTGCTAGAATGCTGGCTGCCGTCCCTGCAAGGCTGCAATGGGAACGTGGTGGTGATGGTGGTCATGTGTCCATGATAGGAAGGCAGACTCCTGTAGACTGCAGAATCCATCCTAAAGGCTACTCTTTCCCCTTCCTGGCATGTATTTGCTTGACTAGTGTCTGTATGTCAATGAATCTATGGAGAGAGAGACTCCTATCCCTGTCTCTTCTCCTTGGTGACTGGTACCTCCTACCCTGTAGACTCTGTCTGCCTTTCTCCCTGTGCAGTTTTATCAAGTTGCCAAAATTGGCAGAGCTGATAACTTGGGAAGGTATAGGGTGGGCCAGCTGGATGAGATGATGCACTAAAAATGTCTATGGAAGCTGTAGTTGGCCATAAAGTTGACGTTGGCCAGGAGCCTGTTGGGGTCACTAGAGGAGTTGCCGTCACTAGAGAAACACAGTGGAACCACAGTGTAGATCAGATCCATGTGTCTCCAAGTGAGGTCCACAGATTCTGCAAATCAGAGATGCTGGCGCCACCTGGGACCTGCTGGATCAGGCCCAGCAGCTGAGAGTGCAGCTGGGACTCTGTTTTGGACACTTTCCTCAGTTGATTCTGGTGCACCTCAAAGCTTGAGGACCAGTGATAACCATCCATTTTACAGATGGAGAAATTGAGGCTCAAAGATGTCAGATTCTCTGGCCAGGGTCTCAAGGCTAGTAATCATTTTCTTGTCTCTGTGAAATTAATGCTCTATAAGGTTCATTTTTGCTAGACACCCTAAGGATATCAGTTTTCCTGAGATGACTTGAATTGGCAACCCAAGTAAGACTGTATGGAGTAAGGGCATGAGACCTTAGCAGGGGCATAGTCAAGCTCCGTGGTTTGCCTAATTTGCTGATGGATTTCTGAGGCAAAGGCTGGCCCTCACCTGCAGATGGTCATTTGGCCAGGCATCTAGGGTCGTGCTGGCCTGAGGGGTTGGGGTGCCCCCCATCCCGAGCCAGTGGTTCCCTCTTGTTGAAGCACCTCTATGCTTTTTCTGGCCTTTATCAATAAAGTGGCAACCACTTCCTTACCTTATACTAAGGAAGAGTAAGGCCAGGCCGGCTGCAGTGGCTCATGCCTGTAATTCCAGCACTTTGGGAGGCTGAGGCAGGTGGATTGCCTGAGGTCAAGAGTTCGAGACCAGCCAGGCCAACATGTTGAAACCCTGTCTCTACTAAAAATACAAAAAATAGCTGGGTGTGCTGGCGGGCACCTGTAATCCCAGCTACTCAGGAGGCTGAGGCAGGAGAATTGCTTGAACCTGTGAGGCATAAGTTGCTGTGAGCCACGATGACACCACTGCACTCCAGCCTGGGTGACGGAGTGAGACTCCATCTTAAAAAAAAAAAAAAGAGTAAGGTCGTGCACGAGTCCTGGGACACATGTATGATGACCACCTGCGGTGCCTCAGGAGTAAGCCTGCTTCCCAGGTCGCTGTGTGGCTCAGGATAGGAGACATCCCACGTCCTGCTCGGGGATCTCTGGTTGAACCCCTAACATAATTGCTAATAGAACAACAGAGACCCAGTATCAAATACTCTTCAGAGTCATAGTCTCTTAGGACATGTGTGGCATTTTCCACTGGCAGTCCTTAATTTTCTCTGCCAGACCAATCCCAGGACTTTGGCAGGCTGCTGAGGACCTCAGGGCCCAGAGGTACTTGGGGCTCTGGTTTTCTTGCTGGCAGTGGAAGACGTCAAAAGGCAATCTAAGGACTGAATGGAAGCTGGAAGTCGGCTTGGCTGAGAAATCCCTCCTGGCTCACGGGGTTGGAGAACCAGGGAGTCGGGGAGGTGACTGAGCAGCGCCTCAGTGCACATTGTGTGTGTTTAGATTTGATGTTTTGGACCCGGGGGTTTCAGAATAAAATGTCGTGTGCTGAGTCCTCAGTGCCAGGAGGTGGTGGCCTTAACTCTCTTCTCCCCAGTGGATTCCGGGGCTTCTGGCGGCAAGCGGCACGCAGAACGTTCACCAGCAGAGGGCAGCGGAAGGGTTAACTCCCCAAATCACAGACTGAGAGAAGAGGAGGGGAGACCTGCTTTGGAGCAGTTCTCTCAGAGCCTGTGCAGGAGGCTTCCTGAATTTGCCTTCCGCCCAAGAGCTGGGTGTGGGAACAGCGTGGGGTCAGGGAGACCCCTGCCTGCCCTGGCTCAGAATATGGTGACTTAGGAGTTGACAGCAGACTGAGCATCCCTGAACTTCCCCAGCGCCTCCACCCTCAGGGAACCTGAATGGGGGGAATACATGTCCAATATGGAGAACAGCTTTGATGATATTTCTTGCCTCTCTCCCCAGAACCTGGGATCCTCATCACCAAGCAAAAAGCAGAGCAAGGAAAACACCATCACAGTAAGTGGCTCCGGAAGGGGACTCTCAGGGTGGCTGCGAGCTGGGGCATTTGGCTGGGCTGTTGCCATGGCGATGTGGACCGCCAAGCAGAAGTGATGCCTAACCTGGAGACGGGGAAGTTCCAAAGCTCGGATTTTGCTGAAGTTCCCCATCCACGTCCCCCTCCCACCTCCCCTTCTCCTGTCAATTTCACATTTCACTTCTCTCCTGGTGAACAAGTGGAAGGAGGGTGGCTGGGATGATGCAGAAGCCATTTTTTTCAGGGCAGGAGGGGAAGGTACGCGTGCGGGAGTGGGTTGAAGGGGGTGGACTGCGCTCAGCGCAAGTGAAGTGACGTGTAAATTACAGCCACGGCGGGGTTGCTTTTGTGCGGGGTAACTTCTGGAAGATGTCAAAGTTAAAAGCAAGAGAAAGCGCCCTAAGAATAGAGTTCCTAGGAGTTCCTGACGGGAGCAGGCAGCTTCTGCCTAGGTGGCCAGCCTGCCTCCCAGGGCGCTTCGAGATGCCCACCCCCATGTGGATATGAGGGGGAGCCCCCCCTGCCCATCCCCATGCAGAGGTGAGGGGGAGCCCCACACCCCACCTCTGCTCCTCAGCCCTGTGCTTGGGGCAGGTGGGGCTGGACATCATTGCCCCCCTGAGAGGCACAGACCTGAGAAGTGTGGTTCCAGGTTTGCTATTTTGGCACAAGTGCAGGAGAGCAGGGAACGGGAGATTGCTCTCTTAGACTCCAACTCACACAGCTCTGAGCCATTCTGACCACCCCCGTAGAGACAAAACCAAGAGTGGGTGTATTTCCCTGCTTCATCCAGGCCACACATCCTGCTTTGGGAGAAAAAGTTTAGGTAAACAATTAACGATGGCAATTGCTGCAACTTTTGTGTGCATTTATGATGCGCAAGTAGGGATCCAAGCAGCTCATTTAATTGTCCATTAGCTATAGGAAGTATGAGTTGTAGAATCAATATAGTGTAATGACGATGAACGTGGACTCTGAGGCCAGAGTGTCAGTTATATTAATGACTGGGCAACAGCCTGGGGCAAGTTTCTTGAGTTCTTCCCGTCTCAGTCAATAACCGTCAAGTGGGGAAATGGGGGGTGGCGGGTGGTCTCTGCCTTAGGGATGGTGTAGGGACTAAATGGGTCCATCCATGGAAAGCACTTAGAACACAGCCTGCATATAGTAAGTGCTCTGTACACACTATATCACCCTGTTGACAGATGAGGAAACTGAGGCACAGAGCTGCACCTTGCTCACGGTCACCCAGCTGGGAAGTGTCAGGATTTGAAATCTATGGCCTTACCACAGTGCCCCTTCTGGAGCTGGCTTGGGTTCCTTGTGTCATGGGCTCCTTTGGAATGCCCTGTGCTGATGGACGGTGTCTCCAAGGGCTGGGCAGAACGACTCGGCCTGCTTGGACTGTGGGTAGCAGCAGCCTTTCTGTTACTGGTGGAGTTGATGGAGCTGGTGGGGAGGGGGTGGGGACAGGCTCGGGTGCAGAGCTCTAGAGGGTACAGTGGCCCATCCTCAAATTGTCACAAAATGCCCCAGAATGCTGGGACACAGCAGGAGCAGCTCTCCAACATCTTCTGAAATACATGAAAAGGAGGGGGAGGAGAGAAAGTGGGGGCTCGGAGTGGGAGACGTATTTGCATTCTAAAAGAAAAACAAAAATGTGAAGTGAAAAGCAGTGTTACGTCATGGAGGGTTGCCTTAAAGGCGTTTAGTGATGGTGCCCAGGCCATGGGGTGGGGCACCTGCTGGACTTTGTCTTGCAGCCAGAGCTTCAGGTGTGGTCAGAGTGGGGCAGCACACCTCGCCCACGCCTGCCTTCCCTGTTCCTTCCTGCTGAACCGTATCATTGCTTCTCATGAGGGAGTCTGCAAAGTGTACTCTGAAACCTCCAAGACCTTTGTTTAAAATGCAGATGACACCCCAGATGTACAAGTTGTTTTCTCTGGGGCCAGACTGGAAAATCTGCATTTGAACCAGTGCCCCAGAGGTTTTAAGTAAACACTCTTGCCTTGGAGAATTTTTTGCCGAGGAAACTGAGCAAAGGAGGGACCGAAGGTCACAAAACAATTGAGGAGCAGAGCTCAGGGCTTGAACCCAGGTCTCCTGGCTGCCGGCCCAGGACACTTCCCAGTGTACCACCCGGCCTTGGCCTTGGCCCACACATCTCCAGGCCTTGGTACCTTTTCCCTTCCACACGCACTGCTCTCCCATGCTCAGCCTCTTTCTCTGGGTTCTCATCCTCCAGAGTTCCTGGTTTCCCAAGAAGGAGACACTCAGCGGGGAGGGGATGGTTCAGGTCTCAGGAGGCTGGGACGTGAACTTCCCTGTCTGTGGTATGTAGGGATGAGGTGAGCCACTTCCCATGCTGTCTGATCCCACAGAGCAGAAGTTTCTAGGCCTGGGCAGCAAAGGGTGGTGGGTCCAGAGCAAGAATGGAGCTGGATTCTCATGCTCCTTCTTCCCCACCCGTAGCCTGGAGCTAGTTTTCAGGGGATAGACACGTGGGCTCCCTGACAGCAGCGGTCAGAGTCTGGCAGCCTTGCTGGGTCTTGTTTCCGCTGTCCCTAGTGTGCGGCTGGCAGGTGGAGTGTGCTGTTTGATTGGGAGTGACGGGTGCTCGTGGCAGCTCACAGCCCTTGGCAGGAGCATGAACGCGTCTGAATCTAGAGGGTTTCAGAAAAGATGACAACAGAGCCACCCGGCCACACTCTCACCTGGAAAGAGGAAGTTGGGGACTCCTGTGGTCCTCAGCTTCGGGGCTTCCCAGCGTAGCCACAGAACCCGGGGTGGGGAGCTGGGGGCTAGAGGTGAACCCTTGGGGTCGCGTCTTCTCTTCTTCTCTGTTCCACAGAGCTCCGGGGCTGGCTTTTTCCTCTCCCGTACCGTCCCCGATCCGCTTTCCTCTGGGAGAAAATTCAGAGACAGTTGGACTTGAGCCCTCTGTTGGAAAACCATTTTCCCTTCTCTGCTGCAGGCAAGGTGGTCAAACAGGCCGTGCAAGGAGCCTGTGGCCTCTGCTCCCCACAGGCTCCTGCTGGGCCAGGACTCGGGGGAGGGCGGTGCCTTGGGGCCTCCCTATTCCAGACTCCTTGGGTGGGTCACACGCGTGTTCAGTGGCTCTCACACCCCAGCCAGGTGGTTTCTGGCTGATATGTCCCATCGTGTACCCCTCAGAGAGCTTCTGGGAGGCCGCCCTTTTGCTTCTGGCTGCTCCTGTGCGGAAAAGCCCTGCAGGAACCCCAGCTGCACGGTGGGTCCCAGCCGCTGGGGAGGGACGAGGGTGTCACTCCATTTACCTGAGGCTTGGAAGCAACAGAGTTGGTGCAAGAGCAAAGATGCAGCTTTGCTGAGGACACTGGTCTCCGGGGAAGTGAGGGTGGGACCGCCTGCCAGAACTTTCCCTGAGCAGGACACATGGGGAGGCGTGCTCCCCTCTGGCTCCCTCTTGAGCACCCTTCCTTTTTGAGTCCCTGTCTTGGGTGGGGAGCGGGCACATTTACACCTTAGTGTGTTGGAAAGGTAGTGTGACAGAGGCTAAGAGCCTAGACCGAAGCCGGCTTGCCTGGGTTCAGACCCTGGTCCACCATTCCATGCACAAACTGTGTGATCCTGCGTAAGTGACTTAGCCTCTCTGTGCCTCAGTTTCCTTATCTGTACAATGGGGATAATAATAGCACCTGCCTTGCAGGGCTGTTGTGAGGGTTAAATGAGCGAATACACGTAAAACGCTGAGAACTGTGGCTGGCACATCATTTGCTTTTGTTGAACAAACAGAAAGTGGATCTTTAGGATGGCAGTGAGGCTCCTGCTATGGCTGGGAGGCCTCGGGGGGAGGATGAGGTCTTTTCAGAGGTGTAGCTGGACCCTGGTATTAACCATCTGGAAAATGTCACCCAGGGGAGGACAGGAATCCACATGTGGAAAGTCCTCTCCCACCTTCTCTTCCCTCCTTGGGCTTTGGAGCACCGTAGGATGGAGCTATGTGGCCCTCCCAGCCCTTCTGATCCAGGGACATAGGAACCTTGACTTGGAGGTCTAGAGGTCACAGAAAGGACACAGCAAGGTTAAAAGTGGTGGCCCAGGAATTAGGAAGCTGGGTTCTAGACCCTGCTCTGCCACTTACAGTGAACTGGAGAGTTAAACATTCTGTGTCTCAGTTTCCTCATCTGTGCATAAGTCTGCACCAGACCACTGCAAATAAACATTGAGGCTCCGGTAGCTTCTGGGACATGTGCACGCACACAGCTCTCACCGTGCCCCTCTGCTGCTGCTGCCTGCCACTCTCTGAAGGGATCCCTCTCTCTGAAGGACTGTTCTCCCAGCTTCCATCCCAACGGATGGAAACATGCTTCCTCTCCACCCAGGTCAGTGAACTCAGGGTTTCTCAACCTCAGCACCATTGACATTTTGGGTTGGATAGCTCTTTGTTGTTGGGGGACTGTCCCGTGCATTGTAGATGTTTATCAGCTTCCCTGGCCCCTACCCATCAGAGGCCAATAGCATCCATCCCCGACCCCACCCAGCTGTGACGACCAATAATGTCTCCACATTGCTACATGTTTCTGGGGTTGGGGCGAAATTGCTCCTGGATGGGCATTACTGAATTGACTTCATGGTGTTGTCAAGGCTACTTGTAGAGTATCCCAGGCTGCTTCTAATCCCCTCTTGACTACACTGCTCCCAGCTGCTATCATGACCCCCCCGTCCCCCATCACTGCAGACTTCCCTGGTGGCCACAGTCGCGTTCTGCCTCCAGCCTGTCCTCTGTGCTGTAGTGGGGGTGCTTACCCCAGGCAGCAGCCTGATGAATCGTTACTCTCCTGCAGGGTGCTTCTGTGGTCCCCGCTGACCTGCTGCTTTCAGGATAGACCTTGGCACCCCTGCAGGACTCCCTCTCACCTCGGTCTTGTCTACTCCCTGACCCTGAGCTCCGCCAAACTGAGCAACACGGTCCCCACCTGTGGGGCATATCCTTTCATCCTGGGTCCTTTCCTTTCCTGCAGTATCCTTCTCACCTGCCCACCCCTCTGTCTGCTGGGGCCTACTATTATTACCTAAATCTAAGATTCTTCCCCTGGACCCCCAGTCCTTCCAGTAACCTCAGCACCTCGGGCTTACTCCACTGGCAGGTTTATCCCGAAGAATTACAGTGACTTGTTTATGGAACTGTTGAGAGCGGAGATGGTGCCTTACATCCCTAGCCTCCGGCCACTGCACCAAGGAACATCTCCTGAGCACCCCCTGTGTACCCAACAGTGTACCAGGGAGGAGGGATACAGCAGGGAAAAGATGGTCCCCATCCCCTCATGGAGCAGGCTATCTGGCAAGGAGGAGAAACGTTAAATAAACCATCACAAGACATATCATTACAAACGTGTGCATGCAGATTGCTGGGAAGATCTAACGTAGTGCGTGGCACTGAGCAGCCTTTCGACGGATGTTCGAATGGAAAGTGGATGAGCAAATAGCCCATCACATAGCTTTGTGGTCGAAGCTCGAACTCTGCAGTCAGCTGGGTCTAGATTCGGATACCTTGCTTCTGTGATCCTCGGTTTCCTCATATACGATGAGGCTGCTCTTCCTCCCCTGTGGAGTTGGTAGGGAGATAAAATGAGAACACATGCAAAGCCCTAGAGAGGGTGCCTGAGTCAGGGCTCCCCTGCAGGAGTGAGCATTTGGAGAAATCTCAGTGGGCTTCCTGGAGGGAGAAATCCCAAAATGAGAGAAGACAGAGACAGTGGCAGGCACCTCCGGGCTCCACCGGAGGACTGGTGTCCTGAAGGAGTGGTAGAAGCAGCAGGGTGATGGGTCCTTAACGAATTCCCACATTCGGCTGCCTTTACTCTTCTGCCCCAACCTGTTTTCTGTTCCTGCATTAGTTTGCTAAGGATTATGGCCTCCAGCTGCATCCATGTCCCTAGAAAGGACAGGGTCTTATTCTTTGTTACGGCTGCATAGTATTGCATGTTGTTGATGGACCACATTTCCTTTATCCAGTCTATCGTTGTTGGACATTTAAGATGATTCCATGTTTTTGCTATTGTGAATAGTGCTGCATTGAACGTATGCATACATGTGTCTTTATGTAGAAAGGTTTATATTCCTTTGGGTATATACCCAGTAATGGGATTGCTGGGTCAAATGGTAGTTCTGTTTTTAGTTCTTTGAGGAATCACCACATTGCTTTTCCACATGGTTGAACTAATTTACACTCCCTCCAACCATGTATAAGTGTTCCCTTTTCTCTGCAATCTCGCCAGCACCTGTTATTTTTTGACTTTTTAATGATAGCCATTCCGATTGGCGTGCCATGGTATGTCATTGTGGTTTCGATTTGCCTTTCTTTAATGATTAGCGGTGATGAGCATTTTTGCATATGCTTGTTGGCTGCATATATGTCTTCTTTTGAAAAGTGTCTGGGCCGGGCTCAGTGACTCACACCTGTAATCCCAACACTTTGGGAGGCCAAGGTGGGTGGATCATCTGAAGGTCGGGAGTTCAAGACCAGCCTGACCAATATGGTGAAACCCCATCTCTACTAAAAATACAAAAATTAGCCAGGCATGGTGGTGGGCACCTGTAATCCCAGCTACTCAGGAGGCTGAGGCAGGAGAATGGCTTGAACCCGGGAGGCGGAGGTTGCAGTGAGCTGAAATCATGCCATTGGACTCCAGCCTTGGCGAGAAAAGCAAAACTTCGTCTCAAAAAAAAAAAAAAAAAGAATAAAAAAGTGTCTGTTTATGTCCTTTGCCCACTTGCCATGTAGGATCTTAAGAGCAGGGCTCTGTGGCTTGTTTGTCTCTGTGGCTTGTCTTCCATTCTGGTGGACACAAGGGCTCCCCCAGGGGCTGCCCCATCCCTGCTGAATGGATCACAAATGCTCGTTCTCAAAGTGTGGTCCCCAGACCTTCAGCATCACTTGAGAACTCAGACCCCCTTCGGAGCTCCTGAATCAGACACTGGGGGGTGGGACCCAGCAACCTGTGTCCTCGAGGCGACTCTGAGGCGTGTTCATCCTCAACTCTGGGACAAGAAGGGGACTGAGTGGTACTGACGTGGATCGCAGCCCTTCTCAGGACTTACATGGCCGTTTAGATGATGGGCGTGGAGCCAGCCAGGATGCATCATTGAAGAGGCTGTCCTTGGTACCGTCTCCCACTCTGGCTAGCGGGGTCTGTCTGCACAGGCCTCCTGGGGCGGGTGGTGGCATCCTCACTCCGAGGGTAAGTCAACTCAGTAAGATTCTGGGAAACAAGACTGGCCAAGACCCATTTCCCCTCCTGCCTGCCCCGCGTTTGGCCACGCCTCTTCCTGACATGGGAAAGCCTTTTCTTTGTAGGGAAATGTTTCCCCAACGAGAGGGCAAGGCCAAGAGCAGTTTGGGTAAGGGAAGGCGAGGGAAAGGGGAGAGATACCTGCAGGGCAGGCCACTCCAGAAGGCATTCAGACCCGCCTCTCAGTACCCAAAAGTCTACTCCTTCCATCATTCTTAATGCTCAATTTACTTTAATGTCATCGTTAATTTATCATTAAATTTGATGGAAATTTTCATGGACTGCATTATTAAGCAAAATAAAGGTGGACCGTGATGACCGTAATTTGTTGAAATGAGAATAACTGGAACACAAAATAAGGAATCTGTGTGCTTTTGAAATCCATCCCTTGTTTTCATGATTGCCTGCTTGGCAGTAGGTCATGGAAGCCCAGAAAGGAGACTTGCCTCTGGACACACCTTGGGGACTCAGCCCGAAACCACGGCTTAGGGAGACAGTTTTCTGATGCTGGCCTCAAGAACTGGCCCTTCCTCTGTCACTCAGGCTGCTGACACCTGGGAGAAAACTCCCCAGCCCCAGCCGATCTTTGTCTAGCCTTTGTTTTTTTTAATTCATCACAGTGCTAACTTTTTAGAGTTCAGGAAGCTGTGCCTTTTTTTTTTTTTTTTTTTGAGACAGAGTCTCACCCTGTCGCCCAGGCTGGAGTGCAGTGGCGTGATCTCAGCTCACTGCAACCTCCACCTCCCAGGTTCAAGCGATTCTCCTGCCTCAGCCTCCCAAGTAGCTGGGACTACAGGCGTGCACCACCATGCCTGGCTAGTTTTGTTTTTTATTTTTTGTAGAGACAAGGTCATGCTATGTTGCCCAGGCTGGTCTCGAACTCCTGAGCTCAAGTGATCTGCCCACCTTGGCCTCCCAAAGTGCTGGGATTACAGATGTGAGCCACCATGCCCTGGCCAGGAATCTTACATGGCTAATGTTGTATTCTTAGAAGTTACACATTTTGTAAAGAAGAAAGAGGCCCAGCACAGTGGCTCATGCCTGTAATCCCAGCACTTTGGGAGGCCGAGGAGGGCGGATCACTTAGGGTCAGGAGTTTGAGACCAGCCTGGCCAACATGGTAAAATCCTGTCTCTACTGAAAATACAAAAACTAGCCAGGTGTGGTGGCACACACCTGTAATCCCAGCTACTCGAGAGAGGCTGAGGCAGGAGAATCACTTGAGACAGGGAAGCAGAGGTTGCAGTGAGCCAAGATCGTGCCGCTGCACTCTAGCCTAGTGACAGAGCTAGACTCTGTCTCAAATAAATAAATAAAAAGAAAAGAAAAGGAGAAAGAGAAGAAGGGATTATCCTTGGCAGAATTTGGTGCAGCCCTGTCATCTCCAGGATTCTCCGTGTCATTCCTGCCCCTGATCCTTCTGCTGAGTCATGTTTCCCTCTAGGTTGGTGGGGGCCTCAGCCTTCGCCTTAACCACATGTCAGGATCCGGGAGGAGGAGAGTCTTTTGCCGGGGACTTCTCCCCAGACTGCGACTGAGATCTGTGCGCTGGCAGCTGGGGAGGAGGGGGTGTGGGCTGGATTTACTTCTAACCACCCAGGAGCTTCCTGAACCAGAGGTCATAACTGGAGGTCCATGGGCCCGACTTGGCTGGCAGAAGAGTTTGTTGGGCTTACATGGTGTTATTGTTTATATTCTTATGGTTTTTAACCTTGAATTAATTGCCAACACTTAGAAATGGAGACGCTTTGCATACAAATCCCCTTTTTCAGCTTCCCTGGAGTCATCACGTAATCCGTCAGCACTGCATTCCTCAGAAGGGCTTGACAACAGTTGGCAAAAGCTGAGCGGAATCTGCCCCTTGGACGCATCTCTATAGCCTCTGACCCCTGCCCACAGCAGAGGCTGTCCGCCCTCCTATCCCAGCTGCAGTTTCTGTGACACTTGGGCTTGCACGCCCCGCCCAGCTTTGGAGTTTGTGTCCTGTACCCAAAACCTCAGGGCGGGATCATTTTTTAATGTGTGACATTTTTCACTTCAGCAGGTGCTTGGGCTGCAAGGAGGGGTTAAAGACTTCTAAGGCTCAGGCCTTGCTCCCACAGGGGAAGCAAATTAGCCCACATCCTAGGAGAGGTGGGAATCTGGGGCCTGAAGCCACCTCCACACAGTGGGGAAAAACCAGGGAGCATTGCGGATGTGCTTGGGCAGAAAAGTCTGAGATGACCCAGAAGTTTCTGTACTTCACTCTCCTTAGCTAGGGCCAGCCTTACATGTGCAGCCCAGATTATAATTTTTTTTTTTTTTTTTGAGACAGAGTCTCGCTCTGTCACCCAGGCTGGAGTGCAGTGGCGCAATCTTGGCTCACTGCAACCTCCACCTCGTGGCTTTAAGCGATTTTCCTGCCTCAGCCTCCTGAGTAGCTGTGATCACAGGCGCCCGCCATCACGCCTGGCTAATTTTTGTTTTTTTAGTAGAGAAGGGGGTTTCACCATGTTGGTCAGGCTGGTCTCGAACTCCTGACCTCATGATCCGCCTGCCTCGGCTCCCAAAGTGCTGGGATTACAGGTGTGAGCCGCCGTGCCCGGCCCCCCAGATGATAATTTTAAGCTGTATTTGTTCGTATGATACATATCATGACATAAAATTTGCAAGGTAACCTCTCCCCCCGAGCCTCACCCACACAGTTCCTTTCCTTGGAAGCAAATGATGTTACCTGTTGCCAGAAGTATTCGATATGCAAATAACCAAATGTGTATTATACAGGTGACCCTTAAACAACATGGGGGCTAGGGGTACCCCCTCTCCACCCATAGTCCAAAACTGACATATAACTTTGGACTCCTCCAGAACTTAACTCCTAACAGCCTCTTGTTGAGTGGAAGCCTCACTCACATGAACGCATATTTTGCATGTTTATGTGTATTATACACTGTATCCTTACAGTAAACTAGAGAAAATGTTAAGACAATTATAAAGAAGAAAAATACAATTACTGTTCTTTAGGTGGAAGTGGATCATCCTCAAGGTCTTCATCCTCAACATCTGCACATTGAATGGGCAAAGGAGGAATAGGAAAAGGAGGGACTGGTCTTGTCTCGGGTCACAGAGGCAGGAGAGAAAATATACGTATAAGTGAACCCCTGCACTTCAAACCTGTGTTGTTCAAGGGTCCACTGTATATCTCTTCCTTTTTCAAAAGGAACTGTAATACTCTCTGCTTGCCTTTTTTTTTTTTCTTACCTTCACCTAACTGAATATACTGGCACACTTACTAAAATTTTTTTTTTTTTTTTTTTGCGAGAGAGTTTCGCTCATACAATGGCATGATCTCAGCTCATTGCAAAGCTAGAGGGCAATGGTGCCATCTCGGCTCACTCCAACCTCTGCCTCCTGCGTCCAAGTGGTTCTGCTCCCTCAGCCTTCCCGACTAGCTGGGATTACAGGCATGCGCCACCACGCCCAGCTAATTTTGTATTTTTAGCAGAGATGGGGTTTCTTCGTGTTGGTCAGGCTGGTCTCAAACTCTTGACCTCAGGTGATCCTCCCGTCTCAGCCTCCCAAAGTGCTGGGATTACAGGCATGAGCCACTGTGCCCAGCTACTTTTCTAATTAAATTTAAGAACTTTATCACTGCATCCTTTCTGATTTCCATAGATGTCTGTCTCATACTTTAACCATTCCCCTACTGATGGACACTGCAGTTGTTTTCCGGCCTTTAACTACCATAAATAGTGCTGTCATGAAAAAGCGTGTATGGACATTACCGCGCCCATGCAACTGTATCTGTAGGATAGACTCTTGTGCAATTGCTGGGTCAAAGGCACTGGATGTTTGCAATTTTGATCCTAGTAAACTACCCTCTAGAGAGGTGGTACTGGTTCACAGCCCCTCTGGGGTGGTGGTGAGCGCCTGTTGCCCCTCATATGAAGTGCTGGCCCCTGGAGCACGGGAAGATCCCTGTGCATGTTCTGTCAATGTGGAGGCTGCTGTAGTGCCATGTCCCCCGGGAGCAAAGCCTTCCTCGCTATTCCAGTCTCCAGCGGAGTCATTCTTGTTCTGTGCCCTACAGATAAACTGTGTGACGTTCCCTCACCCAGACACAATGCCAGAACAGCAGCTGCTGAAACCAACCGAGTGGAGCTACTGCGACTACTTCTGGGTAAGCAGTGCCTCAGTTTCCCCCACAGCATGACCCCGATGACTGAGAGTGGACCCCCAGGATGGGTAGGAGGGAACTGGATCTCAAGGTGGAAGGGGCCTTTCTCATTGGAGCCTGAAGGGCTGGGGTTCAATTTTACACCCGAGACAGGAACTTAGGACCTTCTTGGAATCCATCCAGCTCATTCTCTAAATCTCAGGGATTCGGCAGGACTTTTGTTCACATTACAGACACTTCAACCAGAATGTAGGTAAGCGGAGGGCCATTTTCTCCAATGCTCAGTGAAGGCAGGAGACTAGAATCCGCCTCAATAAATGAACGTGGGCTCCAGACCTGCTTGTCACTTACGTGAGTGACGTTGGACAAGGGTTTCACCTCTTCGGGCCTCACTGTATTCATCAGAATTGTGAGGCGGTGGGGCCACAGGATCTTCAGAGAGCTCCAGCTTGGATAGTCCTATAGTTCTGAAACTTTTGCAGATCGCTTAGCGAACACAGAGTTTTGGTTTTGCAAGATTAAAGACAGTTCTGTGGGTGGATGGTGGCGATGGTGGCACAGCCGTGCGAATGTACTTCATGCCACTGAACCGTATTCTTAAAAATGGCTAAAATGGTCAGTTGCATGCTAGGTGTATTTTTTTTCCACAAGAAATAAATTTTTGGAAATGCAGAGTCCTATACTTCTGAACATGCTGGGAATGGTCCTGGGCCATTTGCATGTGAAAGTCATCGTGACTTTCAAAATTAGATCACCCCTTTCTGGAATCAGTTAGTAGGGATGGTCATACAACCCTGTGAATATATTAAAAACTACTAAATTGTACACTTCAAAAAAACAAGTGTCCAAAGACCCCAAGGAACAATAAATAAGTAAAAACTTGTTTTCACCACTGTGCAGAGTGGATTGTTTGAGACAGAGTCTCACTCTGTCTCACCCAGGCTGGAGTGCAGTGGTGCGATCTTGGCTCACTGCAGCCTCCGTCTCCTGGGTTCAAGCGATTCTCCTGTCTCAGCCTCCTGGGTAGCTGGGTACAGGTGTGTGCCACCACACTAAGCTTTTTTTTTTTTTTTTTTAAGTAGAGACAGGGTTTCACCATGTTGACCATGCTGGTCTCAAGCTCCTGGCCTCAGGCAGTCCGCCTGCCTTGGCCTCCCAGAGTTTTGGGATTACACGTGTGAGCCATCGCGCCCAGCCGGATTATCTACACTTTTTAGATTTGCTAACCGAATACTAGAAAAAAGGTGCTTTTTTCTTTCTACAAAATCACTTGTACCTTAGAAGATACACAAAGATCTCTGTTGCCTCCACCTCTCACCAAGGCACAATTTCTGTAGCTCCAGCTGTGCTGCATCTAGGGTAGAGATCTGTGCACAGGTTGAGGAAACAGTATAAAGGGGCTTATCTTTGGCACCAGACAGATCTGGGCAGGTGAGCTCAGAGGCAGGGTAAGCAAGCATCAGAGTGTGCAAGATTTTCTAGGCCCCAGTAAGTGAGTTTTATTCTGCTTGCAGAATGAGGATGTTAGAAGGTCTTAAGCAGCAGTATGATGTGATCTGATTCATAGACATTGTGCAGGCAGCGGTGGGAAGTTGACAGGTGACTGGAAGAGACCAGGAAAGATGGTAGTGGCAGCAGAGAGGGAGAGATGTACCTGGGTTTGGAAACATCATCTCTCAAGAGAGGTGCAGTAAATGGAGGGTTCAAGGAGAGAGTGGTTTGAGCCCCGGAAAATGGGTATCCTGGGAGCCTGGAGGTCAGCGTGTGGGGTCTCAAGCCTTGGAAAGTTGGCAGGAATGTCTGATGCTGCCTGCTGCCGGCAGCATCCGGAGAGTGACACTTGTGAGTTCTTATCTTAACTCAAGCTCTCTGGGGACTCTGATACTTCATCTGCAATCCGCTTATCCCCCTGACCATCAAGGCCTTTTCCACGAATAGAAATTTCTCTCTCCTGACACAGTCATTAAAGCCTGTTTCTTCTGGCTGCTTTTCCCAAGAGTGCATGGATAGCTCAGCATATCCGTCCTAGAACGGAGGCAGGTTTGAGCTCAGTATTTGGGTAATTTTCCTTCTGCTTTTTCATCAAGATGTAGCATTCGTAGGGTGAAGCGCAGCGATCTTCAGTGGACGTGGCTTTTAAACGGCAAGAACAGCCCGACTGTGACCCCGCAGGGTGGTGATCTCCCCGTCATCAGGGATGTTAGCAGTGTGACCAGAGGGCTTTGAGTTATGGCACCCGAGGGAGGGGCCCCACACTGGGGGGACGGGGAAGGTGTCCGTAAAATCCTTCATCTACTTGTGATGGTAAATGGGGTTCCCTGCAGGCATCAGCAACCCCTTTTCTTTCCCCTCTCCTAAAATGTCTGATCTGAATGGGATCTGAGAGATGCAACCCACTCCTGTTTCAAGGGGGTGGTCTGTGGGGATATGGCCTAGGATTGGACACCCTGTGGCTGGACACTGTTCTCACCCATGCACCTCTCTGTCTGGGATATCAAAGACCTGTTCTGAACACCCTCCATTAAGTATCAAAGTGTTTGACCCTGGGTTCCTGATAGGGAAAAGCTGTAAGGGGGAGGACACTTTTAGGCATGCCCATGGCTGGTGCCTGGAATGGCCCTGGGAGCTGGTGCCACGGCCGTGCGGGCAGATGTGTGGGTGAATCTCAGGCAGGGGAATGGCAGGAAAGGGGCATTCAGGTGTGCTTGAAGAAATGCAGGTAATACAAAATGAAATAAAACATTTAATTTTGCAATTTTAAGAATATTTGCAAAATTAATTGGGTCCTAAGTATTTATTTCACTGACTTGCCCATCCTCCCCACGTTTGGACTTTTATTTAAAAGTAACTAATTACAGATACCATTTATTGGGTACATAATAATATGTGCTCAGCAGTGTGCTCAGCTGTATACATGTGTCATTTACCCTGAAGTGACCCTGTGAAGATGGGGCTGTTATTTCCTCAGTTTTGCAGATGAAAAAACTAAGGCCTGGAGTGAGTGAAGAACTTGGCCCAGGTCACCCAGCCAGTATTTCAGGGCAGCCTGTCCTGTCCTCTCCTCCGGCCTCCCTTCGATCCAGTTGCTCCCTGGGATTGATGTTTCTCTCCTGTGATCTTTTATGAATGTGTGTTTAGAGGGTGTCACTGCCCTACCAGTGTAAGAAGCTGATAGAAGACAGGATGGCTTAAGGCTGGGGGCACCTGCTCCTGAGCTCACACGTAGTCCAGCTGGGAGTCCGGATGCCAAGATTCGCCGAGGGCCAAGCCAGGCTCTGCAGCCACCTGGTTGGAAGTTGTAGGCCGTTAGGCATCACAGCCGGCGCTCTTGGACGCTTGCCCTTCTTCCTCTCAGTTCCCAGGTTGGGAGAGTTAAGGGGCTTGGATGTGGGGATACAGCAACTCTAAGAGCCTGAGCATCAGAAAGCGCTGTTGGGAGAGGGGGCACCGGGAGAGACACCCGAGTGAGGGCAGCAGAGACGGCTGCTCCCGTGTCTTGTGCTGGGCTGGGGTTGCCAGACACATCTGGGAGCTGTCCTCTCTCTTCGCCACTCTCCCTGGCTCCAGACGCAGACTTGCCCTAAACTCTTGTGCTTCTGCTTCCTTTGTAGGCTGATAAGAAGGACCCGCAAGGCAACGGCACTGTGGCTGGGTTTGAACTACTGCTCCAGAAACAGCTGAAGGGCAAACAAATGCAGAAGGAAATGTCAGAATTCATCCGGGAAAGGTGAAGCCTGGGCCCCTCCCAGCCCTGGGGCCTGGCACCAGTGTTCCCCGGGGGCCCCGTGGCCAGGGGGTGACAGCACAGGACTCAGCACTGCACACTCAGCATTGGGCCGGTTAGCACCAGGTGGCACACTCATGGCCCCTGGGAGGGATCTGGTCAGCAGATGTGTGGCTTTGGCCGATACAATGTTTTTAAATATTTGAACCAACACAGAAAAATGGGTAGATTTCATATTAAAATCTGGATATTTTGCACACCTTGAAAGAGCAGAAGCATTGGCAGGATTGCCCCCACATCCCTCACGCGACAATTGGCTGGAGCTGAGTAGCAGCTACTTTTGTAGAGGGGGCTGTGTGTTCTCATTTTGCCACAGTCTCCACCACTCCGTACTGTGTTCTCCTGCAGACCTCTGCACTCCTTTACTTATGTACCTGGCCGTCATTTGAAGCACTGCCCTTTACCATAACCAATGGGGGGAAAGTTACAGTTCAGTTCATCGTTAGCCAAAACCTATGTTCCAGGGCAGGAGATGTAGAGCCCTTCTCCTACCCCATCCCTGCCTCAGGGATTGTAACAGTGTTTTGTCTAAAGAGCTTGGGAACACAGAGGAAGAAATGATAAATTTAGCCTAATGGAACTGGAGAAATCTACAAAGAGAAAGAGAAGTTCCTTCTCTATCTCCTTCTCTCTCTCTCTCTCTCTCTCTCTCTCTCTCTCTCTCTCTC
>NW_012113697.1:5991985-6002754 GCF_000951035.1 Colobus angolensis palliatus
TCCCCCTCTCTCTCCCCTCTCCCCCTCCAAGTTCTGAGGTCCTGTTCAGCATACACTCACATACCCACACACCTGCACATACCCACCTGTCACGCATGTGCACACACAAACAACACTTTCCATCTGGAGTTGGAAATATTTATAGCAAATTGCAATATCTTTTAAAAATATTTATTTTATTTTTTTTCTTTATGAGACAGAGTGTTGCTCTGTCACCCAGGCTGGAGTACAGTGGCATAATCTTGGCTCACTGCAACCTCTGTCTCCGGGGTTCAAGCGATTCTCCTGTCTCAGCCTCTGGAGTAGCTGGGATTACAGGCGTGCACCACCACGCCCAGCTAATATTTTGTATTTTTAGTAGGGACGTGGTTTCACCATGTTGGCCAGGCTGGTCTCGGTACTCCTGAGCTCAGGTAATCCGCCCGCCTCAGCCTCCCAAAGTGCTGGGATTACAGGTGTGAGCCACTGCGCCCAACCAAAAATTTTCCTTTTTAATTATAACAGCCGTAATCAAGTCATAATGCTTTGGCGTTTTGAAGCACCCCTTTCCCTTAGAGGGCCTATTTTCAGATGAGATTGGATGTGTTCAGGGTGGTATGGGTGTAGACAGAGGGCCTATTTTCAATTTGTGTAATCAGATCCTTATTTTATGACCCATTAAACTGGTGGGAAATGGAGAGGTTGCACGGCTTGGGTTTGAGAAGACAAGGGTATAAAACACGCAAATAGGAAACTGGCTGCAAAAGCCAAAGCTTGAACACGCTTATGGTTCATATTTCCATAACAACGTCTTGTTAGCAAATAAATGGAAACTGCCATTTCAGGACATTCTGGGCTTCCTAGAGAAAACGCATGCACCATCCACCTTGGGATCTTGGGAAGGCCTTTTAGTGCCAGGAGAGGTGAGAGCTGAGGCTCAGAGTTGGGAGCTTCCCTGGCTCGAGGATAGGTGCTGGCTGATTTGCTGGGGTCTTGGTTTCGGGAAGTGGGGCAGAGGTGGAGGAGACGCACGCTTTGGTCCTGGAGGTGAGACACAGGAGGCAGACAGCGTATACACCTCGTGTGCCTGGTGCATGCGGTCGGCATTGAGGAGCTGGGAGTGTGGCATGGATAGATCTACTTTCTACAGATCTCTCTTGGCCACAGTCTGGGGGTGAAGGTAGGGGGATGGAGAGGAAGTGACAGAGGCAGATCAGTTGGAATGAGACTCAGGAGGACCTAGAGACCAGTTGAAGGTGGAGGTGAGAGAAAAGCAGGGCAAGAAGGGACGAGATTGTGAGTCTCCTGACGCCAGACTTTGTCAGCCGCCCTCTCTCCATCATCGTACCCTTTGGGTGCCAGGTGCTTGAGCGGCTGGGAAGCAAATGCTGTGGTCCCAGCATCTCTGGAGCTTTTCTGTTCACTGTGTGATGGACCAGGGGCTCTCTGAATCCTGGGCTCTGGCCAGCTCCGGTTGGCGTAAGCATAGCTCCTCTGTCTCCCACTGGGGCCCAGAGGACCACTTAGGTGGCAAACAATACCTCTGACAACATGTTTAACACGACGTGGCAGATAATACAGGACCCTCCCTGGGGAGTTGCCTTACAAATGTGTCAAAGGCCTGCCTGCCGGAAGCTACGTCCAAGGCTACTTTCCTCTCCAGGGAAATAGAATCTACCTGCAGCCCTGGGCACTGCCAGGTTTCCATGGAAATACTTGCATCCAGCAGGCTTGACAATCAGAGGCACTGGGGGTGTGAGACGGTAGGGAGATCTTCTGTTCTGCTGCTGAGGGCCCGAGGCCACCTGGGAGTTCTGGGGCTGGAAGGGAGAGGGGACAGCACTGGGTATTGCTGGTAGTCCATCACGAGTTGCAAGCATTCATTCCTTCCTTCATTCATGTATTCATTTAGGGGTCTTACGTTTCCCGTTCTGTGCTAGGAACTGTGTAAACGCCAGTTCTCGTCTTCACAGCTCTAGGAGACAGGAGAAAATATCCCACTTTGCAGATGAGGAGATGGAGGTCTAGACAGTTTTGTTCATTCGTTTATCTGACAAGTATTTATTAAGCACCTACTGCATGTCAGGTGGACAGACAAGAGTCATGCAGTCTCAGAGCTTATGGTCTAGTGGGTTCCTTTCCACGGCTGAGGTGTGCAGGGCAGCAGGGCAGATCCACCATCTGGCACTGGAGAGCTGATGTGTGTTGGGTTTTCTGTCTTTGCAGGATAAAGATTGAAGAAGACTATGCGAAGAACTTAGCTAAGCTGTCTCAGAACTCCTTGGCTTCTCAGGAGGAAGGGTGAGTGGGTAGGAGAAAGGTGGGAGTGGGGAGGATGGGGGGGGTCACTTAGGAAGGAGGATCAACCACTCATCACTGCTCACTGGCATGGCCCCACTTTGGATGGGGAGCTCTCCATAGGCCTGGCTGAAGGTGGGCACTCGTGGCTCAGGTAGGCGCTCATGACTTAAGATGTGTGCCCGTGGCCCAAGCAGGGCACCCATGACTCAAGGTGTGGGCGTCCACACTCAAAAGGGCACTTCCGGCCGGGCGCGGTGGCTCAGGCCCGTTATCCCAGCAATTTGGGAGGCCGAGGCGGGTGGATCACAAGGTCAGGAGTTCGAGACCAGCCTGGCCCATATGGTGAAACCCCCTCTCTACTAAAAATACAAGAATTAGCCGGGTGTGGTGGCGGGTGCCTGTAGTCCCAGCTACTTGGGAGGCTGAGGCAGGAGAATGGCATGAACCCGGGAGGTGGAGCTTGCAGTGAGCTGAGATCGTGCCACTGCATTCCAACCTGGGCGACAAAGCAAGGCTCTGTCTCAAAAAAAAAAGACACTTGTGCATTATCTTCTCTTTAGTGACCAAGGGCCATGTTCCAGATGTTGGAGTATGTCAGAATCACCTCTGGTCTGACCCCTGGTAGCTGGGCAGCAGCTTCTAGATGCCTACTCCAGCTCCCCTTTCTCTAGGGGCAGGCTGGGGGGAAGCTGGGTATGAGAGGTATGAAAGGGTAATGTACCTGGCCCCTTTGTCTGGAGCTCTCTCCTGTGGGCTTGAGGCACAGGCTCCCTTCCCACTAATGCTGTGACTGTTGAGTGGGACCTGGGCTGGGAGAAGCTTAACCCAACCCTCCCAGCCACAGAAGGATTCCTAGTGGGTAAAAAAGTCTCAGCCCTTATGCACCCCTGGGGGAAATGGAATACGGTACAACCACTGTGGAAAACAGTCTGATTGTTCCTCAAAAAGCTAAGCATAGAATTACCATATGACCCAGCAATTCCATTCCTAGGTTTATACCCAAAAGAATTGAGTACAGGCACTCAAACTAATACATGTATACACATGTGCAGAGCAGCAATATTCGTAACAGCCAAAAGGTAGAAACAACCCACGTTCCACCCAGCCATGAGAGGATAAACAAATGGTGGTGTATGCACAGTGGATATCCATGGATAGACGATGGAATATTATTTACCCATGAAAAGGAATGGAACACTAATACATGCTACCATGTGGATGAGCCTGGAAAACATTCTGCTAAATTACAGGAGTGTGGCACAAAAGGTCTCATAGTGTATGATTCCATTTATGTAAAATGTCCAGAACAGGCAAACCCATGGAAACAGAAAGTGGATTGTCATTTGCTTGCCAGGGTCTGAAGGAGGAGGGGAATGGGTTGTGACTGCTTAGGGGCTGCCGGGTTTCCTTTTGGGGTGTATATTCATCTGGTTGGGCTGCCACAACAAGATGTCCCAGACTGAGTGGCTGAAACTACAGAAATTTATTTTCTCATGGCTCTGGAGGCTGGGAAGTCCAAGATCAAGGTGTCAGCAGGGTTGGTGCCTGGTAAGGACTCTCCCATTGGGTTGCAGATGGCAGCCTTCTTATTGTGTGTTCATGCAGCCTTTCCTTGGTGTGTACTCAGAGCTCTGTGATGTCTATTTTTTTTTTTTTTTTTTTTGAGACAGAGTCTTGCTCTGTCGCCCAGGCTGGAGTGGCCTGATATCAGCTCACTGCAACCTCCACCTCCCAAGTAGCTGGGATCACAGGCATGTGCCACCATACCTGGCTAATTTTTTGTATCTTTAGTAGAGACGGAGTTTCACCATGTTGGTCAGGCTGGTCTAGAACTCCTGACCTCAGACAATCCACCGGCCTTGGCCTACCAAAGTGCTGGAATTGCAGTGTGAGCCACCGCGCCTGGCCAAGGTCTGTTTTTATAAGGACACTAATCCTATCAGATCAGGGCTGCACCCTTATGACCTCATTTAACCTTAATTACTTCCTTAGAGGCCCCATTGCCAAATGCAGCCACATTGTGGGTTAGGGTTTTAACCTAAGAATTTTGGTAGGACATAAACCTTTAGTCCATACTAGCGTGACGAAAATGTTTTGGAACTAGATAGAGGTGTTAGTTGCACTCACAAAACGGGCATTTGATTCGGTCTTGTCCTAAATGCGCCTGAATTGTTCACTTTTAAATGGTTAATTTTATGTTATATGGATTTGACCTCAGTAAAAACACAAAGACTCTCAGGAGGTTAGAGCTGAAAAGGTCCCTAGAGGTCCTCTCTCTTCCAACCTCCTTCTGGTGCTGGTCTGTGTTTGAATTCCTCCTCCAAGGGGCAGTGAACCCCCGAGGAAGGAGGACGCTCTGTTGTGGGACGGCTGTGGTTGTCAGCGAGCCGTGATGTTCAACCAGTCCAAATCTGCCTTCATGGCTTGAAATCCTTCAGGGGACTGAGATTTTGCCAGCCCAAATGTGGCTTTGATTAAGCCCTCCACATGGGTTGGCTGTGCAGCCAGGCGGCCTCCTTGGAATGGTTCTCACCCTCCCCGCCAGCCGCAGACCACAGGGCAGCCCAGCAAGACCAGCGTCCCTTCCACAGATGTAAATGAGGTTAGTTCATTCCTGGCCTCCTCCTGCTCCGTGCACGGGGCCTGAAATGGGGCAGGAAGGCAGCACATAGAGGAGCAGCTCTTGCTGCCTGGGAAGGGGCTTTCCTAAGTCTCCTCGTGCCCTGCAACCACTGTGCCGCTCTGGAGTCTTCCGGCTTCCACCTCTCCGGCCTGGGCTGCTGCCAAGGACACTGTGTCCTGGCCAACACGCACAGCATATGCTCCTCACCCGAGCAGTCCAGCTCCGTGAGTCAGGCCCACACTGCCATACTGTACACACATGCGCGGACAAACACAGAGACAAACAGCACAAGCTCACATACATGCATCAGGGCCACTGCCCCATAGATGTACACATTACTCCTCACCCTGCGTGCCCACATAGCAGCCCCATGCACACACTCCTATAGCAGGCACTGGGGCATGAACGCATGAGCCCCCTACATAAAGCGTGCAACGACACTGATTTACGTTTACACACAGCTTTGGACATTTAACCCCATCTCCTTGAAGACTTTCAAAGCAAAGCAGGAGTCTAGAAATTTGAAGCAGTCGAGGAAGATGCTGCTCAGGGAGGCTGGAGTGGCTTTTGCAGTTCAACTTCTGTCCAAATTAGATTTCACAGGATATGTGCACATTGGTAAATAAGCAGAATTCGGCTGTTTGTTCTGCCTTTAGTTTTTCTCTCCTGTGTGGAAAGGAAATGGGATTTTGGTTTTCCTAGTGGGCGGTCATGACAACAACATGCATTTTGACTTGGCGTGCCTCAAACTATATGTTGGAACAGAGATGCATCTCAGATTTTGTTTTGTTTTTCATGAACTGTTTATCAGATGAAAAATCTCCTTTCGAATTAATTTGTAAGTAGCTTTTTAATAAATGGTGACATGACTCCAAAGAGCCTGGAATATTGGAGAGCAGGGAGGCATTCATCAAGGATGCACTGGCTCAGAGGGGCCCATCTGAATGTCTGGAGAGATGTCCTCCCACTTAGCAGTGCCCGGCCTGGAGGTAGAGCTGAGGATGTTGTGTTGGGTGGAAAACCATGGTTCATCCTTTCCTCCCAGTTGCCCAGAGATGACATTCTCAGGCCACCATGGCTGTCCCTGGGCCATTTACCTGCCATGTGCTCTGCTGACAGTAGACGGACAGCTCTGTGGCAAGATGCATGTGCTCATACAAAGCCCGGGCACTGCCCAGGGCCTTTTTGACTCTGTGACTCTTGTTCGTACCTCCTGCCAGCTGCTGTGGGTGGCTCAGCTGCAGGGGCAAACCCCTCGCACCTCCCTTTAATCCAATTCCCACTCCTCCCAGGATAGCCTCCATATGCTTCAAATAGTGTTGGCTTTCACCCTAGAGCTAGGAGGCATCTTGAAATAATTTGTGTGTATGGCGTGAGGTAGGGCCAAGATTCCTTTTCCTCCTATGGATGTACGGTTGTCTCGGCACCATTTGTTAAAAAAATCATCTGTTTTCCCCCATGGAAACACCTTAACCTCTTTGCTGCAGTCAATCAGCCCTAGCTGTATAACTCTGTGTTCTGCTCTGCTGATCTGTGTAACTGCCAGGACTGCTCCCGCCACCTCTGGACCTCCTACCCACCTGTTGAATCAGGTGGGACACCCAAGCCACCCAGAGGGTGTGGAGTACCCCAGCACAGCTTCCTGGAGCTCAGGCCCTTCAGGCAGAGACAATTGTCAACAGCTTGGGTTGCCCCGTTTCATACTCCAACGCTTCTCTGGTGGCTTCCCCTGCCAGGATCACTGAAGGGACCTTTCTTTGCTGCTGGACCCCTAGATAAAATCAGGCAGTCATTTCCCATAAACACCCACCTCGGCCTGAGCCAGCACCCCCCACCACACAGGCCTGGCCAGCCATCAGAGGGATCTGCTGTGCTCTGTTGGGCAATTCTTTGCTGCTGGCTGCTCTGCTCTAGACCCAGAAGCCTCACCACATGCTGTCTTTTAATCAGCTTTTGCCACTCGACTTTAATGAATTCTCTGGGGGAAGTGGCTTTTGGATGATATTAAGTCAACGGAACATTTCAGCCTGGATTTACTGGCTGTGTTGAAGAGGCTGGGAGCAAGAAAGCAGGGGTATCATTTGGAAGGGTCATGGGGTTAAAGAGCTCCAAATCATAGAGAATGTAGCCTGGGGCCTGCACTGGCAAGTCTTATGGGGCCTGCACTGGCAAGTCTTAGGGACTTGAGGCGATCTCTTCTACATGAAGCCTCTCCTTGGAGTGGAGGAGTGATGCCGCTAAGAGGACTTGGCCCTTCTCTAGTAAGCTGTGGGCCGCATCAGGGCTCACAGCTAGAGAAGCAGTGCTAGAGGAGATCGTGCTTCTGAGGATGGCAGTGGGAGCCTTCTCTGCCCTGTGGCTGCATCTAGGTCACTGGACCCACACAGTCCATCTTTGCCCCTTCTGGAAGCCAGGCAGTTGGGGTTTTTCCCATAAGCAGGGCTGCCTGGTACCTTCTGTTTGAAAAGAGCTTCTCTGGCTGGGCACAGTGGCTCATGCCTGTAATCCCAGCACTTTGGGAGGCCGAGACTCACCTGAGGAGTTCAAGACCAGCCTGGCCAACATGGCAAAACCCTGTCTCTACTAAAAATACAAAAATTAGCCAGACGTGGTGGCGCATTCCTGTAATCCCAGCTACTCGGGAGGCTGAGGCAGGAGAATTGTTTGAACCCAGGAGGCAGAGGTTGCAGTGAGCCAAGATTGCGCCACTGCACTCCAGCCTAGGTGACAGAGCAAGACTCTGTCTCAAGGAACAAACAAACAAAAAGAGCTTCTCCCTGGAATAGAACCTGTTTCCTTCCTTGATTTATTAGCAGATGCTTGTACCCCTCATCGGCAAACCAGGGAGGGGTGATGTGAAAGCTCTGGGGACAGTGACGGCCCAGGGATCAAGGCCCTCACTGCAGCTGAGGCTTTGGAATGTCCCCATACTTGCTTCCTGCACCTTCCTGGGTCCTTGCAAGCCTCTGGATTTCTAGGAATCCCCCGCCACTCGGCTGTGTGCCACAGTCTGTTTCCTTAGCTTCCCAAGGTAAGGTGAGCTCACTTGTACCTTGGTGGCTCATCAGACCCTGTGAGTTGAAACGTGATGCTCGTGTCTGGTTTCTGCCCAGCCTCTGCCTCATCCGCGTCCTCATTCTCAGCTGTCATATACCTCCCTGAGACCTGGGGTGGAGCCCCACCGTCGCACCTCAGGAAGGGCTTTGGCTTCTGACCTGAGTCTCATGGTCTTTTTGTTGCAGCTCCTTGGGCGAGGCGTGGGCCCAGGTGAAGAAGAGCCTGGCGGACGAAGCAGAAGTTCACCTCAAGTTCTCTGCCAAGGTAACCCCTCCCTGCAGCCGCTCTCCTTTGGTCTTACATACTAGGGTACTGAAAAATAGTTAACAACTGTCTCTCCAGTTTGCCCTGTTTGCCATTTTCCCTGGTGTAAACTTCAAAGTATCAACATGAAGTCACGGAATACGGAGTTGGGAAGAGATGCCCAGTGGCTCACCATGAGATGGTGCTTTTTTTTTTTTTTTTTCCCCCCCGAGACGGAGTCTCCCTCTGTTGCCCAGGCTGGAGTGCAGTGGCCGGATCTCAGCTCACTGCAAGCTCCGCCTCCCGGGTTCCCGCCATTCTCCTGCCTCAGCCTCCCGAGTAGCTGGGACTACAGGCGCCCGCCACCTCGCCCGGCTAGATTTTTGTATTTTTTAGTAGAGACGGGGTTTCACCGTGTTAGCCAGGATGGTCTCGATCTCCTGACCTCGTGATCCGCCCGTCTCGGCCTCCCAAAGTGCTGGGATTACAGGCTTGAGCCACCGCGCCCGGCCAATAAATATTTTCTTACTGAGTCATGAGTGAACGGAGCCCTCTGACTATCTCCACCCCACCCCCAGTCTTTTCAGGTCTCCTTTCTCTCAAGATTTCAAGTGACTCTCCTCTCCCCACTTCCTGGCACATATCTCCAGGTTTTCTGTCTGACTCTCAGCTAATTTTTAGATGAAAAATAAACTAAATCTCTCAGTGAAATAATCCACTCTAAAGTGTATGTGACTGGTGGGGCCGCCCATTAACAGTCTTGCCTTTTAAAGAAACAGGAGCCGGGTGTGGTGACTCACGCCGGTAATCCTAGCACTTTGGGAGGCCGAGGTGGGTGGATCACAAGGTCAAGAGACTGAGACCATCCTGGCCAATGTGGTGAAACCCCATCTCTACTAAAAAAAAAAAAAAAGAAAAATCAGCTGGGCTTGGTGACGCACGCCTGTAGTCCCAGCTACTCGGGAGGCTGAGGCAGGAGAATCTCTTGAACCCTGGAGGCAGAAGTTGCAGTGAGCCAAGTTCATCCCTCTGCTCTCCCATCATCACTAGTCAGACACAGCAGGGTAAAATGCCTAAACTCTGAGTCTCCCTTCTTTAAACACATCCTTGATCATTTGAAGGTAGCATCCCTCAAAGATGGTTGCTCCTTCCTGGGGCTTCCACGTTCAGCCCTCACTGGTCCTGTCTCTTTCCTCGTGCCGTTCCCATTGCAATCGCAATTCCCTGCTTTTGGGATCCCATACGACGTACCCCATGATGGTACTCGGCACACACAAGGCAGAATGAGTGACTCAGATGACTGAGACACGTGAGAGGACTTTCTAAGGAGCTGGGTGGGAAGAGGGAACAGAGCTGCTACAGCTCCCCGTGGCTTAGTGTGCCCCAAGATTGAGTTGACACCGAGATGTGAGTGACAATTCCCAGCTAGCGAAGGCACGCTAACTAACCTCACTACTCCAAGCGCTTCACAAGAAAATTGCTACTCAAGTCCTGGCAGAGAAGGGAACTCCATGAAAGGGTCTTTTTCCTGCGGTGCATCCAAAACAGCAAGTTATTTTTCAGCGGCAGATCATGAGTAGCTTTTTCCTCCAAGGCCTCCCTTCTCCTGTCGGAGCCCCCAGCAGCTCCATTCTCTGCTGCGGCAGAAACTTCCATTGACTGGCAAGATGCCTGGGTGGGCTGCCATTGTGATGGGGTGGGGCTGGGAGCCAGAGCTGTGAGCTTTGGAAAGGTCACTTGCTGGGTGCCCGGGAATCTTGGTGGCATTTACTCCCCATCAGCAGGACCCCTGATTCTTGATTGTTTAGAGTACTCAACAGGTGGTAAAACCCTCTCCGGTGGGCAGTGGTGATGTAAGTGGTATGGATGGCTGTGCGCAGGATTTAACTCATTGCCGTCAACCACCGTACGAGACGGCGGCGCCGTTTCACAGTGAGAAGAGGTGGGGTGAGATCGCAGCCCGTGGTCACACAGCCACGTGGGCTCAGTCACAGAGCAAGCCAAGGAGAGGAGTGAGCAAGTAGGAGACTTGGTCCCCAGAGCTTTTCTTCCAGCAACACCCCCTCTTTGGCAGACCAATGGCATTGAAAACACAGCCTCTTCCCGAACCTCTGCCCTTCCAGGGGTTGCCAATGGGCTGGTGCAGACTGACCCCGGACAACCAAATGCTCAGAGCATTTTTAAGTTAGTGTTCAGGACACAGAGGGGACCTCACCATTCAGCTGATGGGAAGCTCATGAAGACCCATCATGCAAAACAGACTTGGCTACAAGAGGCTCTCGGCTGCTTCCAGCCTGTCGGTCAGTGTTGGTGGCCTCAGGCGATCATCGCAGCAGCCTAGTGGTTTTACGGAGATTCCTTGAGAAGAAAGTGCCTCCAAGGATTTATTTGACTGCCATGAATAATATAGCTCCATATGCTGAAAATCCTTTTTAACGTCTGCTCCAAAAGACTTATTGAAATTCTGCTCCGAATGCTCTGTGTCAGGGGTAAAAGCTCTTTAAGAAATGCAGGCCGGGAATGGTGGCTCAAGCCTGTAATCCCAGCACTTTGGGAGGCCGAGACT
>NW_012113697.1:6004210-6014171 GCF_000951035.1 Colobus angolensis palliatus
AAAAAAAAAAAAAAAAAAAAAAAAAAAAAACTTGATGTCTGTAGAGAGATGGAGATTCTGGGCATCCTCATCTATGGAATCAGATCACTTGTGATAGCAGCGTCGCATTTCCAGAATGTCATTTGAATTTGGGAAAAGCTTCTTGGTATATTGGCAGGTTCATGGGCGTTTCCCCAGACCACAGAACCTGGGGCTGGGGTCCAGGAAACCTTAATGTTGAAAACTCTTCCAGGTCATTCCTGGACATATTAAAGTCTGAAAATCACTTGCTTTCCACGTCCTTAGAAAGAGACCCCAGAGTTTCTGAGCCAGCAGGCTGAACTGACTCTCCCAGATTCCCGGAGTCGTATAGCTCCTCCTCCTCAGCAAATGCCAAACCTATGTACATGGGAAGGGGGTTTATGTATTCTCATAAGCTCTCAAGATTTTTGTAGCATCCTGCAAACTGCCACCAGATGGGGATGTTTTCCTATACAAGGAAGGTTCCAGGGGCTCAAAAAAATAGTAGGACATATTTACAACTAACACGAGGAGGAGAGAGGTGTTTGGATGGCCAGTTCTCTGTTAGTCTTTGAAGGCCATCCAGCAACAAAGCTGTCTTCTTGTCACCCAGGGGATTGGGCTCTGAAGAGTTTGTCATTCTCTCTACAAATACAAAAGGGGCACCCACCCTGCACCAGCCCAGGCCAGACACTGGGCACAGCAGTGCTCAAGCTAGATGAGGCCCCTGCCTGCTTGGCGCTCCCAGCGCCGTGTAAGTCACTTAGAATAAGGACACCTATGTCCTGGCGGTCTCCAGAGAAAAGGATATTATACAGCAAAAACCCAGCAAGGAGGGAGAGGAGAGAAGTCACAGAACCCTCGCTGGGATATCATCTGTCCAGGGAAGTTGAGCTGCGCTCCCTGGAGACACCTCTGAGACCGGTGGAGGTGGATTTGTGGTGGTGGGATGGGCATAGGTTGAAGAGAGTTGCCTGATTCCAGGCGGTGGGGTGGAAGGGCTGCACAGGGCTAGGGTGCCACCTGCCTTTGACCACAGCAGGTCCCGTTGATCTGTTTTCTTACGAAATAAATGTTATGCTCACAACCAAAAAGAACGAATTATAAGGAGAAGTTCTTTTAAAGGTGGGGGTGGGGCGGGAAAGAGGGAAAGAATAAAAGAGAAGAAAAAAGCTTACAACCCTGATGCCACCCAGCTCTTCTGGCAGCATAAACCCTTTACTCTGGCCCCTGGGATACAGGGCGGTTCCCTTGGGTGGGAACCGGTCTGCCTGTGCGGCAGGCAGCCCAGCAAGCTCAGAATGACTCCATGAACGCAGTGCGGGAGAGTTGCCACTGTGTTTCCAGCAGGCCTCCAGGGGTTCCCACCATCAGTTCCTCGAGGTTTGGACCCTATCTAGCTCATCTTTGTATTCTCAGCACCTGCCATGGAGTAGATGTTGGATAAATAGGACTGACCTGAGACCGTCTAACTGAATGGCATTCATTCGACTGTTCTCTACTGGAGCTGCATACCCTAGTCACTGTGCTAAGTGCTTGGAGACACAGACGCTGATGTGGTTTCTGTCGCCAGAAGGCTCTCAGTTTGAAAAATAAGGGAGAGAGACACAAGAACAAAGCCGTGCAGGAAGCTGTGGGATAAAATAAGTGTGTGAGGTTATTATTATTATTATTATTATTATTATTATTATTTTGAGACCGTGTCTCACTCTGTCGCCCAGGCTGGCAACAGCACAATCTCGGCTCCCTGCAACCTCCCAGGTTCAAGTGATTCTCCTGCCTCAGCCTTCCAAGTAGCTGGGATTACAGGTGCCCGCCACCACACCCAGCTAATTTTTCTTTTTTTTTTTGTATATTTAGTGGAGATGGGGTTTCACCATGTTGGCCAGGCTGGTCTCGAACTCCTGACCTCAGGTGATCCTGCCTCAGCCTCCCAAAGTGCTGGAATTACAGGCGTGAGCTGCCACGCCCAGTCCATTGATTATTAACTTGATTTAGCCATTCCACAATGTATACATATTTCAAAACAACACATTATAAACCATAAATATAGGCAGTAAAACATTCTAAAGATAAAAATTACAAGCTGCAGAAGCCAGAAAAAAGGAGTTAACAGATGGGGAAATCAGAAGGCTCTAGTTGCTAACCACTTATCCTATAGACACGTGTGCTGGGGCCTCCTGAGCTAAGGTGACCTGTATAAACAGATCTGATAGGCAGCCACGTGTCAGGGGGTGTCTCTCACCTTCCTGCCAGGTCGCTGCCCCAGACTCATCCTCACCTGCCTGGGGAAGTGGGGGCGCCCCTCCCACCCCTCCTCCCTGCACTGGCTTACAGCTGACACCCTGGGTCCTGAGCGTGCTTCTCCACTCTCCCAACAGCTTCACAGCGAGGTAGAGAAGCCCCTGATGAACTTCCGTGAGAACTTCAAGAAAGACATGAAAAAGTGCGACCACCACATTGCCGACCTTCGCAAGCAGCTCGCCAGCCGCTATGCCTCGGTGGAGAAGGTGAGAGGCCCAGGACGCTGGGCCGGGGCAGGCGTGTCAGGGGCTGCCTGGAAGAGCGGGGGGACTGGGAAGCCAGCAGTGGCTCCATACGCCAAGGCGGAGTCTTTGTCCCCAGGTAGGGGAATAGGGGGATGTCCAAGCCTCGTGCCCACACCTGAGCACTCCACCCATCCAAGGGCAGATGGAGCTGCCTCCCCGTGGTGCTCGAATGACCACCCAGAGGGCCAGGGGTGCGAGAAGAGGCTGCAGCCGCAGTGGGCAGTCGAGGTGCTGTAGGCGACCAATTAAACCCCGAGACTGGCAATGCTGGTGCTGGTTCACGTGGGGACCCATGTTTAAGCCTCACTGGGCAGAGTCCTCCTGACTCAGTCACCCCCTTCGTGCTCTCCTTCCTGCTCACGGATGATGCAGAGTCCTGGGTGGTCTCGCCTCGAGGGAGCTGATGTTCAACCTTAGAGGGAAGACAGCGTGCCCCAGGGACTGATTCCCAGCCCCCGGTGCCTTAGAGAGGAGAAGGGGGCTCAAAATACTGGGACACCCTGGACCCAGTCAGCTGCCGCCACCCAAGGGCCACAGAGATGCCAGTGGTGGCCTGGAGGAAAGGCAGTAGAGTAAGGGGAATGAGAGGGTCAAGGCATGTCCAGCTCCAGAACAGAAAGGCTGGTGCTGCATCCTATGAAGTACTGCAGGGAGGTGGCACAGGTGGCCTTTGTGGTCCCTTCCAAGCACAGGGGATGTGATTTTAGGACTGTCTAGGTCCCCAGTCTGTATACAGGCTCCATCAGGGGAAAAAAACGTGATTTGAGAGATTGATGTAGGCTGAGCCCCGATGTCACTGGAAGAGGCAAGGATGAAAAGAGTTAGGTTGTAGCCTCTACCTAGCTGGGTGGCGCCACTCTGGCTGCTGGGCCTCTCTGGGCCACTGTGGCATCATCCACACAAACAAGGGGTAAAAGGGCTCTAAAGGGAAGCTAGGCTGCATGGCCCAGGAGGCCCACTGGCTCCAGGCTTTACGAGTAGCTTCTCTGTGTCCTTGCATCCCAGGCCCGGAAAGCCCTCACAGAGCGGCAGAGAGACCTGGAGATGAAGACCCAGCAGCTGGAGATCAAGCTGAGCAACAAGACAGAGGAGGACATCAAGAAGGCGCGGAGGAAGTCCACACAGGCTGGTGAGTGAGTGTCAGGCACCCTCCCGGCCTGGTCAGTGCGCCCAGAAGGAGAGGGCATGGGGCTAGGAGATGGGGTGACCAGGGAGGATGCATCTCTCCTTTGCAAGATTACAGTGGGGAAATTACTTCCCTTGTTTCCCAGGAGGTACCCACCTCTTCTCTCCTCTCTGACCCACACCCAGAGATCTCAAAGGAAGAGACTTTGGGGATCAGAGGAAGGAGACAGGCCGGGCTAGTTCTGGGACATGGTAGAGGCTGGACTTCTTACTGTCTCCCTGGTCATGGCTTTTTAATTTTTTTATTTTTTTTTAATTTTTGCCCCAGCCGCAGATCTCTGACCAGGAGGTAAACAAACTCCTTCATGCACTGAGAGCTCAGGGCCCCGTCCCTGTTCAGAGCCCACAGAAGCGCACAGCCCACCCAATCTGCCCACCTCCCCAGGAAGCAATGCTGTCAAGGTTCACCTATGAGGATGGGCTCCTGCCCTGGGAACAGAGGCTGACAATTTGTTTAAAGAAATAACCAGATTTCAGTCTCTTGGAAGGAGTCTCCCAATGAATTGGTTTCTGCTTCCACCTAGTGGTAAAAGTTAGCTAATACACAAAGAGGAAGAGAAGGCTTGGTAGAAACCAGTGAAAACCTCAGTAACTAGGAAGCCACGTTTTACTGCACGAGAGGACACGCATGTTACCTCTGGAATTAGAATGTGTCCCATGGTGTTAAGAGTTTGGTCTGACACTCTTCACCTCAATTTCTGGTGAACCTGTTACAATTCCTTCATTATAGAAGAAAGCAGTCACCTTACATTTCAAAATAAGGTAGGAGGCCGGGCACAGTGGCTCAAGCCTGTAATCCCAGCACTTTGGGAGGCCGAGACGGGCGAATCACGAGGTCAGGAGATCGAGACCATCCTGGCCACTGCACTCCAGCTCGGGCGACACAGAGCGAGACTCTGTCTCAAAAAAAAAAAAAAAAAAAAAAACCAAAATAAGGTAGGATAGAAATCGGTCAATAAAACATAATGTAATAGAAGGATAACACTTTTTATACACATCTTGTAATGCACAATAATAAATTACTGGATCCATAAATAGAAGACACAATATATTTATGGGTAGAGAGAGGGGGGCCACATAAGGGGAAGAGATCTGTTTAAATTATTAAGTTATTAAAAAAATAAATTGTAGGCCAGGTGCAGTGACTAACACCTATAATCCCAGCAATTTGAGAAGCAGAGGCAAGAGGATCAGTTGAGCCCAGGAGTTCGAGACCAGCCTGGGCAACATAGTACCTCATCTGTACAAAAACAAAATTGAAACAATTAGCTAGGCATGGTGGTGCATGCCTGTAGTCTCAGCCACTCAGGAGGCTAAGGTGGAGGATGGCTTGAACCCGGGAGGTTAAGGCTGCAGTGAGCTATGATGACACCATTGCATGCCAGCCTGGGTGACAGAGAGAGACTCTACCTCAAAAAATGATAATGCAAAAACAGTATTGGTACATGGCAAAATATTTTAAGTAGCAGACAAGAACATAAAATGCTATTCACAGAAATAATCACCATCTCTTCGTAGTGTTTTGATTTTTAAATATTTAAATTTATATAAATTTGATCATACAGTCTGTCTTCTGAACTTCTCGGAAATACCTCTTTTTCATTTCTATAAATCTTTTTGCCCTTCCATTCATGCATATCAAACTTTTTAATGGCTGGCCAGTGTCCAATTGTATGGTTGTACCCCAATTTAGTTCATCATTCCCTGAATTGAGGTTTAGGACTCTCAGCCTGTTTCCGAGTGCTTGCCAGCCAGTGAAGCTGTTGTTATTGTACCTGCATCTTTGTGTGTGCCTAAGACCAGATCTGCATATAGAGAGAATATAGATGCTGAGTCAAAGAGTATTATTCATCTTGATGGATATTTCCAAATTGCTTTCCAGAGAGAGCACCCATCAACAGCATCTATGAATGATGCCTGTTCTCTAAATGCTTATCAACATTGTGTGTTACCAAGATTTGAAATCGTTAGTGAGAGAGGAAAATGATATTTTGTTTTTAATTTGCTTTTCTCCATAACCCCGGTTGAGTATATAAAATATACATATAAATCATTTTGTACTTTCTGTGAACTGACTAACTCATATCCTTTGCCCATTATATCCTTTCCCCATTGACCATAGATTCTTTATCTATCAGGGCGATGAACCGTCTTTTTTTTTTTTTGAGACGGAGTTTCACCCAGGCTGGAGTGCAGTGGCGCAATCTCAGCTCACTGCAAGCTCCGCCTCCCGGGTTCACGCCATTCTCCTGCCTCAGCCTCCAGAGTGGCTGGGACTACAGGTGCCCACCACCATGCCCGGCTAATTGTTTTGTATTTTTAGTAGAGACAGGTTTTCACTGTGTTAGCCAGGATGGTCTCGATCTCCTGACCTCATCATCCGCCTGCCTCGGCCCCCCAAAGTGCTGGGATTATAGGAGTGAGCCACAGCGCATGGCCCATTTGTCATTTTAATTGCAGATATTTTTCCTAGATTGTCATTTGTCTTTTAGTTTTGTTCTTTGTAATTTTTTTTTTTTTTGCTTGTCTATTTTTTCTTGCTGTTTTTCTGTACAGTGATATTTCCCATAAGAAGCCTAGATTTCGGAGCTGATTTAGATCTTTTCTTTTTAATCACCTAGAGGGTTTTTTCTTACTTCTTTTTTTGTTTCAGGTGTTTTTGTTTTTGTTTTTGTTTTTAAAACAGTGAAGGCTGGCCGCGGTGGCTCATGCCTGTAATACCAGCACTTTGGGAGTCCCAGGTGGGCAGATCACGAGGTCAGGAGTTCGAGACCAGCCTGGCCAACATAGTGAAACCTTGTGTCTACTAAAAATACAAAACTTAGCTGGGTGTGGTGGTGTGTGCCTGTAATTCCAGCAACTTGGGAGGCCAAGGCAGGAGAATCGCTTGAATCCAGGAGGCAGAGGTTGCAGTGAGCCGAGATCATAGCACTGCACTCCAGCCTGGGCAACAGAGCAAGACTCCATCTCAAAAAAAAAAAAACAAAAAAAAAAAAACAGAAGAAAACAGTGAAATATTTAACCCACCAGATATTTATTTTTCCTTACACTGGTGGTCTAACCATATTGCACAGTTTCTTATTTGTGGTATTTTTATTTCTGCTATTTTCAATATGTTTTGCTATTTGGGTTTTCATTTAATCTCTGAGCCAAGAATTGTTTCAAAGAAAATCTTTACATGTTTACAAGCAAGGGCTTTGTTGCTGTTTTCTAATCTTGCTATTTTTTTTTTTACATAGTTCTATTGCATTGTCATCAGATAATACGGTCTCTCATTCCTGTAGTTCAGAATCATTTTGTGATGAAAGTGACAGTCCTTAGACCTAACTCTGAAAAATGCCACCTCTTCTGAGCGATCGCTGTGGCCAGCCTCCATGCTTTAGAGCATTGTCTCTTTTGATCAGCATAGTCCCCCTGCAGGGAGGTATTTTTATACCCTTTACAACTGAGAAGACTGACGGCAGAGAAAATGAGAATCTTCCATGAGCTCCATGGTGGTGGGGCAGTGAAGCCAAAATTCAGTCTCCTCTCATTCCGGAGACCCTGCTTGTCGCCATTTTTCTGAACAGCCTGTTGCTTAGGAAATGCCACCTGTTCTTTCCTTCTGTTCCTTTCCTCCCTCCTCCTGATCTTTTCCAAGGCTTCTAGAAGGAAGGACATCAGGTCCTCAGAGATCAGGATCATCGTTGTCATCTTCATCACCACCATAGCCCATATTAGTATTTGGCTCTCTACACCCATCTCTATTCTAAGTGCTTTACAAATGTTGACATATTTATTCCTCATAACAACTTGTTAAAGGTACAGTCACTATCTCCATTTTACAGATGAAGACACGGAGGCAAGGGCAAGTTAACTGACTTGACTATGATTACACAGCTAATAAGTAGTTGAGCTGGGATGACAACAAAGGCATTCTCGTCCCACAATCCATGGTCTTAACCAATACTGTTCGAAAAGGTCCACTTTCAAGCTCTTGGGCTGCCATAGAGAGAAGGCACAGCCCGCTTCACCTACTCTGTTTCCCGATTCTGTGGAAGTTCTTAAAGCATTTTCTTAAAATCAGGATGGACACACAGGGCTCAGGGAGTTTCACAGTGTACAGAGCAGCATGCCCCCCTCCTCCTTGGCCAGGCAGGAGCTCTTGGTGGGAATGCATTTGCATTTGGGAGGCCGAGGCGGGCAGATCACAAGGTCAGGAGTTCGAGACTAGCCTAGCCGATATGGTAAAACCCCGTCTCTACTAAAAATGCAGAAACTAGCCAGGGGTGGTGGTGCACGCCTGTAGTACCAGCTACTCGGGAGACTGAGGCAGAAGAATCACTTGAACCCAGGAGGTGGAGGTTGCAGGGAGCTGAGATTGCACCACTGCACTCCAGCCTGGGTGACAGAGTCAGACTCCATCTCAAAAAGAAAAAAAAAATACATTTTACAGTGCAGTATCCACTTTCTTCTCTCTGAGTCAGTGCCTCTTGGGATCAGGGGTCCAGTCACTGGCCTTAGACCAAGAACAAAATGAATAAATGCCTTGGTGTGGGCTCTGTTACTCAAGGCACACTTGCCCCTGGTGTGTGGCACAGCTAGTGAAATGGTTCGCAGCTAGGCCTTGGGTGTGGAGACCTAACCTTCCCTATTCTCTTTGACTTTCCTATCAGAGTACCTATGAGCCACAAGGATGATGCTACAGGAGTAACTTTGACTCTACTTAGATTCCTAAGTTCCACTCTAGCATTCTGCTTCTAGAATTACTAGAGAAAATTACTTCATTCTGGGGTTCACTCATGAGCGTTTTCCATCTCGAGCAAAGACCATGATGCCTTCCTCTTGCCGGAGCCCTGTACAGATCAGGAAGCTACGCTGAGATAAAGCTGTGCACGAGGGCTGTGCTGCTCCGCCTGCCGTGTGCACACGCATTACCAGAGCTTCTCGTAAACACGCAGTCTCCGATTCAGTAGGTCTCGGATCTGTCCTGGGTTTCTGAATTTCTAGCCGACCCCAGGGGATACAATGCCACCGTCCCACAGACGGTGATTTGTGTAGCGAACTTCCAAGGTGCTGATACACTTAGTAATGTTTGCAGTTACTCCACAGTGTATTTTCTTTCTAATTACAAAATGTTCCAGACATACATATGATAACAGAAAGTAATAGAGTAGTCATAAATATCGGATAGTTATGTTTGCCTCAGATCTTTCTGCGATGACATAAAATGCGACAGGAGCTGATTCCTGCCCACTCGCCCTTTCTCTGTTTTCCAAGGTAGCCACTCTCCTGAAGCTGTTGTGTGCTGCTTCAGTGCGTGTTTTAGACTGAAACTACAGATGCATTCTTTAGTGCTTCAGAAGGACATCTTGCAGTGTGTTCATGCACACACACACACACACACACACGTGATCTGCAAATTTATCTTCCTTAATTCTTCTTAGTACCAAATTGTGTGTGACATGTTTTAACCAATCTGGACTCACCAGTGTAAAATAAAACTGCCATCTTTAGAGAAGGGGGAAGCATTTCTTGGGCTCATGATAGGATCGGGGGTCCTAGGAATACCCTACACACACACACACACACACACACACACAGTGAGAACCACCATCCTGAAGCCTTGGTATCTGGGGTCAGGCTTCAGGGGGCCACCTGAGCTGGTTTCTCATGGGGTGGGTTGCCCCCTTCCATCCCTGGCTCTGCTTTCTTCTTCCTACTCCTACTGCCATCCCTTTTCCAACTTTCCAGTGGCCACCGTGACCCTAGTGGGAGGAGAAGGCTTGGCGGTGGGACATGGAGTCATGGTGGGGACAGGACGCATCATGATGGTGACTGTGGTCTTTTTTCCAGGAGATGACCTCATGCGCTGTGTGGACCTCTACAACCAGGCCCAGTCCAAGTGGTTTGAAGAGATGGTGACCACCACATTGGTAAGTGGTCAGGAATGTGTGGACATGACGGTAGAGGCTCACGCAGGGCAGCCCCTGGTGGTTATTGGCGGGCACGAGGGTGATGGGGTGGAGTGACCCTAGAGATGGTCATCAAACCTACTTCAGTGTTGGGGTCAAAACCTCAATCTGAGCCAGCTTATGTGGATTCAGATCTCTGCTCCAGCGCTTCCTACCTAGCTGTGTGGACCTGGGCAGGGTTGGGTTGGATATGGCTACATCCTTCTTGGGCTGTCCCCTGAGACGTCAGGGTCAACTGAGAACTCTCCTCAACTAAGTGGACAATGGCCTCTT
>NW_012113697.1:6014222-6038715 GCF_000951035.1 Colobus angolensis palliatus
CCCCCCCATACACACACACACGAGATGCAGGTCCTTGATAGGAGATCCTTGCAAAGTGGATGGATGGGTGAGGTTGGCGCTACACGGGGGGTGGGGGGAGGCCTCTGACCAAGGGTGAACAACAGGCAGCAGGGCCGATGATGCTTTCCTGAGTCTTTCCTGTAAAGGGGCAGCATCCCCTTATCGATCAGCACCTGCCTGAGTGGACAGCGAAGTGTGGCTGGTGCTTGGGCCAGATGGGACAGGAGGCATCCTGCCAGGTGCTCATCGGATCATCCCACTGTCTAAAGCCACCCCTGTCCATCCAGCACAGGACTAACCAGCTGCCTTCCCCAGGTGTCAGCCCACCAGAGCAGATTAGAGGCCTCCACCAGGGACAGTGGCCTAGTTTTCCTCCTGGTTAATCTCCTAATTAAGCCCCCTGCTTTACCCCCCTTTTCTGGTTAATCACCTGGGCAGTGACCTAGTTGTATGCAGAATAACAGCCTGATCCCCTAGATTCCAAAGACACAAAACCATCTAGAAACCAGAGGACAAACCCCTTCCCCTCTCCCCTTTGACAAAAGCTGCGCCACGTGCAGCCCCGTCTGCCTCCCTGGCCTGGTCTCTATTGCGGCCGCAGCACTAGGCGTGGGCAGGGGAAGGGAGGCTGCTCAGCAGAGGCCCAGGGACAAGGTCCCAGGAATGTGTGGCATGGAGCTCCCACATGTGTCCCCTTGCTGCACCGCATCAGGGCACCAGGGCTAGGGCTGCATGGGTGCGGCGCCATGAGTAACAGCCCGATGGACTCTGGTTTAAATCCTGTCCCCATCATTCGTGTCGCTTTGGGTGAGCCGTGTTGCTGCCTCTCTAGGTGTTAGTTTCCTTGCTTGGAGAATGGGGATCATAACAGAAACGATCTCTTAAAATTGTAACGACGACAGTTAAGGAACGCACGGAAAGCCATCAGCACGGTGCCTGGCAGAGCAGGCTTTTCAGGAAGTAAAACAGCAGCTGCTGCTGTCATCAGCTTCACCTTCACCCGAGATAACGGGGCACGCTCCTCATCAGACCCCAGAGAAGTCAGATGGGGCAGGATATCCACAGCCAGTGACTTGCGTTTTGTCGTCTTGGTGGGAGGACCCCCAAGTGGAGGGGACGTGCTCAGAGTTCTCCGGCCTTTGCTTTCTCGGCAGGAGCTAGAGCGGCTGGAGGTGGAGAGGGTAGAGATGATCCGGCAGCACCTGTGCCAGTACACGCAGCTGCGGCATGAAACAGACATGTTCAACCAAAGCGTGAGTTTCCAGCCCAGCGGGACTCCTGGGCGACACGGGGCCTGGGGAGAGCCGCCTGGTGCTAGGCTGTGGCCAAGTGGCTGCTGCAAGTGAATCTGTCCTAAAGGCAGGCAGTGGACAGGTGCTGTGGCCTGGGGGTGGCCTCGTGGGCTGGGCCTGTCAGCATTGTCCTGGACGTCCGTGTGAATCCGACCCTGGCATGTGAAGTGGACTCACCTGTGAGCTGTTTCCCCGAGAAAGAAGCTCGTAACAGTTATAGTAGCTAAAGGCATTATTAAATTTCTTAAAACACAAAACAAACAAACAAAAAAACGAGTTCTAGAAATATTCAAAATACCTAAAGCTCAAGTTTTATTTGTCCTGTTCTCTGGTGGTGAATGTGGGGTAAAAGGGAGAAAGACAGCCTTTCAGGCCCTCCTGGCCTCTCATCCAGGCCTGGAGTCTGCAGGGTGAGAAGCAGAGTCGGGCTGCGTTCTGGGCTTCCCCGTTCACAGCCCTCTTCATGTGCTGTCCCTCAGATGGGCCTCCCCTGGGGCCCTGGAGCCCTCTAGAGACACTGGTCTGAGAGACACTAAGGCGAGGACAGCATGTCTCAGAGGAGATCTCCCCAGCTTGGCTGCTGTCTCTGACGTCGCCTTTTCTCTGTCTCTTGCAGACAGTTGAGCCCGTGGATCAACTGCTTCGAAAAGTGGACCCGGCCAAAGACAGGGAGCTGTGGGTCAGAGAGCACAAGACGGGCAGCATACGCCCTGTGGACATGGAGATCTAGATGGGCCTGTGCAGCTTCGGGGGGGTCCTGGTGGGGAGGGGACTGGGCTCCCACCTGGGGCCCATGCTGAGTGGATGCCCCCCACCCTCTCTCCTGGGCCACTGAGGAGAGGGCAGAGAGCTGGTGATTCCAGCAGGGTGACTCGGACGGCTTAGCTGGGGGCTCCCCCGTATTCCCAGGCCCAGAAGACAGACCCACAGCCCTGCCCTTGTCTCTGAGGCTGAAGACCCCCCGATTTCCATGCTGTGCTTGCCGCTCTGAAACAAACGAAGGCTGGAACTTTGTGGTCCCTGCCGAGTTTTGTAGGGGTCACCGTCACATGCTTGTGCCCTGGAAGCCCCAAGGCTCTTCCTCCAGCTGGCTTCCTTGTCTCCAGGGCTTTGGAGGATCAGAGGAGGGAGGTCTCTGTCTCTAAGCCAGGTGTCAGGATCAGAATCATGGGTAGAAGGTGCCATTCAGCTCACAGCCGCACCCAGAATCCTTTGCAGCCCTCCTTCTTTCTTTTTTCCCATTGCATTCTGGGAGTCCACATCTGGCTTGCTCAGCCACTGTTCATCACCAGGGGTTTTAGGAGGAAAGCTTGGCTCCTGTCTTCCCAGACCCACCATGCCTGGAGAGGTCAGGATGGAACTACCTCATTCGGCAAATTAGCCCCGAATCGGGCGCTGCGTCATGTGTCCTATGAGATCAGGCGCCGTCTGTAAAGTCTCCTCTGGAAATGCCAATCCATCCTTCCCCCAGCTGCTTCCTCCGGGAGGCCCCTGCCCCCACCCTGCCACCCCTTCCCAGTCTCATTAGAGGAAGCTTTCCAAAGTTCTCAGTTACCAAGACCTCATCCAGCTCATCCAAAGGCTTCAGGGATGGAAACAAATCAGCTCGTCTCAGAGGCCAGCAAGCTGGGGCCTGTCCGCCACTTTGCGCTCTGCACCTCTGGGCTGCCCTGGCCCGCACTCTCCCAGGCCGCCCACCACAGGCTCTTAATGGGGCCGGGTCAGTCCTACGTGGGAGATGGGTTGGGGCAAGTCTTTGTCGTCCCCCAGATGGCTCTGTCTTCTTGTATATGGCAGGGCTGGGACTGCTGTCCCTTGTATGGTTTTCTGTCACTGGTGGGCACTGGACAGGCATAGCAGACTCTCTTGTGGCCACATTGGGTTGTGGCCTTTCAGACAGCGTCCCGCCACCTTTGCTTCCAGCTCCTTCTGGACGTTCCAGAGCCCTGCACCAAACCCTTACTTGGTGACGGCACCTTCTTTCCGTCTCTCCATCTTCCAATCCCTGGAAAAGTCTGGTCTGAGTGTGACTTGGGAAGCTTTCAGTGCTGCTGTTTGGTCCAGCTCATTACTTTCTCTACCACAGCAAACACATTCTCCACCATGTCAGTCTAAAGACTCAGCCCCAAGGGCCGGGAGAAGCGTGAGCGAGGGACAGATTCTAGTGGGGAACCCGTACCCTGGAAATCCATCTTTCTCCTTCTTTGCCATTGACCACTTTGGGTTTGACCTGCACATCTGCAGTGAGGGCAGAATTCAGGAAGCACAACTCACTGGTCTTTCAGTCTTAACGTGCTAGAAACTGATGACTTACTAATCTCTAATTTTTTGGCGCCTCTATCATTGAATGAGAATTACTTTCTGATAGTTCACGTTAGAAAAATGCCTAATATACTAAAGTGAACCAAACATTGTTACTTTTCTCTTGTTCTTGAAGCATGGCAACCAAAAAGGCTGACGCAGATGAAGACCTCCTGGTGGGATCTGTCCATGGGATTCAGAACCCCTCACTCAGCCCGGATCTGGGGTTGGGTCATGACACCAGCTACCAATTTTAGAATATTATTTCCTGGTTTCTTTATGAAAAATGGGTGCTAGTGGTAATTGCTTTGTGGCTTAGTAAACTACTTTGTGGATGATTTCCAAACATTCAAAGCCAACAGCCTTGTTACTAACAAGGTGTTTTGAGTACAGTATGGCTCATTGACTCTTCCATTTCCCTCTGAGGATTCCAGAGTCCTCTCTTCATCCCTGGGATAGAGTGAGCCCTCTTGCGTCTTCCAGGGTAGCCCAAGTTGGCCCAGTTTGGGCCAGTCCGTTTTTGGAGGTCACTCTTTCCCCCTCATCCCCTCCTTCTCCTTACCCCCTTCACGTACTTCCTTTCTTTCTTCCCTCTGTTAATTCATTCATCAAGCAAGTTAAAGCCATTGGGCTACGATCTAATCTGAGGACAGCATATGGCCCTGTCATCAGGGAAGCCCATGATCTCTCGTTTTCAGGGGACTTCCGGGTCAGCAACCTTGGCATTCATATATAGGTACTCTGCAGAGTTTAAGTTTTCAGAGGTAAGTCTGTTGCGCTGATTAATCTACATTCATTTGTTCAACGAATGCTCAAGACAAACCAGGCATGCTGAGAAGTGGCGCTGTAGTTGTAAGATGGGCATTCCTCCGCTCTCCTCTATCCTCCATGTTGACGGGGAAGAGTATAATAAGAGCATTGTGCGCTCTCCACGCTTAACCCTCTGGGATTCTTTATTATAAATATAAACTACCGTCGTGAGGCATTTACCTATTGGATGGAAGGTAGACAGCAACAAGATTTTAATCACCTGGTCACCAGACCCTCACGGCCCATATCCAACTCGAATTTCAGAAATTTCTTTGTTTGCTTTAAATAACTCTTTACAAATGAGGGCTGGGCACGGTGGCTCATGCCTGTAATCCCAGCACTTTGGGAGGCTGAGGTGGATGGATCACGAAGTCAGGAGATCGAGACCATCCTGGCTAACACAGTGAAATCCCATCTCTGGTAAAAATACAAAAAATTGCCCAGGCGTGGTGGTGCGTACCTGTAGTCCCAACTACTCGGGAGGCTGAGGCAGGAGAATTGCTTGAACCTGGTAGGCGGAGGTTGCAGTGAGCCGAGATCATGCCACTGCACTCCAGCTTGGGCGACAGAGCAAGACTCCATCTCAAAAAAATTAAAAATAAATAACTCTTTACAAATAGGGAAGTGAAGCCCAAGGGTACCCAGTGAGGCTGTGAGGCTGTGAAATGGCCAGTGAGTTAAGAGCAGGGTTGGAGTCGACAGTCCAGACCCCTATCCGTATGAACAGGGGCCCCTTTCTGGTTGAAATCAAGATTAGGATGCAACTGAGAGAATAAAAGACTGCACTTTGGAGTGGCAAGCACGCTATCTGGGTTGTTGTTTTGTTTTGTTTATGTCTTGGTGCTGAGGTGAGGACTTAGCTGGGTTTATTCAAAGTGAGTGAGTCTGGGCTATTCTTGAGAACCTCCATTCCCTTTCTGAGAACAAGTCAGCCCCTTCTACCTGCCTCCACCCAAGAGACTGATGCACAAGATCTGTTTGTGAAAGCCTGATTTAAAAAGAAGAAAAAAAAAATCCTTAAGCCAAATGGTGTTCCAAGTTGGTTGCCATGAGAACCTCCAGGAAGAGCCACTTGTTACCCTCTATTCTTTCTAGTGCTTTCCATCAGTGGCAACATGTAGGCCACTTGGACTGTGGAGATGGTGGCCCTGAGATTCTGTCAGTGGAAACATCCTGGGCCTCCTTTCTACCTCCACTCAGCGCCCTGTTGGCCAAGGAGAATTTCTGCGGTGGGAGGCAGTGCTCCGCTGGTCAGGGTTGATAAACAGCCAGGCACACCGCAACAGTGTACCAACGAATTCATCAACCAGAGGTTTGTTTCCCTACTCTATGTGAAAACCAATCAATTACTAGATGAGTGGATGGATGCATAAAAATCTGGGCTGAGCCAAAGTCCCTTTTGGAAATACAAGCCATGAAATTCGAAGGACATGAGAGACCTTGGCTTGTTTAGGTGATTTTACTTCCAGCTGCAGGTAGTCTTGACGAGGAGCGTATAGACAGAAGGCTAGAGATGTACTCCTTGTGTAGGTAGGAGAGAGCACTTCTCATGTTAAGTGGGGTACAGATCGGCTGCCCGCCCACAGATCGGCTGATAGCCTGGATGTCGTCTTATCCCCATAATCCTTCCATCCCTACAAGGCCCATCGCCACCACCTTTTCCCAGGTTTGTTGAGGTATGATTGATATCCAGTAAAATTCACCCTTTGGAAATATACAGTTCTGTGAATTTTGACAAATTTATTGTCTTGTGACCATCACCAAGATCAACCTGTTTTTATCACTCCAAAAAATTCCCTCCTCCTGCCCTCTTTTCCTGGCAACCCTGATTGATTATCTGATCCTATATTTGCCTTTTCTAGAATGTCATATAAATGGAGTCACACTGATGTAGCCTTCTGAGTCTGGCATCTTTCCCTCAGCTTAATGCTTTTGAGTCATTCACGATGTATGTGTGGTTTGTTCCTTCTCGTTGCCAGGAAGTATTTCATTGCATGGATGCACTACTCTGCTTCTTTATTTTTACACTGAGCCATTTGCCCTGGAAGTTCTTGGCCCAGGGTCTTCAACTTGTTTGCACGACCACTTCCAGCTTGCTGCTTCCTTCGGCTCCCCAGGCTCCTCCTCCAAATGCCAGCTGTGACCACAAGCTGTTCTTAGAGCTCACCTTCGCCTTTTTGGCTCGTGGTAGGTTTTTGGTAGTACAGAAAGAAGCCAGGGATGGGAGGGGAAGGGATGGATGGGTGCTCAATTGCTGCTCACGTCTGCTGCAACCTGAAGCCTGCATCTCAGCCAGTAGATCTGCTCCCTTCTGGGACCCAGGCTTCAGTGTCACACGGTCCTTGGCGTGTATTGGGTGTTGGGGGCTTTGAAAGGCGGGCAGCAACAGCATGGACAAGAAGGCTGGGGCTGGCCCTGGGGCTTATCACGATGCTTTCCTGGATCTGTTGCTTCATCTGCAAGCTGAGGGTGTGTGTTCTAGATGAGTGTCTCAGGCCACCGGCAACTGCAAGTACCTCCTCCCCTTCTCGTTTCCAATGATGTACCCTGTACACGTGTTCATGCTATCTCTGGCTCTCATCTGCACAGTCGTGCATAGAATTGCCTCATGTCCTGGTGAGAGAGAGAGAGACACGCCTTGGCACTTTTCCAATCGCTAAAATTAAGAGTTTTATGAGCTGTTAAGAATGAGGTAGTTTCTCCTAGGACCCCCAAAGAAAGTGCAAGTAATGACCTTCTGAAGGTTGGGTCTCCTTCACCAATCTTTGATAGTATGTTCTGGAGTCCACTCCCCAGGAACCAGGACAGGTGTGAAGATGGAGTCTTTGTCGCAGCGGGAGCCTCGCTCCGCTGGTGGTTACAGAGCCTGGCCTGTGCCTGCACCCCACTGGATGGTGGTATGTGGTGGCAGGGACAGGACCACATCCAGCTAAGGCCAGACCAGGCTGAGTGTGACCCCTGAGGTAAACAATCCTCTAAGCTATGTCTTGTTCATGCCCCCTGCTCAGTGGAAGGTGAGCCCCGAGACCAGTTGGGTACCTCTCTATGCGAACCAGAGACATTTCTGGATCCAGAGCAGGTGAAGATTAGGGCCAGGAAGCCTGAGCCCCCGGGTCCTCAAGCTAGGGAGCCAAGGAGGCTGCCAGGACTCTGCTGGGTGGAATTTTGCCAGGGAGGACTCTTGTCTCCCTCTCAGGAGTATTTCCATTGAGGCTTTCCTGGAGGTGAAGAAGCAATTCCCGTTGCAGCAGGTTAGAGCGAGAATCAGACAGCAAAAACCAGTTCGCTTCTCCCCACGTTCTAAATGCCGGGACATGGCTGTCAGGAGGCTTTGCTGGAAGGTGTCTCTGGGGGTGACGTGAGCTTGGAGTGATGGCCTTTGGAGCTTGCGTGTGGTGTTCGGGACTGTTCCTTGGTGTTTGAGGGAAACTTTAGTGAGATTGCAGTGGAATGTAAAGAGGTCAGGGCACGTGGGTGCTCTCTCAGGGTGGGGTGACTTGGAGACCTAGAGGGAAAGCCTGCTATGCAGGGGGAGGGCACAGGACTGGCCCTGCTCTGCTGCCTCCTTTGTCCCATAACCTGAAGTTAAGTCACATCCCCATGCACTCATCTGTCAAGTGGGGATACCTCCCTTCCAGCATCACCTGCATTAGACGGGCTGTCGGGAGTCGTGGGTTCCAGGCAGCTGTGTGGACCCAGGGACAGACATTCAAAGGGACGCCAGCCATCCTTGGTGACAGGGGCCCCAACTTAGCATCCCTTCCCTTCCCTTAAGAAGGAGATGAGCAGGGACAACCCCTTCACAGACACGAGCACATCGGCAAACCCTATGAGAGTGTAATTTTCTAACAAAATAAACTTGCTTGTTTGATCTGTTTTCTGTAACTTTTGCTAAATACTTTATACATTTTTCATGTTAAAGAGCTGTGTCTCCCGCCAGCACTTCTCCCCCCGGTGTGAATGTGTGTCCTCCACATTGTATATCCTTCCACCCTCTGGCTGCCTAGATCAGTAAATACAATTGATGTAATATAATTTATAAGTAACACTGTTGAAACCCTGATCCCAGTGGAGGCTGTAACCCACCTGCCCCCGCCCCCCTCCAACCCCTGTTACTGCATTTGTGTGTATTAATGCTGAAGAATTAAATGTTTAAAGAGTTTAAATTTTGAAGGCGTTTGCTATATACAGTTGTCCTGCATTATTATAAAGAGTTTTCAGGAAGTTAAATCCCATCTCGTTTTTTCTTCTTCAGCTCCGTGTGTATCCTCGAGATGCTTAGATTCATCCCATGTAAAATAAACTATCCAGAGACACTGGGTCCCCCTAGGCGACCCTCTTTCCTGGAGGGCTGCCACATTCTCCATGTGACCTGTCTTGGCATTCCTCCCAGGCTCTTGAGATTGGTGGTGATTTCACCTCCGATGACTTAGTGGGAGACAAAGGGCATCTGGACACTGGCGCCCAAATGGATGCTATGCTCCTGGCCTCAGGCCCCTCCCCCTGGTGACTTCCTGTCTCTGTGGGTTCCAGCCCTCTGCTTCCCTCCTGTCTCTAGAGCTCCTGGCTGTTTATTTTCTCATCCATCCATCCGTTCATATATATATATATATAGAGAGAGAGAGAGAGAGAGAGAGAGAGACAGAGTCTTGCTCTATCACCCAGGCTGGAGTGTAGTGGCATGATCTCAGCTCACTGCAACCTCTGCCTCCCAGGTTTAAGTGATTCTCCTGCCTCAGCCTCCTGAGTAGCTGGGACTACAGGCATGCCCCACCTTGACTGGCTAATTTTTGTATTTTTAGTAGAGAGGGTTTCGCCATGTTGGCCAGGCTGGTCTCGAACTTCTGACCTTAGGTGAGCCGTCCGCCTCGGCCTCCCGAAGTCTTGGGATTATACGCGTGAGTCACCAAGTTCAGCCCCATCCATTTATTCATTCAATAATTACTGAGCATCTGGTATATACCAGACACTGCTCTAGGCCCTGGGAACACATCAGGGAGAGCCCTGATGTGCTTACATTCTAGCAGACAAAAACAATAGACCTACTACATTCTGTGATGTGGCTGTGGACGGTGTTAAGTGTTGTGGAAAAGAAAAACAGGACAGGGTGAGGGTGGGTATGTTGCAGTATTCAATAGGGTCATTTGAGTGGCCTCATTGAGAAGGTGGTCTTTGATCAAAGACAAGGAGACCTGGGAGGGACCCTAGAAGGTCACCGGAGGAGAATGTTCCAAGCAGAAGAGATGCTCATGTTTCTGAGGCCAGCCTGGCTGGAGTGGAGGGAGTGAGGAGGGAAGAGCAGATGAGGAATGTGGAAGGCTGCCACGTTCTTCGAACGACTGTCTCAGCGTTCCCCCCAGGCTCTTGGGATTGGTGATGATTTTACCTCTGATGACTTAGCAGAGAGACAAAGGGCACCCGCCCCTTTTCGTCCCTTCTTGGGGGTGCCAAAGGGCACCTGCAAGAAATGGTGGATTGAGGGCCAGTGCTGCCTGTTGCAGGCTTTTGGCTTTGACGGGGAGGAGTGGGCAGGCATCGTGTATGACCTGATTTCATGGCTGTGGGGCTCACTGCGGGGCTGTAAGGGGACAAGAGCAGAAGCAGAAAGAGCTGTTAGGAGGCAGAGGTGACGCTGCCTGCCTGAGGCAGGTACAAGGGAGGCAAGAAGAATGGTCTGGTTCTGGCTGCACCTTGAAGGTAGAGTCAAGATAATTTCTTGATAGATTGGAGAGGGTTGTGACTGAAAGAGAAACACTGAGAATGACGCCAAGAACCTCAATCCAAGTCATCAAAATGATGGATTGTCACTTTCTGCCATGGGGACAGCTGTGGGAGGAGGGTCCTTCCCCATTCTCTGTCTCCCCCGCCACCTTCTCCATACCCCCTTTTCCCTCTCAATGCAGACTTCTCTGCAGGTGCTGGCTCCAAGTCAGAGGGCAGGAGGGTCATCTTGGCCTTCAGCTCATAAAAGGCAAGGTCGAGCAATGGGGAAAGGGTGGGGTCTGGGTCCCAGCTAACAGCCGAGGTGGAGCTCCTGCTTGAGGGGACAGGGCCAGCTTCTGGGAAGCATCTTTCAGTGCAGCGAGGAGAGCGAGATGCAAACTGGGATCCTCTGCCTGGAGATGAAGCCTTCTCCTCTGGAGAAGTCTTTGGGGTTTGGGAGAGCTTATGGCCCCAGCTCAGACTTAACAAATCGTCTCACAATACATCATCTCCAACAGCTTGTTTGGCTAAGGAGCATAAGCTCTCCCTCTGATAGAAGATGTTTATGCAGGTTTTCAAACAAACCTCCAGGTCATGACCCCTTGCTCTGAGCATCAACACAGCTGCCTGCGATCCCCTGAGGCCCCTCCTGGGCACAGCAACCTGGAGAATGTGGACTGTACCAGGCTGCTTCCGACCTGGGTCCAGCTCCTTCCTCCTTGTGCCTGGAGAGGACAGCAAAGACTGGAGGGCTCTGGCTGCCTTCTGCCTCGCCCAGGGCCTCTTTCATTGCCATGGCAACCCCACATCCTCACCTACTTGTCCTCTAGGCTCAGGCCTCCTGTGATGTAGACAAAGGAAGCCTAAACAGACAGCCTGGCAGACCTGGACTTTCCTTCCTCCTGGCATTGCCATTTAGCAACCATGTGACCCCAGGCTGGCGACGTGCCTTTGGGAGGCCCTACGTCTCACCTGTAACACTGGCCTCGCCTCATCTGCTGCAGGCTTGGTGTGGACAGGGCTGTGATCCAGGAGGCACTTCTAGTCGCCTCCTACTGGTGGCTCAGAGCAAGGGGCCGAGGCCTCTGACCTCACTCTCCCTCCATCCCCAGGGCTGCCTCAGGGCTGCAAGAAAGCTCTGGAAGTGAATGTGATTCCAAGGTGTGGCTTGGGCTTGCTTGGTTCGTTTGTTTGTTTGAAGGCTGGTGACTGTCCTGTTTCTAACTGCTCTTGAGAATAAATGCACACTATTGGCTGGTGAAAACCTAGATACTCCTATTCAGAAGTAATATTATCGCTGGGCGCAGTGGCTCACGCCTGTAATCCCAGCACTTTGGGAGGCTGAGGCAGGCAGATCATGAGGTCAGGAGATCGAGACCAGCCTCACCAACATGGTGAAATCCCATCTCTGCTAAAAATACAAAAATTAGCCGGGCATGGTGGTGAGTACCTGTAATCCCAGCTACTCGGGAGACTGAGGCAGGAGAATTGCTTGAACCTGGGAGGTGGAGGTTGCAGTGAGCTGAGATCGTACCACTGCACTCCAGCCTGGGCAACAGAATGAGGCTCTGTCTCAAAAAACAAAACAAAACAAAACAAAAAGCAAAAAACCAAAAAGCCTCACAAAGTGATGGAAAAAAATTTGAAAGTTCACACACACCCCCCAACATGCAGGTTTCCTGAGATATCTCTGAAACTGTAGCGTGCAGAGTGGCTGGGAGAGATGAGTCTGCCCCTCGGTGCCTGAACCTCTCGCTCCTTCCAGAGTGATATCAAGTGGGCCTGGCAGGTGGCTTTCTCCGAGCAGCAGGGACCTACCTTCCGCTGCCACTAGCCTGTTAGTAAGTAGGCTAAAATCCCTACTTTACACTTTGAGATGCAAGGCAGGCGGATCACCTGAGGTCAGGAGTTTGCGAGACCAGCCTGACCAATATGGTGAAACCTCAGTTCTACTAAAAATACACACACACACACACACAAAAATTAGCTGGGCCTAGTGACAGACACCTGTAGTCCCAGATTCTCAGGGGACTGAGACAGGAGAATTGCTTGAAACCAAGAGGTGGAGGTTGCAGTGAGCCAAGATTGCGCAACTGTACTCCGGCCTGGGCAACAGAGAGAGACTCTGTCTAAAAAAAAAAAAAAAACCCACTTTACCTGCCTGGAGACTGTGGGGTTTATTCTTCATACTTCATACCCCAGGGCAAAAAAAGACAACTCTGCATCCACGGCAGCGAGGCTGGGGTTCTGAGTGTGTCCCCTCGAGCACTGCCCTCCGCTAAGGAAAGTGCACGCCCACCCTCCCTTCCCTCTGGGTGACAAGAATCCAGGTGTGCAGCATCCTTACTAGGGTGCTTCCTCCTGCTTGATATTCCCCGCTGCGCTGCAGGGATGCAAAGCCTGCCTTTGCACAGCTCCCTGTCTCTGATCACTCAGTTATTTACCCATTCACTCAGCAAACACGTTTTCTTGCCTGCTCACTCCAAGTCCACTGCAGATGGACACCCTGCAGCCTGCCATGGAGCCGCAGATAGACTTTGTTTGGCCCACACCATGTTTGTGATTTTGTTTTTGTTTCTGTTTTTGTTCTCTTGTTTTTATGAGACGGAGTCTTGCACTGTCGCCCAGGCTGGAGTGCAAGAGTGCGATCTCGGCTCACTGTAACCTCTGCCTCCTGGGTTCAAGCGATTTTCCTGCCTCAGCCTCCCAAGTAGCCGGGATCACAGGCACCCGCCACCACGCCCCGCTAATTTTTTGTATTTTTAGTAGAGACAGGGTTTCACCATGTTGACCAGGCTGGTCTCGAACTCCTGACCTAGTGATCCACCCTGCTTGGTCTCCCAAAGTGCTGGGATTACAGGCGTGAGCCATCGCGCCCAGCCGTGTTTTTTTAAATTTCAAATTAATTGCCAACGTTGAAAAGTGTCGAAATTGCATCAAAAATTCTGATTTCTGGATTTCTCTTGACTAATTAAAAAAAAAAAATCTCACGTTCCCCTGCGACCACGTTCGCTGGCAGCCCCTTCCCGAGGTGACACAGGCCTGGCTGCCCCCTGTTGGTCCCTGCAGGCAATTCACCTTCACTCCCTGTGACTGATGGGCAATAACAAAACGAGTGTTTGGCATTAGCCGTGTGCCAGGTTCTAAGTGTGTCGCACATATTGACTCACATCAGCCTCACAATGACAGTGTGGTAGATGCTATGATGCCCATTTATTCAAGAAAGGCTTAATGGGGGCCCAAGCCTATCAGGTTCTGGAAATGGAAATGGCATCACAGACAAAATCCTATCCTTCCTGGAGCTTTCATTCCGGTGAGAGGACATGGGGCGTGCCGAAGACAGTGGGGGGTGTGCTATTATAGATAGAGGGTCAGTATAGGCCTGGCTGAGCAGGTGACATTTAAGCAGAGACGTGACTGCAGTGAACAGTTAGAAGAGTGTCCCAGGTGGAAAGAGGTGAAGAAACATGCCTGGGGCCACACGGCTAGTTAAGTAGCCAAGCTGGGACTTGAACCCATGCTGGCCCCAGAGCCTGTGCTCCTAACCACTGCATTCTAGGGCTTGAAATGTCAGCCCTGCCCCAAGATGCTCAGAGTGAGTGAGGAAGAGAAACAGGGAACGTGGCTGCCATTAGAGGGCTGGGGCTGGGGGTGCAGGAGGCCCCAGCTCTGAAGGTTCCAACTTCCTGTCCTGTTCTAGTATCCTCCCAGGAGGCCGAGATGAATTGCCTGCCTGCCCTGGGCTCTTTATTTTAATCTCAGTAGGGTTCTGGGAGCACCCACCCACCTCCACAAAGCTCCTGGGCCCCTCCTCCCTTCAAGGATTGCGAAGAACTGGTCGCAAATCCTCCTAAGCCACCAGTATCTCCATCTTCAGCTCACACCAGCCCCGAGCGCCAGCCTGCGGCCAGGGGACCGCGCACGTCCCACCCACCCAGCGACTCCGCAGCCGCTGCCCACTCTTCCTCACCCATGGGGAACAGCAAAAGTGGGGCCCTGTCCAAGGAGATCCTGGAGGAGCTGCAGCTGAACACCAAGTTCTCAGAGGAGGAGCTGTGTTCCTGGTACCAGTCCTTCCTAAAGGACTGCCCCAGCGGCCGCATCACCCAGCAGCAGTTCCAGAGCATCTACGCCAAGTTCTTCCCTGACACTGACCCCAAGGCCTATGCCCAGCATGTGTTCCGCAGCTTCGATTCCAACCTCGACGGCACCCTGGACTTCAAGGAGTACGTCATCGCCCTGCATATGACCTCCGCGGGCAAGACCAACCAGAAGCTAGAGTGGGCCTTCTCCCTCTACGACGTGGATGGTAACGGGACCATCAGCAAGAACGAAGTGCTGGAGATCGTCATGGTCAGTCTCCCCTCTCCCCTTCTGGCTGGGCGGCGCCGGGGTCCCTTGGGGCTGGGGGCCCCTTGCTGCAGAGTGAGTGGAGCTGTGGGTGGAGCGGGGGATTCAGGCCACTGGCTCTGAGAGCCTGGTGCTCCAAGAGGCTGATATTGATAGAGGGGTGGGCACTTACCCACAGCTTCGTTGTCTTCCTGAAGCAGAATCTGAATGTTTCCTAATACAGCCATGTTATGCTTTGCTTCACGATGTTTGGGTCAGCTATGGACCATATATACCACTGTGGTCCCGTAAGATGGTAATGGAGCTGAAAACTTCCTATTGCCTAGTGATGTCATAGCACAGTTACTTTATTTTTCAAATGCGTTTAGTGTAGCCTGAGTGTATCTATAAAGTCTGCAGTAGTGGCCGGTAATGTCCTAGTTCTTCACATTCACTCGCTACTCGCTTACTGACTCACCCAGAGCAACTCCCAGTCCTGCAAGCTCCACTCATGGTAAGTGCCCTAGACAGCTCTACCATTTCGTATCTTGGTGTTTTGTTGTTGTTGTTGTTGTTGTTGTTGTTTGAGATGGAGTCTCACTCTGTAGCCCAGGCTGGAGTGCAATGGTGCAATCTTGGCTCACTGCAACCTCTGCCTCCCGGGTTCAAGCAATTCTCCTGCCTCAGCCTCCCGAGTAGCTGGGATTACAGGGGCACACCACCACGCCCGGCTAATTTTTGTATTTTTAGTAGAGACGGGGTTTCACCATGTTGGTCAGGCTGGTCTCGAACTCCTGACCTCAGGCAATCTACCCACCTCAGCCTCCCACAGTGCTGGGATCTACAGGCATGAGCCACAGTGCCTGGCCCATTTTTTATCTTTATACTGTATTTTTACCACATGTTTAGCTGTGTTTAGATGTGCAGATACTTACCACCGTGTGACAACTGCCTGCAGCACTCAGGACAGTCACGTGCTGCACAGGTTTGTAGCATCGGAGCAAAAGGCTGGACCGTGGAGCCCAGGGATGTGGTAGGCTCTGCCATCTGGGTTTGTGCGAGGACTCTCGATGACGTTCCCACATGGAAATTGCCTAAAGATGTGTTTCTCGGAATGTGTTCCTGTCTCTGAGCGACACATGACTATATTTACTTTTTTTTTTCTTTCTCTCCATCCCTTGTTTCTTCCTTCCTTTATTAAAATCTCCTTCGAAATTTTCGGCAGTACACATTCAACTTGAATCGCTGTTCATTCTAAACACACAATATGCTTCAAATATAAAGTAGAAAGAGGTCAACGTTGGGGGCATGAACTCTGAGTTCTAGTTCTCGTGTTCTCCCCAGCGTGGGGCGGATCGCCTGTACCACCCTTGAGCCCGCACTTGCCGTGCACGGCGTGGCTCCCCGGCTCCTGACAGGTTCCCTGTGAGGCGTACACGCTTCCACATGGTTCCCAACACGCCTTCTCCCCCGTCCATCCTGCCCTCGTGTCAGATCCTTTGTTGTGAAAGTAGTGGCAAAAACCACAATTACTTTTCCACCAACCTCGTAGGTGTCTTGAAAATAGTTTATCTAATGTATAAGTAACTCATGAAATTTAGAAACCTAGGCAAAAGAGATTAAAAATTGCCTCATCCAAGGAAAACATCTAAGGAAAACTTTTCTTAGTATATCGGTATATACCTTTTCAGTCTTTTACCTATATACTTTTAAACAATGTTAAAGCTATGATATATTCACATACGATTTTTATCATACATTTTTCAGTTATTCTTTTATCATGAGTGTCTTCCATATCATTACATATTCTTCCAAAACAGTTTTTTTTGTTTTTGTTCAGACAGAGTTTCACTCTTGTCGCCCAGGCTGGAGTGCAGTGGCATTATCTCAGCTCACTGCCACTTCTACCTCCCAGGTTTGAGCAGTTCTCCTGCCTCACCCTCGAAAGTAGCTGGGATTACAGGCACCCGCCACCACTCCCAGCTAATTTTCGTATTTTAGTAGAGACAGAGTTTCGCCATGTTGGCCAGGCTGGTCTCAAACTCCTGACCTCAGGTGATCTGCCCACCTCGGCCTCCCAAAGTGTTGGGATTACAGGCGTGAGCTTCTGCACCCAATCTCTTCCAGAACACTTTTAATAGCTGCTTGGAATTCTGGCTTATGGAAATGTGGAAATTATTGAACATTCCTGTGTTTTTGGACATTAGGTTGTTTCCATTTCTCTCCTATTATACCAGTTCTAATTTCTTTCATTTGATTTTTTTTTTATTTATTCTTTTTCAATCCCCCTGCCCCTGCCACTTGCTTTATTATTCTAATTCCATTCCTGTTAGTAGAGACTGTTGTTCAGATGTTATATAACTTTGTATGCATTTGTAATCATGCCTTCATTTGCATTATTACAAATGCACAAAAATTTTCCACCCTTATTAGGAGAAACCATAAATAAAACAGCAAAGTGTGCGGCTTGTGGTCCATGGGCTTATCCTCAATGCTCAGGTCGGGCCTCCCATTCCGGCAGGCGTGTGTCTCCCTCATTGTTATCTTGGCACAGCCTGCAGAGAAAGCTCCCTCGAATTGGCTATGGGGTCTCTGGGTGGCCTGGGACAGGGACTAAGTCTTCAGAGCGGCATAAACAATGCGGGGCCCAGCAGAAGCCTACAAATGGATACTCCTTGAAGAAAAGTAGGAGGAAAGGGAGGAGGGGGAAATGAGGGAGGGAGAGAGGGAAGGTGGAAGTCAGGAAGGAAAGAGGGTGAAGCAAGGGGAAGGAAAGAAGGAAGGGAGGGAGGAGAAGGAGAGGAGGAGAGAAAGGAAGAAAGAAGAAAGAAAAGGGAGGGAGGGAGAGGCCATCAATGGCTGGGGCTGTGCAAGGTGGCAGAAGGCTCTGCTATTCATACAAGTTCACGGGCAGAGCACTGACTGGGGGAGTCACGAGTGAAGCATTCTAGTCCCAGCTCTGACTCCAACTAGCGGTGTTGCTGTGGGAAAACCATTTTACCTTCCTGGGCCCAGGGTGAGGATTTGATTATTTTTGCAGCCCTTCCCGAGGCCCTGAAGGTCTGTCCCTCTGTGTTGGAAGTGGGGTGGGCAGGCAATCACTCCCGGCTTCTGGCTGGCACACCTGCACATGGTACCCAAGGTCCTGCACAGACGGATAGGAGTGTAGGAACCACCTACACTTGCATCCAGCTCAGGACTCTGAGTGCTGCCAGTGAGGCCACTGCCCTGGGCTGCTGGCTTTGGTCTCCTTACTCCTTTTTCCGGCACCAGGGGGCTGAAGGGGAACTTCTCAAAGCTATCGACCTTTCCTCCAGGATAATTTCACAGCCATTGTTGTCCCTGCCTGACCTGCTCACAAGTGTCTCCAGGGAGGCAGAAGGCTCTGGCCAGAGCCAGTAACCTCCCAGCTGCCATCCAACATACCTGCCTGCCCTCAGCATCCAAGGACCTACAGCCTTGGGTGTCCCTTCAGGACCCAGCCGGCGCTGGTGTTCCTGAGCCAGTGGAATCCTAGAAACTTGGAGCTGGAAGGGTGCATGGAGCCCCCTTGCCCCTTTCCCTGATCTCACAGGTCTGGGGACACTTCATGCTTCCCCTACATTGCATACCCAACTGCTTTATTAGAGGGGAGGGAGGTGAGAAGGATGGGATCCTTGAGCCCAAAGCTAAGCCTTTCGCTGAACCCGTCCTTGAGCAGAAGGTTAAATGAGGGTCTTGCTGTACCATGGGACGACCTTTGAAAAGTTCTTGTTGATGCCTCTCTCTCCCTCCCCTAGCCTTGCCCAATGCTCTCCAAGACCTTCCAGTGATAAGGAGGTGAGTGGGCTATGGCGTAACACAAGGATACCAATTCTAGAATCAAAATGCCTGGATTCAAATCTCCACTCTTCTCCTTCTAGCTGGGTGACTTCCAGCAAGTTAGTTGTCTCAGTTTTTTTCATCCATAAAATGGGGCCAATCATACCTTCTTCATATGGTTATTGTGAAGACTAGGTGTAAAAAATGTTTAGAAAAGTGACACCTAGGCCAGGCATAGTGGCCCATGCCTGTAATCCCAGCACTTTGCGGGGCCAAGGGGAAAGGATTGCTTGAGCTCAGGAGTTTGAGACCAGTCTGGGCAACATAGTGAGACCCTGTCTCTACAAAAAATTCAAAGAAACTTGCTGAGCATGGTGGTGCGCACCCGTAGTCCCAGCTACTCAGGAGGCCGAGGTGGGAGGATTGCTTGAGCCCAGCGTGTCGAGGCTGCAGTGAGCCATGATTGTACCACTGCACTCCAGCCTGGGTGACAGAGCAAGACCCCATCTGGAAAAAAAAAAAAAAAGAAAGAAAACAAAAGAAGAAAGGAGAGTGACACTTATTAAGTACTCAACAAATGTTAGAATGTTAGCCATTATTGCCATAAGTCAGTCTTACTGAGCAACTGAGGTACAGTATGAATCCAGAGGAAGAGGTTTACTCTTCTAAAACCTCTAGGCAGTAGGGTCTGAGGTAGTGATTCCCAAACTCCAACCTCAGGACTGCCGTCATATTTGCATCAGGAAGCTTTTTCTTTCTTATTTTCATTTTTTTAAGTAAGTGAAGTTAATATGTTTACATGGTTAGAAAATCACAGTACAGAAAGGTACAAAATAAGCGAAAGTCTTGTTTGTCTCTTCCCTGAATTCCCTGTCCATTATGAGGGCCTCCAAAATACAGATGCCCAGGTCCTACGCCCAGGAATTTTGATTCAGTAGATCAGGTGGGGGCCTGTACATCTGTATTATAACTGCTGTCTGCTCCCACGGGCTGGTCGGGCACTGAGAGAGGGACATTGTGATGGAGGTGACCCAAAGTCCCTGATGTGTCTTCCATAACGTTTGTGCCATTTTACATTCCCAGCAACAGTGGACCAGGGTTCCCTTGTCGCCACACCCTTGCCAATGCCTGTTATTTCTTGTCTTTTTTATTACAGCCATTCTAACAGGCATGAGGTGAGATCTCATTGTGGTATTGATTTATGTTTCCCTGGTGATCAGTGATGGGTTTCTTGATACCTGCTGGCCACTTGTACGTCTTCTTTGGAGAAATGTCTGTTTGGGTCCTTTGCCCATTTTCTTTTCTTTTTTTTTTTTTAAATAGAGTTTTGCTCTTATCACCCAGGCTGGAGTGCAATGGCATGATCTTGGCTCACTGCAACCTCCGCCTCCCAGGTTCAAGCAATTCTCCTGCCTCAGCCTCCCAAGTAGCTGGGACTACGGGCATGCACCACCACACCGGCTAATTTTGTGTCTTTAATAAAGATGGGGTTTCACCATGTTGGCCAGGCTGGTCTTGAACTCCTAACCTCAGGTGATCTACCTGCCTCAGCCTCCCAAAGTGCTGGGATTTACAGGCGTGAACCACCACGCCCAGCCTCCTTTGCCCATTTTTCAATTGTGTTATTTGTTCTTTTGCTATTGAGTTGTAGGAGTTCCTCATATATTATATACAATGTATATATTATATATAGAAAGAGACAGGGTCTTGCTCTGTCACCTAGGCTAGAGTTCAAAGGTGCAAAAACGGCTCACTGCAGCCTAGAACTCCTGGGCTCAAGCAATCCTCATCCTCCCATGTAGCTGGGACTGTAGGCATGCCCACCACCTCTGCTAATTAATTTTCTCTTGTAGAGATGGAGTCTCACTTTGTTGCCCAGGCTGATCTCAAATTCCTGCCCTCAGGTGATCCTCCTGCCTCGTCCTTCCAAAGTGCTGGGATGACAGACGTGAGCCACCGCACCTGGCCCCTTATGTATTTTTGATATTAACCCCTTATAAGATACATGGTTTGCAAATGTTTTCCCGCATTCCATAAGTTCACTTTTGATTTGTTCATTGTTTCCTCTGACGTGGAGAAGCTCTTTAGTGTGATGTCATCCCGTTCATTTTGGTTTATGTTGCCTGCGCTTTTGGTGTAATATCCAAAAAATTACCATCAAGACCAGCATCAAGAAGCTTTTCCCCTGTTTTCCTCCAGCAGTTTGACAGTCTGAGGTCTTATGTTTAAGTCTTTAATCCATTTTGAGTAGATTTTTGTGTACAGTGTAAGATGTGGATTTTCCGGGATTGCCAACCCCTTCAAGTTCCTCCTAACGAGTTCTTTCTTTCTGTTTGGTACAGGCTATTTTCAAAATGATCACTCCCGAGGACGTGAAGCTCCTTCCAGAGGATGAAAACACGCCGGAAAAGCGAGCTGAGAAGATCTGGAAGTACTTCGGAAAGAGTGATGATGGTGAATTCCTTTTCCTTCATTGCCTTTGATTTTTCAACCATGGGCTATTCCCTGGGAACCCCAACAAGATTTATTCTTCTGAGTCACAGTGTCCAGGCAGGACGGGGACACCTCATTCCACTGTATATTTTTAGAGCTATCTGAAGGGTTCGACAGGGAATGGCCTTAAGGGTGAGCGGGAGCCAAAACTGTTTTCTGTACAATTAGAACAAGAGCAAAACTTCAGCTCACCCTACCTTTGAATTAATTTCAAGTCCCAAGTCAGTGGGATCTAAATTGCTATGGTTTTACTTTAGGAAGTTGGGTTGGGTCCTCTGAGAAACACCACCAAGATAGGATTAGATTTAAATGAGATTGCAAGAGATTTATGGGAGGAACGGCTGACGAAGGAAAACAGGTAGGAATCGAGAGAAGGCTGGGAAAGCCATCAGACTGCCAAGAAGATCTGACCCCTGGCAGGGAGAGAGGGGAAGAAAGGAAGGTTGGGAAAGAAAGGAAGGTTAGCTGAGTAATGCCCGAGACAGTGCATTCTGAGGAAGTGTTGACAGAGTCGACGGGGTGTCCTCGGTGTCCCTGTCAGTCTTGGTGCTCCTGCCCTGTCAGTCAGTGGCAGGAAGCAGCCCTCAGGAAGCGTGATCCTGCATTGTAGGCAGTGATGGACTCCAGCCCTCGGCTGCTGGGGCTGTGTGTCTGTGATGCTCATGGCCAACACAAGAAGGATGCGGTAAAGGAGCTGGTATTAGGCTGGGGCTGCAAACACATGTGGCTGGAGGGGCAGGAATGATGAAACCAAGTCATGTGGCCAGTAATCTACAAGCAGTGCGGATTGGCAAACGGCACTGGGTGCACCTCGGGTCTGATGGCTTCCAGCATATTCCATGTGGGAATATGGAACCCATGGTTGAGACATCATCTGATTTTTTTTTTTTAACAGAAGCCAGCCATGGAGATTTAAAAAATGCAATGTGTCTCAATTGATAAAACATAGCGTGGCCCAAACACATTGAAGGGTCCTGTATTAACCCCTTTGGTGACCTCTGGAGGCAGTCTCCTACCAGGGTCAGGAAGAAAAACCCGAGCAGGATGCTAAATAAGGGCAGAGAGAAATGATCCTGCTCCTCCTAATCTGCCAACAAATGATGAAATAAGAGAAGCACGAAGGTCATTGGGGTAGGAGGGACATAGCACACAGAATTTAAGGAGGCGCTCGTTCTCAGGGATCAACAATGCACTCACAGGACCTGAGAGTGAGTGCCTCCTTAAATTCAGGCCTTGGTACTTTACCCACCTTTCCCTCGTCGGCCCTGATTGGCACCTCTCCTCTGAGCACTTTCTCCTCCTTGCAGACATTGGCTGCCAAGATGCCTTCTTTCGGCACTTCGCCCACTGGCTCCTTAATTGGCTTCCTGACCTCCCTCTGGGTCTGTTCATATGTCAAGCCCTGTGTTCTGCTTTTTGCTCATCTGGAAACTGCCCCAGTGAACACCCCAGGAGGACATGATGTCAGAGGCTGACGTGTTACTCCTGTTTGTGACACACTGTCCGTGTTTCCACATGGCCCATCGGGAGACAATGCCTCACGGCAGAGTCAGGCTTTGATGGTGGGAGTTTCAAGCTCTCTGTGGGGTGGCTGGGATATTAAAACCCAAGACTTATGCAGGAAACCATCACTAGATCCTAACCCAGAAGGGATTAAGGGTATCCAAAAACGCCCAGAGCGTAAGTCAGAAATCACATTCAGTTCAGCAAAGCTTTGTTGAGCACCGACTCTGTGCTAGGCACTGTGAACATACAACAGAAAGGAGCATCTGTCTCATGCAAGAGGTATTTCTGTGTGTGACTGCCTTCCCCGCCAGATCAACCGTTTCCCAGGGAGGGACTTCATCTCATGCTCTTCTATTGTACACCCCACCTCCGCTCCCTGCGGGGACCTTGGCTCCAAGCACAGTAGCATCTGGGCCCAGGACCATGCATTTAACTGGACTGATCTGAATACAGTAAATCACCTGATAAAACACCAGAAAACCGGGTGTGGCTGCAACAAGGCTGTCTCAGTCCTGATCCCGAATAAGGAGGCAGATGAGACTGGGGGATGCAGGGATGGATGCATAGGAAGGGGTCTTGGTGGAGTTGTCAGCCAGGAATCAGGGGCTGCCTGTGTGCTACAGGTGCCAAAGAGACCTCTCTGCAAGCCACACTCCCCCTGGCGTGATCTCATTGGGCCCCTCACTTCTCACCCCTATGTCTCTGGGGATGTTGTTCCCTGCTTCTCAGCTGAGACTCTGGGCCTGACACCTAGATTGTTTTGCTATGCTCAGAACCCCAGAAGCTCCTCCTAAACTTGATCCTTGAAACTTGAGCTAATACAGAAAATAGAATAACAATTAATAGTTATTCATTATTGAAGTATTTAATAACCAGCAAGGCAGGGGCACCGGCTGATCGGAAGAGGCACATAGCACAAGATTGGCATCTCGGGGCCCCTTCCAGTGCCAGTCATTCACTGCCTTTTGCTGGTCCCCAGGGAGCTCCAAGGGTCATGGGAAAGGAGGTGGGTATCTGGATCAGGGTGGGAGAGGGTGGGAGAATATTGAATACTCAGGGCCACTGAGTATTCAATATTTTCATAATAGATACATTCACACTGGGAATACTGGCTGGATGTCAGCCTCATCGCAGCTTGCTTGGCTATCAATCCTGGCTGTTTTATGTATGTATATATTTTTTCCCAATGCACAGATAAACTTACGGAGAAAGAATTCATCGAGGGGACCCTGGCCAATAAGGAAATTCTGCGACTGATCCAGTTTGAGCCTCAAAAAGTGAAGGAAAAGATAAAGAATGCCTGATGCCAACTGTTGAGTTGTCCTCCCTCCACCCACCACTCACACGACACCCGTGAGCGCGTGTGCGCACACACACACACATGCACACATCCACCCCAGGGCCAAGAGAAAGGCCTGCACACAAGCCCACAGCACAGCTCCCTGCCAAACTGAAGCATCTGTAGTGACCCACTGGTTCCTTCTTCCTGAGTCTTCAGCGTCCCTCCCATCATCCCCGGTCCCACCCCTCCCTCTGCCCACCAGCCCATGGCCCTGTGCTAATCCCTGGATTAGGCCATAGGAGTCCTAAGTGTCACCCTGCTCTAAGCTCCTTTGTGGAGTGCTGGGTAAGCAGTTTCCAATAAATGTAAGCTGAGCTGGGCACGTGGCTGCTGGTCATCCTTCACCTGGAAAGGAAATGATTTCTGTCGGCCACACCTCAAAGACGAGATTGTGTTGCGATGGCAGCGCTAGGCTGGGCTGCTCTGGTGCCGAATGAGCCTGACGCAGTCCTGCTCTCGTGGAGCTCACGGTCCAGAGGGGGCAATGGAGCTGGAAGGAGGCCATGACCAGTGGCCCAGGTTACCATGGAAACATGCAGAGCAGCAGGGGAGGACACAGTGGAAGGGGCTGACTTGTCAGGGGGGATCAGGGACCACATCCCTGACGAAGGGAGATTTAAATTCAGACCCACTGCACACAAGGTGGGGGACGGGGTGGGGAAGGCTCAAACAGAAGGCGGCCGACACAGAGCCACTGAGGCACGAACGACCATCTCAAGTTCCAGGAGAAGGTCAGGGTGGCTGGAGGGTAGGAGGAGGAGGGAGAGCAAAAAGTGTGAGCTGGGCCTAAAAGGTAGGTGGGGGCTGGACCATGCAAAGCCCTCCCTGCAGCCCGTGGTAAGTACTTGGGGGCTCACCGTGGGGGCGGCAGTGCCACTGTGGAGTTGGAAGTAGG
>NW_012113697.1:6039475-6042999 GCF_000951035.1 Colobus angolensis palliatus
GGATACTCAGGAACTCCATCAGTGGGTTCTCCAAGATCCCTGGGTTTGTTGCTTTGAAGGTCCATTTATTCTCCAGCCTCAAGCTCCAAGATGAGGTCGGAAAAATGCATGGATGCCCTGGATTCTTGACTGACCTGTCTGCAACCTCTCGAGGCTGGGGAGTCTCCAGTTGCATGGTGTTGTGGTGATGCCTCCAGACCCCACTTTAGCCACAGAGATGACACAACCACCACTGCCAGAGAGCACTCCTCTATGTGGAGAGCAAACATGAGAACAAACACTTAGGAGCCATGCACCATGCTAGACTCTGCCGTCACTATTTCATTGATGGAGATGTTGTTGTCTCCATAGTACGGATGACGATACCGAGGCCAGGAAGTGTGAGTAGGAGTTGGTACTTAAACTGGAGTCCTTTTGATTACACCAGGTTTCTCCAATAGTTTTGACCTGGACACAGCAGGATAGAGAACTCTAGGATAGCACAGTGTCGGAGCCCAGAGGTTCTGGGAGGAGAAGGATTATTATTAGAATCATCTGCCCAAGACACTTCTCCCATGTAGACATAGTGGGCTATATATAGGCGCTTGTTCAGTGGGAGATAAAGGACCCTGTGGATCCAGTCCAGAGTGTTTCAGGAATATAACCAAAGGGCTCAATGTCTTACTCCAATACTCTTTCCACCACACTCCATGAATGAATCTGGTTGCTTGGAGGATGAGGCTGGGGCTTTTCACTTCTGAGGTCAGGCTGTCATTGTCACTTGAGTCTAAAAGGACAGACACTGCATAATCAGGTCCTGGCTGGTTTGTGGTTCAATGAGAGACATAAAGGGGGCCCTGGAGCTTCCGGTGGCCAGTGGAGAGCCAAAGAGTGAAAACCTAATTAGCACCTCTGTTTTTTAGCTTAGGGCAGAAGGACCACTTGGGCTGGGATTCTGTACAGCTCTGTGACACTCTGTGGGAAATAAAGCATGAAGTTCAACTTGGCTGAAGGGAAGAGGAGGTAGAGATAGTGATGAGCTATGTCATCAAGACTCTTCCAGATGCAAACAGTAGATGACCTGGCACAAATTGTTGTGGCACAAGTAGAAATTGATTGGCTCTTATAACTGAAATTCTACGAGTAGGGCTAGCTTCAGGTCTGGCTTAATCCAGGAGCTCCAACAATGTCTCAGGGTTCATTTCTCCCTCTCCTGGTTCTGCTTTCTGCTGTCACCACCATTCTCAGACAGGTTCTTCTCATGCTGGCAGGACAGTCACCAGCAGATCCAGGCTGCCTTCTTCATGGTTCCAATTTCAGCAGAAAAAATGCTTTTTCTTAAGAGTCCCAGCCAAAGTGTTAGGATTGCTTCTCGCTGTTTCTGGTTAGTTATATGCCCAGCCTGACTCAACTTCTGATGCCAGAAGAATGTGCTGCTCTGCCTGGCCAGCAGATTTTTTTTTTTTTTTTTTTTTTTTTTTTTTTTTCCTTTTTGTGGAGAACGGGGTCTCGCTGTATTACCCAGGCAGGTCTCGAACTCCTGGGCTCAAGCTATCCTCCCGCCTCTGCCTCCCTGAGAGCTGGGATTACAGGCGTGAGCCACCACGCCCGGCTGGCCAGCAGATTTTTATGCCTGTTGTTGAACTGAGGATAGAGTCAGGACAACTCAAGTTCCATGGACTGAGAGTAGATGAGTGGTTTTTCCAAAAGGAAAATTGGGGTACTATCAGGAGGGCAGATTCTAAAAATAGATGTCTACTACAGAGACCTTGGGGAAGTCATTTCCCGTCTCTAGATCCCTGACTCCTCAAGTACATGTAAATTCAAGGGCAGAAATGGGTCTCATTAAGACCAATAATCCAAACTGCCCCAGTTTCTGTTGCCACCTGCCCACATAAGATCCCAGCCCCTTGTGCAGTGCCTCTTGTGCATTTTTAGCATCTCCAGGAGGTGTCCCACATAGATTCATCAATAGGTTCCTTAGTGCCAGGTGCCATTGCTGCCCCCAAGTACCATGTTCCTAATCACGGGTGAGGCCACAGTGCTCCTAATGTGCCCAAGCTGTGTGCTGATCTGCTGAGGAACCTTCTAGGTTAGCGTCCATCAGAATAGCCCCATGGGAAGTAGCACGTGTCACAGAAACAGCTTTTGTCATTGCCTCCTGGAAACAGCTCTTCTAGCTTTTGTCTGGAGCTTCTCTTCTCTCACCAGGCTCAGACTCTGACCATGGAGCCAGGTGGGGTCAGCCAGCATGCTGCTGTCCAGCTCTACCGCCATTTCTGTCCCTTAATGGTCATAAACTCATCGGACAAGCCCAGATAGGTCTGTGTCTCAGGCTGTCAGGCTCCAGCTGGGATGACCATCCCTTAAAATAACCATAAAACTGGGCCAACCACACCTACATTGCCTATCACTTACGAGTTGTGAGAATCAGTTGAGTCTGTGCTTGTGGAAGAATTTCTGAGCTCTAAATGCTACATGGGAGAAAGGCTCAGTTCATTTGGACTTCAGCAAGGTACTGTCACTTTTCAGAGAAGGGTTCAACTCCTTCCCCTCTGCCTCAGCCAATATTCTCAACCTTGGTCCCGTATTAAAGTCACGCAGGTGGCGTTGACACCAAAGCACAGGCAGCGAAAGAAAAAGAAATAGATAATTGGACTTCATCAAAATTTAAAACTTTTCTACATAAAAAAGCACTATCAAGAGAGCGAAAAGGCAATCTACAGAATGAGAGAAAATATTTGCAAATAATATATCTGATAAGGTATCAATATCCAGAATGCATAAAGAATTCCTACAACTCAACAACAAAAACCAAACAATCCAATTGAAAAATGGGCTAAGAATTGAATAGACATTTTTCTAAAGAAGACTTAGAAAGAACTAATCAGCAAGCACATAAAAAGATGCTCAACGTCCTTAGTCTTTCAGGAAACGCAAATCAAAACCACCATGAGATACCATTTCACAGCCATTAGGAACGGTTTTCATAAAAAAAAAAGGAAAATAAATGTCGGCAAGGCCATGGAGCATTTGGAACCCTCATGCATTGCTGGTGGAAATATAAAATGGCACAGCTGTTGGGGAAAATACAGAATCACCATATGATTCAGCAGTTCCACTTGTAGGTATACTCAAATTTTAAAAGCAGAAACTAGATGTTTAAACATCCCTACCAATAGCAGCATTATTCACAACAGCCAAAACATGGAAACAGCCCAAATGTCCACCAACTGATGAACAGATAAACAAAATGTGGTATGCATGGAATAGTATTCAGCATTAAAAAAAAGGAAGTTCTGACACACACTACAAGGTAGATGATCCTTAAGGGCATTATGGTGAGTGAAATAAGCCGATCACAAAAGGATACATACTATACAGTTCCACTTATATCTGATGTATCTAGAATAAGCAAATTCACAGAGACAGAACGTAGAAGTTGCCAGGGGCTTGGGGAGGGAAGAATGGGAGGCTATTTTTTAATGGATATAGAGTTTCAGTTCAGGAAGATGAAAGAGTCCTGGAGATGGATGGTGGTGACA
>NW_012113697.1:6043587-6049110 GCF_000951035.1 Colobus angolensis palliatus
AGGTGATCACCTGAGGTCAGGAGTTCAAGACCAACCTGGCCAACATGGTGAAACCCCGTCTCTACTAAAAATAATAATAATAAAAAAATTAGCCAAGCATGGTGGCTCATGCTTGTAGTCCCAGCTACTCGGGAGGCTGAGGCATGAGAACTACTTGAACCCAGGAGGCAGAGGTTGCAGTGAGTGGAGATCACGCCACTGCACTCCAGCCTCAGAAACAGAGTGAGACTCGGTCCTAAATAAATAAATAAATATAAATAAAAATAAATAAAAAGCTTCCCAAGGAATTGTAATGCCAGGATTGAGAACCACTAGACTAGGTCTTCAAAGCAGCATGCACGCTGAGCGACCAAGGGAGTGGTCTATAAAAGGAGAGACACTCTCCTTCTACTCTGACCTCTGCTTCTGGTCCCGGCGCCTCTGTCCACTCTTCCGGTCCCTAAGACCAAATGTAAGATATTGGAGCACTCTGGTCCCCGGCTAAACACCACAGCCCTTCTCCTCACTTCTGGCCAGGAATAGTGCATCGCATTTTTCACAAGTGGGAGAGATCTTCACCTCCAGTGAGAAACAAATGTAAAAGAATCAACAAAATGCAAATCAAATTAAATAAACTTGTTTTAATCATTAGCAGAATGAGCAAGCAGTACGTGTTGATCACCCCATTTGTAGAGTGAGGGGTGGAGGGAGTATTTATAAATGCTTTGATAAAAAGTTTCTCCTCTTAGTGGTAAGGTCCTGGATCACTTACTCCCAGCAGCATCTGAGGCTCCCAAGAGCCATTTCTGTGCCATCTCATTCCAGGAATGTGTGTGGAGCACCTGCTCTGAACCGGCACTGTGCTGGGTACTTGCTGGGAATACGAGATGACCCCAGCTTTCTAGGAGCTAATTGGCTGATGAGCCGAGGCAGGGACATTTGCAGAAAGGAGGAAAATAGAAAGACACAGATTTTCATGAATGAGCTATGGATAATCTGGACACCAAAAAATAAACCTTTGCTTCATTACTTGCCTGATGCCTTTGCCTCCATCCCCATTCTAAAATCGGGGCTGGACTATGAGTGACACAAGTGGGGCTCCCACTTCAAGTGCAAAATTTAAGGGGGCTCCAAAAGTCCCCATAGTTAATATAAATAATATTTTAATGCAATTGTTTAAAAATAAAAATTCACATTAGGCTGGGCATGGTGGCTCACACCTGTAATCCCAGCACTTTGGGAGGCTGAGGCGGGAGGATCATGAGGTCAGGAGATGGAGACCATCCTGGCTAACATGGTGAAACCCCGTCTCTACTAAAAATACAGAAAATTAGCCTGGCGTGGTGGCGGGAGCCTGTAGTCCCAGCTACTCAGGAGGCTGAGGCAGGAGAATGGCGTGAACCCGGGAGGCGGAGCTGGCAGTGAGTTGAGATTGCGCCACTGCACTCCAGCCTGGGCGACAGAGCGAGACTCCATCTCAAAAATAAAAAAAAGTCCCTGATAGACATTTGAAAGTCAGGACCAGAGCTTGCACTTGCAGGAGCTGGGCCTCTCCTGCCTCACCCTTATCCTGCCCCTGGTTCCAATCAAATTTCATTTCTATAAATGGCTTCATGGGCTGTAGTTTGTTAATTTTTTTTAGAATATTGCATTAAAATATGATTTATTTTTATCATTTACTTTGAGTTTTTTAGAGATGAGTGCCTTGATTATTTCACCCTAGTCCCAGCCCTGTGGCAAAGTATCCTTGAAAATAGAGTTGCCAGTAAAAGACAAGATACATGATTAAATTCCAATCTCAGATAAAATATGCCCATGGGATATACTTATACAAGAAGACTATTTGTCTGAAATTCAAATTTAATTGAGTATCATGTTTTTGTTTGCTAAATATGGCAGCCCTGCTTGAGGAATATCATACTGACTCCCCCAAAGATAAGGTGGTATTTAGTCCCATAGCAACATACCCCACCCACGTACACATGCATTTTACATACCATGAAAGCGACACTCCTGTGCATTAACACACTGTTTCCAAAGGATGTCCCTCTCTTGATCTTCCTACAGCCTCTTGCCTTATACTTTCAGTCACTGCGCCTGACCCCAACTTCCTGGGCCCTCCTCAGCCTCCATGGGTCACAGTAGGCAGGAAAGGTCCCACAGGCTGGTGGATGTGAAGTCCTAGATCTCTCAGTGCCGCCCTGGGCATGTCCAGATCCAGCCAGAGTCCTATTGCTTTACCTGGGCCCTCTTGCTTTCAGCATTTATTCCTACTGGGCAAACAGAATTCTGATCAGCAGGGAAGCTGGCCATGGAGAGTTATAGGTCAACCTCCTGGGACATCAGGTGTGACCATCAATGCATCAATGGCAAACCAAAAATGGTGGGGGCGTTCCTTGCCCCAGGAGGATGGTGGTGTAAATCAGGCTGGTAGAAGCCAACCTCAGAAAGGTAGATAGAGCCAGAAAGGAGAGGAATGGACCAAAGACAACATTCAGAGGGTCCCCAGGCACTGGGGCCAATGCTCAAAGGGAGGATCAAGAAGAACTCCTGCTGCGCTGGGACAGAGAATTGAGGCAAAGAGAGAGAGGGGCAAGACTCAATAGGAGAGGAAGAGCAGAGAGGAGTGGCACTCTGGCGGGTGACATGGGGTTACGCACTATCCAGGGAGGGCAGGCACACCCCAGCTGAGCTGGGAGAGCAGAACGTCTCTTGCAGCATCCTGCCATGGCCACCTGGGGGCGCTTCTAGCTCCCTCCCACCCTGTCCAGTGTTCTCCAAGGGTGGGCTTGCAGCAGAATTACCTGGGATGCTTATTCAACAGCTCCAATTCCTGGCCATTGTCCCAGACTCACTGTCTTAGAATCTTAGCCACAAGTCTAAGATTCTGCATTTTAAAAGCTTCCTAGGAAGGTTCTTATGCACCCTAAACCCAGCCTCAGATGGAAAGCATGCACCCTGAGGGGTAAAGGAAGAGATACTGGCTGGCTTCTATGTAACAGGAGACTTCTCTTCATGGTGGCGCTTCATTTGCTTGAATTTAGAGCCTGGTTCTAGGGTCTGGTGGGCATTCTGGAACCCACTCGTGGGGGTTATTGAGCCGGCAGAGGCTGTGAGCATGACACACAGCCTCTTTCATACAGAGCTTGAAGAACCTTGTGATAGCCTTCACATCAAAGTGGCATGGCGAATGGAACGAGAATGAGTCCGTGCCCAGCAACGTGTGTCCGCTTTGCTTCCTCTTCTTGGGCCCTCTTGAGAGTCCCTGGGAGCAGAGCCAGCGTGGTGGAACTCCACCCTAGATCTCACTCTCTTCCAGAATCTCCTCCATGGTGTTGGCCATGGTGACATCCCCCTCGCTGCACTCGGACAGGCTGCTGCCCCGGGGCCAGCGTACATGGTCCTGTTGGGGCCGGGCGCCCAGCTCCCCCAGACCTCTCATGGCTAGGTGTAGGAACCGCCCACTGTTAAGCGAGGGCTGCAGTGTCCGAAGCTTCTCAGCGCCGTCTCCTTCCGAGAGCTTCTTGGGACATTTTCCCAGGAACCGGAAGTTCTTCCCCAGGACACAGGCTCTGCAGCCTGCGTGGCGGGCTAGCAAGAAGCGGACCCAGTATTTCCGCAGCTCAGCCTTCACCTGCCGGGTGAGACAAGGGAGAGGTTACCATCTTGGAGTCATTTAGCCTTGTGTCCATTTAGCAAATATTAATTGAGTAGCTACTCTGTACCACCCTTGGGAAATTCACCTTGTAACTGGGGGAGACAAGGAGAAACAAAGATACATAAATATATCAGGTGGTAATGACACTAAGAGTATTAAGCAGGACAATGTGGTAAAGAAACAAAAACTTAAGATATGGTGTTCAGGAAAGGACTCTGCCAGGGGGGCATGTGAGCTGAAACCTGCTTGACGGGTAAGGAGCCCCCTGCGTGAAGATACAGAAGAAGCAGCAGTGAGCAAAACAGAAGATGGTTTTGCTGTCAAGAAGCTTACATTCTAGTAGGAGGAGATAGAAATAAATATTTATACTTGTAGTAGGGCAAGAGGAAGTTGAAAGGGGACTGGAAACTCTACCAACTCCTAAAGACAGGAGAAAACACCTGTTCTGGCCTCTGCCCCTCCCACTATCAAACCTTTTCCCAGGGAAGCAGAGAGCTGGTTGGGCTACACAATAATATGAATAACTAAAAGTAATAATAGGCCAGGCTCCATGGCTCACGCCTGTAATCCCAGCACTGTGGAAGGCTGAAGTGAGTGGATTACTTGAGGTCAGGAGTTCGAGACCAGCCTGCCCAACGTGGAGAAACCCCATCTCTACTAAAAATATAAAAGTTAGCTGAGCATGGTGGTGGGTACCTGTAATCCCAGCTACTCAGGAGGCTGAGGCAAGAGAATTGCTAGAATCTGGGAGGCAGAGGTTGCAGTGAGCTGGTATCATGCCAATACATTCCAGCCTGGGCAACAGAGCGAGACTCTGTCTCAAAAAAAAAAAAAAACAAAACTATTTTTTTAAATGTGATCATGGTTCCTAGGTGTTGAGCATTTACTATGTGCTCAACATACCCAGGACAAGACTACAAAGCAGGGATGATTGTTACTTCCATGTTACTGATTGGGAAAGTGAGGCTAAATGAAGTGCAGCAACCCAGCTAACTCACAGAGCTCCTAAGGGTGAACCAAGACGTGACTCCAGATTTTTGGACTCCGAGGTTCAAGCTTGTTTCCTCTGTCACACTTGAATATTCCTTGCATCTCAGCAGGGCCAGTGCTGGGGTCTGAACTCCTTTATACCCATCCGACACCTTTTTTTCCATTTGTCTAAGCTGCCCCCTGCTCTCTGTACTGGAAGCTCACAATACAAATCTGTCCCCACACAAGCTGGTCACTGCACATTCCCCCAGAGCACTGTCACATCCACAGGAACCTCCAGAGGTGGCAGGATTGCAGCCCCAGCCTCACACGCAACCAGGATGGCAACGTGGAAATCATACCTCTCCACTGGCAAAACCATACTGCAAGGCCACCAGGAACCCCTGAAACGAAAGGAGGACACGGCATAAAATCCGACTCCGGAGAAGATGTGTCTGAGAGTTACTGGCAGCATCCAAAGCCCGGCACAGGTCGTAGGAGTCCCCAGAAAAGGCGTGCAACTGCATTGCTTGCGATAACTAGAACTAGTCATACTGGTTATGTTAACTTGGATTTCCATGGCATCTGCTCTTGCTTTGACATTCAGCGCCATCCCCACCCCCGCCGCACCCACGTATCACCCTAGGTGTTTGCTTACGTGTTCACAGGTGCACATGGATCAATGATGATTAAACCTCCAAGACCTTGTGTCATTCATTCAATTATTGGGCAAGGTCACTGTTGGCCCTCTACTTGCTCATAGTGGGCACTGGTTAATGTTTGTTTGTTTGTTTGTGATGGAGTTTCACCCTTGTCACTAGGTTGGAGTGCAGTGGCATGATCTCGGCTCACTGCAACCTCCGCCTCCCGAGTTCAAGCAATTTTCCTGCCTCAGCCTCCCGAGTAGCTGGGATTAC